>NW_023416292.1:23602054-23899554 GCF_014176215.1 Rousettus aegyptiacus | reverse complement strand
AACAGTATTGTAAAGGCAGGTGTATGCCTGCCTCTATTAATTTATCTGCCTTTCTTGAGGCACTTTGAGGGAATCCAAAACGGGAGAAAGCTGAAAAGGGATGTTTTTCTGCCTCTACGTCATTTCACTTCGCAGACCAGTCAGTGAACTCCGGGACCCGGGGAGCGGGGAATACTAAAAGAACTATGACCCCGACGTGATTTGAACACGCAACCTTCTGATCTGGAGTCAGACGCGCTACCGTTGCGCCACGAGGTCCACTGGGGCGTGTCTTCCTTTTCTTTATATATTAACCTGATCTATGTAGTACTTTTCAATGCTAGAGGGTCACGCAGCGGGATATGAACGTCTGGCTGCCTCATCCAATCACTCCCTGATTTTCTCTGCCTCCAAATTGCTTCTGTTTTCACCGTCTATTCTGTTCCATTCCTGTTCTTATCTAGTTTTCTCCATATAACAAAATTAGATGTTTAGGGGACTTCTGTTGTTTTTGTCGGTTGCTTAGGAATGGAGTGAGGGAGGTCAGGGACTTTGGCGAAAGATGTGTTGGAAGCGGGCCTGGGGAGGTGAGATAAACCGGACTTTCAGAAAAGGAACGACGAAGGGTTTGGGAGCATGTGCAGCAGCTCAGAGAGGAATGAGTCTGCAGATCTGGGGCTGCCAGAGAATTCAGGGTGACCAGTTGTTGCCTGAAAACTGAAATTTATACTCTCCTCACCCATGAAATAGGTATAACAATAGTCCTGTCTCATAGGTTTGCTATGAGTTTATATATGAACGTGCTCTAAACGCGTTTATATGTATGTGTTTAGAAGGATGCCTACCTGACACTCAGTGATTTCTCAATAAATGGCTGTTGTAATTGTTATCACTACAAAGTCTGCTGAAATGCTGAAATGCATGTGCACGCATCGCCAGCATGGTTCGGCACAGACTGTGGTGATACTGAACATTTTTCAATTGTTAGTTTCTTCCACAGATTTTGAGTTGTGTTACAAAATTAAATGAATTGGATTACAGAGGTTAGCATTTTTTTAATGAGGAAAATGAAACATAACGACAACAACAAAAACAGTAAAAGTGGCTATCATCCCAGGTTGCAGCTAACAACAAATAGGGTATCGACCATATATCTAGGGCTGGAGATAAACCCGAACATTAACATCAACTCAAATCGGCAACTGGGATTGAAGACTCAGTGACACACCAACTCAAGAAGTTTCTTTAATCATTTGTTTTAGTTGGTGTTTGACGATAATTCACAGCACAGCTGATTACCGTCTGGTTGTTTATAATCGATTGCCGCTAATACTGAAGCAAGTCTGGATAACACTTTAAAAATTAGCTTGTTATTCAGTCTCAATAACGAGTTCCTGGAGTATCTCGATACTCAAGTGGCTTCCCTCGCTGTTTGCCTTGTTTCACAATCGACGCAACCCTTTCTTTCCCAGAGCTGCAGACTCGCGATCCCAGCCCAAGCAGACTCGGTCTGGCTAACTACCCTGTTCCACTCTGAGCCTCACAAGAGACTGTTCAGAACCCCTCAAAACCTATGTCTTGGCACCAAGTCACCCTTGCTGATTATTTTGACCTTGGACCGCAGTTCTGACGGCTGGCTTTCTCTGCGTCCCAGCGCCTGCTTCTACCTGGGAGAACAAGGAAAGCCGGAACTATTAATGCAACCGCCACTGGCTGGAAGCAAGGGGTGGGGGCGAGTTCCGGGATGCACCGCTACGGCACGCTCCGAAGCCCAAAAGCCGTACCTCGTCTGGGCGCGAACGTGCGTAAACCTGGCTTCCCTGGTGGTCTCCTAGCTCCACTGCGGCGCCCCTGGAACTAGTGATGATGTTTAGTTCACAATAAACGTCACCGGGAACAACGAAGTACAAGAAAACGCTTTCCTCTAGCCCAGGGAGCTGGAACCTTTTTCTGTAAAGGGCAGGATATGATCTGCTCTTGGCTTTGCGGACCATGAGATCTCCATACTAACTAGCCTTGCAGCGCAGCCATAGGTGAGTGGACGTGGTTGTGTCCCAGCAAAACCTCACTTATGGGTGTGAGAAGTTGAAGAAACAAAGCGGGCCTGGCGGAGACCTTGATCTCGGACTTCCAGCCTCCAGAACTGAGCTGATGATTTTCTGTCGTTTAAGCTACCCAGTTTGGGGCACTTTGTGACGTCCTAGGAAACTAATGTACACCTGTACAATGATTTGACATAGATGTGTGGTTTGTATTGAGATATACATAGGGAGAGAAAGAGGTAGATGAGAAACATCAGCCCATGTATTTATCGTTTTCATCCGAAAACTCTCAGCTCTACCTCATGCTCAAATGAAAGGGTTCTCACAGAGTTAGGATGAAGAGAAATGAGTAAAATGTTAGCTTTCAAAATTATTTTTTAAATCTATGTAAAAAACTATAATTTGAAAGTAAATTTTTGAGTCTCAAAATCCTGTCTTTTGGGTAACAAAACCAGAGCCCCACAGGACTTGGGGCATAATGTTTATGCCATAAGACAATAATCATAGAACAACATTTCTCCACCCGCAGGTCCCAGGTCATTAATGGGTTATGAAATCAATGTATTGCGTAGTGACCAACATTTTTTTTAATCAAATAGAACAGAATGGAACCATAAGAGCAAACAGTATATGTACATTTGAACGTGTCTTGCGTTACAATATAAAATGTATTTCTTACTTTGGGTTACAGTAAAAAAGAAAAAAATATACATACATACATACATACGTGTGTGTGTGTGTGTGTGTGTGTGTGTGTGTGTGTATTGCATTAAACAGAAGTAGGAACCTGGCGGCACACAGCGTCAGCGTGTGGGGGCGCTTAGGCCGAACCCCCAGGGTGGGCACCGAGGCACCGACATGCAGTGTTGCGCGGCTGCCACCAGGGGGCGGAGAAGCCTCAAGATTATGCTCTGAGACATGGGAGGAAGAAGAGGAGGTAGAAACCCGGAGAGGGAGGGGAAGGAGAGCTGGAGCACAGACCTGTGCAGTAGAGACCTGTGGAACTGACCCGACCCCGACCTCTGGTCGGCCAAGCGCAGGCGAGAGCTCCTGGACCAGCTGCACCTCAGTCCCCCTGCAGACCCTGGAGGAAAGTAAATGCTGATGTACTCCCCTGAGATATTTGGCGTTTTGAGGCTTGATTGCAATAGAAGCCTGTCTAATGAGCGTCTGCCCAGTACAGAGTAAAGGTTGTTGCTATTATAGTATGCAAATGTGAACTAGATAAGGGCCTCGCCCAGGGATAGAGTTTTATAGTCAGCAGGCCGTGGTGTCGGAAACTGAGTATGGAGAGGAGACTGGATCTCCTGAAGTCAGACTTCTCAAGTTACACAGATTGCCCTCAGAGACAACCCACTTGTGAAAAACGCAGAAATTGGGTTTAAACATACGTGCTCCTCGGTGCATGGATGAGCCTTTGCGGTTCTCTGACCGCCAGTTAGACCTTGCCATTCCTGCAGCTGAGCTAGCACTCTGGAGGCTACCTGTCTTTGGGCTAATAACCTCTCACCCTCACCCCCATTTCCAAGTCCCCTCACCTTCCCCCCACACACACACAAAGCAGAAGACATTGTCTGCAACATTCATCTGCCCTTCCCGGGGTAGGTCATCAAAAAGCAGGACTTGCTTTGTGTGGTTTGAATAACAACTGCTTTCCCCCTGAGGCTGAGAAGCCTGTCCACCCAAGTTCAGATTTCTCCTTTCCGTAACAGAGTCATCACCGGTAATTAGTTGTGCAGCTAGGGACCACATTTCCCCGCAGCACTGGCATCCGGTGGTCCATGAACCTGTTCTCACCAGTGCAATGTGAGTGGAAGTGAGGTGGCCTCCTCTAGGCCGAAGTCTTTAGGAGGTAGCCACTTTCTCCTTCTTTTTCCTGGCTATGTGCAGAGGACTCTGTGCTCCGAGGTATGGGGAGTCAAGCCGATGGACCCTGCCTGCCAGCCAGGAACACCTGCCTTGACCAAGAAACCAATGACTGTGGAGCTAAGCCCCCGAGGCTTGGGGTTGTATTTGTTACAGCAGCTGGCGCTACTCTAAGCGATGGCTATACGTTGCATGTTCTAAAATATGGAAAGAGCAACAGCTCTTGAGGAGGTGGTGCCAGGGCCTGCCTCGCTTTCCCCAGCGTGGTGGCCCCTCCTTATGTAGCTCTCACAAAAATGGCCTCAGAGGAATTCCGTAGCACTCACGTGCGCACTCAGCATGTCTGGGGCTTTGGTGTGCACAGTATGCAGCTTGGGGCTGGGGTAGAGAGGTGCCTCTGGGGTCCTGGAGTGTACATAATTGTAGGTCCCTCTGATATAGGGGAGAGGCATGAGAGTCAAATATTAGATCGAGCTGTATGCAGAGCCTGACATGGACTCCTGGCTGATAGCGCCACAGCGACCTACAAGAAGGTCCCTGCTGAAATCGAGGCACCCGCGGGCTGCGTTTCTTCCGGGACGATTTGGGGAGGAATCTTTGTTGCTTATTCTCCGCATTGGAGGAACTGACTTCCCTGCGGTGCTGGGCCCGAGGCTGCCACAACGCGCGCCCTGTGAGCGAAGCTTAGGGCACCGCAGGCAGGGGACGTTCCCACCCGTCCTTGCAGGAGGCGGCCATGGGGCTGTGGAGGGGGGATGTCAGCTGGAGTGCCGGCCACAAGTGCCGCCTGGGTGGAATAAAAGGCAACCGTGGAGCCGCTGCCAGTGTGCTGACTGCCATGGTGAATCGAGTCGGAAGGGAACCGGAGGCCTCCAGAGGAAGCAGTTAGGCACTTGTCAGAAATGTCAAGAAATGTGCCTCGGGAAGATTAATCTAGAAGAAATCGATGCGGTGGCCCGATTGGGGTCTGTGGGACAGGGAGGGGGCACCTTGTGGGTACAGGAGGTGCTGGACGCAACCAGACCAACAACTGGCAGACGAGGAAACCCAGCCGGAGACTCACGGTTGGCTGCCACCTTTCTGAGGGCACTGGAGCGCCAGCTCCTGACGGAGCGGGCTTTGGCCCTCACTTAGCTTTGCAAAAAAATAAAAATCTTGTTTCTGAAAACAGAAGAAAGAACGAAAAGAGGCCAGATCATCTCAAGAGGCTATTCGCAATTGTCCTTTTTGATGCTCAAGCTCTCTGTGTATTCTACCTAGCAACTGGTAAGGGGTAGGCTCAGGACGCTATGGGCTCGGGACCATCCCTGGAAATCTTGGGACTCTTGTCACAGAGGCCACTGGGTCCCAGGTCCCCGGCTGCGCACAGTCACTGATGAGAGAAGAGAAAAAGTTTTCTCGGCTTTCAGGACAGTTTGCTCTCTGTCACGACCGTCCCCCATGGGCGGGTCAGAGATAAGGACAACCAGAAAGTCGTCGTTTGAGCGTCAGCGGCGGGAGGAAGACGCGGACGCTGATTCTGGCGGGTGGGCAGGGACCCGGCGCAGCGCTCGGGCCAAGTGGGGGCGCGGACGGGACTGGGGGGGAGAGGCGGGTCCCGTGGGGGGAAGACTTCCTAGGGGGTCCCCCCGCCCCGCGCTGGCCCCGCCAGGGTCGCGCAGTCTGAGGGCAGGAGCAGGAGGGGGGCGGGGTGCAGAATATCAGGTGACAGCTGAAGAAACTCGCCTGTGGCCGAGAAGTAAGCCGAGCGGGGCGGGTCCTCTCGCTGGCTTACTCTGTGGAATGTTCGGTCAGTCTGTCCGCAGGTGCCCAACCCGGAGACAGTAGGGGTGCCAAGGACAGAAGTAGGAGCGCTGATGGCCCCTGCGCGGGTGTCGGGGCGCTTGCTGAGATCAGGACCGTGATGCCACGTCTCTCTGCGTCCCCAGGCCTGCGGCCCCCGCCTCTCCTGGGTGACGCTTTCCTGCGCGATGGCGCGGGCGGCCCCGCGGCACGTCTCCTCGCCCGACTCCCTGCTCCTCTTCGCCCTGCTCGGCTGGTCTGCGCTGGCCTCAGGTAAGGGTGCCGCCGCAGGTCGCTGCCAACGCAGGGACAGCCCCCGCCGCCACGCGCAGAGCAGACCGAGGGGGCGCCGCAGCTGGGCTCTGTCGCCCTTTCCCGCGCACGTGCTCACTCTCGCCGAGACTCAGGCCGCCCCAAGTAACCAAAATACTATTAAAGCTTTTAATTCACGTCAAGTATTACTGATGAGATAGTTAACATTCTTTATTCCCGATTTTCAAATTTTATACATGTAGTTCACATTTACAGCGCATTTCAGTTGGGACTAGCTAGTGGCGGCCACTAGGGACAGGGTAGGTGTTCACTGCGCCCCGAGAGGCTCCGTGAGCGCCAGGCGCGTGGGGAGCTCGAGGTGTGCTTCCCCACGCAGCGGTCACCAAGCCCGAGCGGCCTTCGCACTTACCCTGCTAGGTGCCTCCTTCCTGCTGCCAACCCGCCCCAGCCCCTGGCCCCCAGGACCCTCAGCCCAGGAGGCCCCTCTGTCTGTCCCCTGGAACAGCCACTGCCTGTCTTGCCGCAGGAATGTGTCCCATGGCGGGCGCCCCATCTGATTCTCTCCCTTTGTTGAACAGCCCGGTTCACCGTCGTGGGGCCAGCTGGTCCCATCCTGGCCATGGTGGGACAAAACACCGTGTTGCACTGCCACTTGTCGCCTGAGACAAGCGCCGAGGCCATGGAGGTGCGGTGGTTCCGGTCTCGGTTCTCCCCGGCGGTGCTGGTGTACAAGGGCGGGCGGGAGAGGGCGGAGGAGCAGATGGAGCGGTACCGAGGCCGAGCAACCTTCGTGAGTGACCACATTAGCAAGGGCAGCGTGGCGCTCGCCATACGCAACGTCACAGCTCAGGACGACGGCACCTACCGCTGTTATTTCCAGCAAGGCAGGTCCTACGACGAGGCCGCCATGCGCCTGATGGTGGCAGGTGCGTCCTTCGGCTTCGCTCAGTTGCTTTTTCACGGTGTGACTCTTGGGGAAAGTTTCTCTCTGAACCTCAGGCCCACCGCAGACCAGCAGATTTTTCCTAGAATCCCCTTTAAACAGCGAAAAGAGCTTCCTCCTGCCGGAGGCCGAAGGAGTGGGTTCGCCCCGCCGAGCTGTGGGTCTCGAGCAGCAGAGACCGTCTGACCCCTGCAGATCGTTAGAGATCCCTAAGGGTCTTTGCCAGCAGCTCACTTTAGAATGAGACATCTTAGACGTAGCCCTCTGTCCCCAGGCCTGGGCTCTGAGCCCCTCATTGAAATCAAGGGCCTCGAGGATGGGGGCGTCCGGCTGGAGTGCACGTCTGCGGGGTGGTACCCGGAGCCCCACGCCACATGGAGGGGCCCTTACGGTGAGATTGTGCCCGCCCTGGCGGAGGCTTACACCGCAGACGCGGACGGCCTCTTCAGGGTCAGCGTGGCCGTGATCGTCAGGGACTGCTCTGTGAGGAACATGTCCTGCTCTGTCAACAACACGCTGCTCGGCCAGGAGAAGGACACCGTGATTTTTATTCCAGGTTGGTCCCTCGCACTCTGGAGCAGGGCTTCCCAACCCGCAGGCCGTGGACTGGTACTGGTCCGCGGCCTGTTGGGAACCGGGCCCCATGGCAGGAGCGGCGTGGCGGGCGAGCAGGTGAAGTTTCGTCTGTGCCTGCAGCGCTCCTCAGCGCCAGCGTCACCGCCTCAGCTCATCGTCGCAGGGGCGCCGGGCCCTGGCGCCAAAGAGCTTGCGCTGCTGCTGCTCTGGAGGCTTCCTGAGTGGAGGCGGGATGCTCAGCTGGGGGAGGGGGGAGGGCAGAAGGGTCCTGAGCCCTGAAGAGCAGAGGCTGCAGCTGAGCTGAGGCCTCTCCCGTTGTCACAAGGAGACCTTCAAGTAGTCTCAAAATACGTGAGTAGGAGCCTCTTCTCTGAGGGTAAGTCTGATAGTTTTTTCCCTGTGATGGTTCTTATCCTGCAGCAAGTTTTAATGATTTAAGACAATCGTAGGACTTGGAGCGTGGTGTTGGCAGGTAGCTGTCTACACCCGGTGGTGCTCTATGCATGGGCTTTCCCAAGGGGCAGAGCCAGGGAGAGTCTCCAGCTGCAGACATTCAGAAATCCATTCAACCAGTGCTTAGCAAGGGCCACACACGTCCAAGGCGCTGTGCTGGACTCTGAAGGCGAACCAGTGAACGAACGCACGAAGATCCCAGGCTCGCGCGGCTCGCATTCTGCAGCAGCGGAGCAATCGGTAAAATAATTAGAATAAGGACGGAAATAGCGAATCAAACTGACTAAATAAGTACTGTAGAAAAATTAACCAGGAAAGGGGATAAGGAGGGCTGGGGACACAGGGGGTTGTGGTTATAAATAGGGTGGTCAGAGAGGGCTTCGCGAAGCCGTGGCAGTTGGGCCAGTGAGGAATGAGCCACGCAGACACTTGAGGACCGAGCAGGCCAGGTAGCAGGAACAGCGCGCGCCAAGGGCCCGAGGCAGGAGCGTGTCTGGCAGTTTCAAGGACCCCGGAGGGGCAGGTGTGGATGGGACGGACCGTGCGGGGAGACTGGAAGGGGGTGGATTCGGATCTGAAATGGGTCCAGATCACACTGGGCAACGCAGGCCACGGATGGACTTCGGCTCTTAGTCTGGGCGAGGCAGGAAACACCGCAGGGTTCTGAGCGCGATGCCGCAGGGCTGCGGCGCCGAGGACAGCCGGCGCAGGGTGGGGGCGGAGGCAGGGAGGGGGCATCGCGGAATCCCGGTAAGAGTGACGGCGGCTTGTACCTGCGTCGTGGCCGTGGCGATTCGGCACGGATGGTTAGCTTTTATCCATCCGGGTCCTTCCCACAGTGAGTCCAGGAGTTGACGCTTTTCTGTCTCCTTGACCCTGTCAGATGACAAAAATAAGACAATTTAGTAATGAGTTCGATGTCTTTTGTCCAAAGGAAAATCACCCATGGACCAGGGAGCGCAGGGTCTCACCAGTGGTGGGGACTCTTCCTGAGGGGGTGTGGGTAAGAGCAAGGGTTATGGAGGCGGAAACGGGGTGTGACTGCCTAGGAGGTTGGGGTTCCTCACAAGGCCAGTGGGTCCTGGTTTCCAGGGTGAAGGGAGCTGGGGTTGGTGGGTGTCAGGTTCTGGTGACGAGTGTTTCCCGTACGTACGAGCAGGCTGACTTAGGTGCAGATTTGTGACATGGGCCACTGAGGTGGCCTCCATTCTGTGGGTCGCAGTCTACGAATTCACTTAAGCAGTCCCCTGTGGGAGGAGCCAGTGCGGAGCCAGCGTGTCTCTCACCCCCGGGGGCCCCTGTGACTGACCTCGCGGAGCCGCGGTTCCCGGGGGGCCCTCGCCCGCATCTCCCTTTCTCACTAACTGGAACGTTTCCAGCCCCCTCTCCAGAGTCCTTTGTTCCCAGCATATCTCCCTGGATGGTGGCCCTGGCCGTCACCCTGCCCGCTCTGCTTCTCCTGCTCACCGGGAGCATCTGCCTCGGCAGGAAACTCTGCAGGGAAAAAGAGATTACGTCGACGGAGAAAGACTTTGAAAATAAAGGGAAAGAAATTGCACGTAAGGAACAGGGGAGAGAATGTGTGGGAAAAGAGAGAGAACACCTAAGAAAAGGTAAAAGAGGAGGAGGAGAGTCCGCTGTCAATCAAAGGACGGCGCCCAGGAGCCCGGGAGGCAGGAGGAAGCGGGGGTCACCCCGGGGCTCCTCACTCGGGGCTCACGCCCCTCGCTCTGCAGCCCTCACGACCATCCACCTGGCCGTGGGGAGCAACAGCGACCGCACAGGAGTGCTGCTACTATCCAGCCGCCTGGTCACACACGACTTGTGGAATCCGGATCCTTCCCTGGGGGGCGGGGCGGGCGGCAGTTCGCAGCAAGGGCGAGGGCGGCACCGTTTCCTGGGGACGCACGCGCTCTCAGGTCTGTGTGGGACGCTCACTCGCTTCTGTTTATTTCTCAGAGCAACTTCGAGAAGAATTGCGTAAGTCCAGCGTGTCGCGCCGTGTCCGTGCACAGTGTCCGAGGTCGGCTCCCGTCACCTCCTGACGCTCACCTGTCTGTGTGCCCCTTGCAGGGTGGAGACAAGGCCTCTTACACGCTGGTAAGAGGGGCGTCTGACGCGCTCTCGGACCCCGAGCTGTCTGCCCACCAGGCAGTGGACGGGACGCATGAGAGGAGAAGGACGAGGGGGCCCGGCAGGGGGCCGGGCGGGTGCGCAGGCAGCACCCCACCAGGCACGGGCGCGGGCACCGGGCTCGCCAGGGAACCCCGTTTCCTTCCCACCATCCGTTCTCTTTCCGTGCAATTTCATCCACGGGCACCAGAGGTCGACCCCACACGGCGGGTCTCCCCAGAGGGTACCTGTCCGTAGTTGTTGGTTTTTGGACTCTGGGTGAATTGGAAAGAAGACGACGCTGGCTCAGCTGTCCGTCACCGGGGGGAGTGCAGAGATGGCGCACTATTGCCCCGTGTGGGACGGGCAGTGAGCTCCAACGAGCCTGTCTCAGGGGTGGACAGACGCGGCCAGAAACGCGCCCTGGGCCAGGAGGACGCTGGGCGGCGCGCAGCCCGCGAGGGGCGGGGCCGGGCGGCGGGCGCGCGCTCGGGCTGGCGCTGACCTTCTGCTCAAAAGCCCCAAAGAACCCAGGCTTTACCGCATACCTCAGTCCTGGGACCTTCCCACTTCAGGTGACTTTCGAAATTGTCACAGTGGGACATACCGACGTGGGGAAAGGAGAAAATGATTGTTACGCCTTAGAAGTGCGGGCTGGCCCAGGAATGACCAGTGACAGGGCCTGAAGTGTTTCCTGTGCCCAGAGCGGTCACAACTGCAGACTCCAGACCCGGTTTGTCCAAGCAAACCGGAGGTGAAGGGCCCCCTACCTTTGGCCAGACACACCTGAGGTGGCAGGCGGGCTTTGCGGGGTACCGCCCTCCTCTCTCACCCTTTGAGGGTGCCCTCGTTAGTCATGTAAGTCGGTCGTCACCTGGTCGAACTGGTGGAACAGAGGACCAAGGGAGGGACCCTTTGCTGGACAGCGTGTGCACAGGACGTCATTGCTGGTTTAGGCCTAGTCGTGAAGTTCCCAAAAAGAGGCCCCGAGGTCCTGTGTCTTGAATAGAAAAGGGAGCAGATCTGAGACGGTGGGGAGCAGGGGGGGCGGGGTTGGGGGTGGCAGGGTGGGGGCGGGGGAGACGGCGGAACCCCTCGCTCCAGCGCGGTCGCTGAGCGTCCTGCCGGAGGCCCAGCTCGCCTCTCCCTGCGGCCACGCTCCCGGCTCTCAGGTCCCGGCGCTGCCTCCGTCCCTGCCAGGCTGCGAGTCCTCGAGATCGGGGTCCAGGGGCCTTCACGGGAGACGCTGTTACCGGCGTGGGGGTGTCGGGGACCGGGGAGTCGCTCAGTCTCCTGCCACCCAGGCCTGAACCTGAGACTTCCCCGCAGCCGACGTCACCCTGGACGCGGACACCGCGCACCCCGAGCTCTTCCTGTCGCAGGACCGCAGGGGCGTGCGGCGGGGCCCCCGGCGGCGGAGCGTGCCCGACACCGCGGACAGGTTCGACTGTCGGCCGTGCGTCCTGGGCGCCGACCGCTTCGCCTCGGGGCGACACTACTGGGAGGTAGAGGTGGCGCACGTGATGGTGTGGGCCGTGGGCGTGTGCGGGGACAGCGTGCCGCGGAGGGGCGAGGCGCTGCTGGTGCCTCAGAACGGCTTCTGGACCCTGGAGCTGTTCGGGAACCAGTACCGGGCCCTGTCCTGCCCCGAGAAGACGCTGCCGCTGCAGGGGCGCCTCCGCCGCGTGGGCGTGTTCCTGGACTACGAGGCCGGCGACGTGTCCTTCTACAACGCGGTGGACAGGTCGCACATCTACTCGTGTCCCCGCTCGCTCTTCTCCGGGCCCCTCAGGCCCTTCTTCAGGCTGGGCTCCGATGACAGCCCCCTCTTCATCTGCCCGGCATTCACAGGCTCCCGGGGGCTCGCGGTGCCCGAGGGGGGCCTGGTCCTGCACAGGGCAGGGGCCCGCCACCGCCGGGGCCAGTTCCCGGGCCTCAGAGCTCAGAGCGAGGCCGAGAAGCCCTGGCCGCAGCCTCGGCCCTGAGGACAGCGGCGCTGCCTGTGGCCGGTGGCTCGAGAGGGGCTTCTGCTGGCACCTCGAGGTCCCCCTCACCAGGCCGCTGGAGCTCAGGTGCTCGTACCCCGGGGGGCAGGGGCCCGTCTCAGGGATACTGGTGCTGCCACACGGCTCCCAGCCAGGAAGAAAGGGCTAGAAAGTGACAGGCCGAAAACCTGCTTGTGGCGTGTGCAGTGTGGCGCTTGAGTTGACATCAGACTCTGCGACTTGGGGAGAGGGCAGCAGGGTGTAGCAGGACCTAAGGGGGGGGGCACCGTAGGGCCTGTCGAGGGGAGAGGGGCCACCGTGGAGGTCAGCGATAGAGAGGGGGGGCTGGGAGCAGCCGAGGCTGGGGGGCTGCCCACCGGGGCCGCCAGGGGTCCCAGCTCTTACCATCCACGTCCACCCCACCCCCAAGATTTCCAGCCCCACAGCAAAGCTCCCCAGGCCTGGACCTGGGATGCAGAGGGTGAAACACAGCACACGTCTGCGACTGGCCAGGCTCCGGGTCCCTGCGGTAAACAGAGCGAGCACCCGGGGCAGACCAGCCTGAGGCTCCGGGGCCCGGCCGAGCAGGCGGCAGCGGCCGAGACAAACCCGGGGCCGGGCCCCGCGGGGGGAGCAGCCGGCCAGGTCTGGTGTCAGGACGCCTGCACGTTCCGCGTGATTCCCGAGGCCCCCGAGGACATCGTGCTCATTGCGCCCGTATCTGTCAACATTTGGTACATTGGACTGGAAAAGCTTTAAAGACACAGTTAACGATATTTAAATGTAATTTATATATATTTAAATTAGTTAAAACATAAGCTAATAGAAACAACGTTTTGTGAAAGATAACTTGTTTACAAAGCAAAATAAATGTTAGTGATGTGTGTGAAATTGTTTAATGTGTTTTGCATCTTACGTCTGGCTCAATAGAAGACTGAATTCTCATATCCGTTGACATAAGAATGTCCAAACCTGTAGAAAAATTTATGAGTTTATTTGAGGCAAACTCACGACATGCATGGAAGCGAGATCTCAAATGGTCCCGAGAATAAATTTTTCAGCTCCCCTTCTGGGTCTGGAATGAGGGAGGGAAGGTCAGGAGATCACGTGAAGGTGCAGCAGGCAAGGTGCAGACAGCTCAGGAGACCCCGGGCTCCTGGGAGGGTGGTCGTCCTCTCTGGGGGTCTGACAAGGATTGCATTTCAAGGGCGTGTGACCTTGATGCATGCGGACAATGGGCGGGGCTGGCTTAAGGCCCAGCGAGCCTTCTAGTGAAGACGCTGTAGACCTGGGCCTGACTGCCCACCGTGACCTGCCCAGTGAGGGGGCTGGGTCAGGTCACAGATTCATTACACAGCCTCTCTTTTGTTTGCAACAGCAAAGTCTTGAGAATCAAACAGAGCAGGAGCCATCCTCAAAACCAAAGTCCAGGCAAGCAGATAGCATCTGGTTTCATTTCCTACATGGACGTCTACTTTGTTAGAATTTCCTTCTTCCTTTTCCTGGCATTGAGAGACCCTTCTCAGTGCAAAGCCTGTTTCTGGGGAAACGTCCTCTCATGCCCTGTGTGTCCCTCCCCTGGAGCCCTCACTTCCAAGCCTGCCCCGCGTTTGACCCGACTCAGAGCTCGCCCAGTGAGGACAGCCTCTGCTTTAGGGGTTTTCCTCAAAGGAAAACACAGGAACCCATGGAGAAGGGTTCCCTGCTAAACAAGTGGCTGCCCCACACTGGCCACCACTGGCCTTCGTCTCTGACCTCGCTCCACACCCACCACCAGCTCCCTCTTCTGAGGCTCTGCCTGCCCCCCTAAGTTATTTTTATCAGGGGGGTTAGGCACAAGAAATTGGGGTTCTCCCCAATTTGTTTGCTTGTTCTGCAAACAAGGCTGCGAAACCTCTGTTCCTGCAGAACGGAAGAAGCGCCACCGTACGCAGGTCAGCGGCCCGCCACGCTCTGGGCCCCTGGGCTCCACCGCCCACGGAGTCAAAGCCTCGGGACGCACAGAAGCGAGAAGCGCTGGCGGCATCTTTGTGCGGAGGACAGAGAAGAGGGACGGTGGCGAGTTGGCCTCCATCTTCTCTTTAGGAGACATGCAGGCGCCTGAGAATGTGACCCTGAGATTGGCCCGACCTCTTTCTTCTCCTCCAAGGAACTCGAAGGCACACTCATTTGTAGCTGGCAATTAGGAAAGATGTTGGTGCTGGGGAGGGGGCGTGGGGTCCAGGAACCGGGAGTGGAGACTCGTGAGCAGGTGGAAAAGGTGCGAGGATACTGATAGCTACTAGCACAAGAGATGCCTACGGAATCCCTCACGTTTACTGCCTCTGGGTCTCCCCTCCCCTCCCCTCCCCTTCTCTCTCTCTCTCTCTCTCTCTCTCTCCCCCTCTCTCACTCACACACACACACACACACACGCGCGCACACACACACACACACACGTTGGCGTTCATCCTAGAGGATCCTCGGTCAGTGAGGGGCTGGACTGTGAAGAACCCCACTGTGTTCTTGCCCCTCAGTGGAGGTTCTGAGTTGGGTGGCTTCCAGTTCCGCATAATCCCTCAGAGAGTCCCCAGCAGGACCGAGCCCCGGGCAGCCACACAGTAACGCAGGTGTCGTCATGCTCTCTGCCGGGTCTTCCCTGTCTCGTGCCCCAAACAAACTGCCCCCTCCGTATCTGTCTCAGAGTCTGCTTTTTGGGGAACTTTGACTGAGACAAGGTCTGATGAGGGCACCAGACTGACAGCTGTGACGAGAAGAACACAAGGTGAATAAATTCATGGCCTCCTCCCGAAGTCTCCCGTTTCCTTGAGCCAGTCCTCCAGAGAATGAACGCGACCGTCCGGAGGGCTCTGGCCCCGCAGGCGACCCCGCCCGGTCGCTGCAGCCCCTTTTCCCTGGCTCGGTCCGACCTCATTTCATCGGCTCTCGTAAGTCCCTCCCATTCGCCGCTTTTGTTAATTCGAGGAACTCTCCACTGCAAAACACCTCCGGGAATGCCTGGGAGAAGCCACCCTCGGCTGGGCCTCGGCCCCTTCTCCCCAGGGCACGGTCCAGCTCCCTCCACCCCACCAGCCGTCCGCTGCACAGAACCCCGTCCCCGTCTCTTCCAGGATCCCCACTTCCGCGCCCTGCCCCGTGTAAGCCGACTCCGTGGAGGCGCCACGCGCATGCAGATTTAACGCAGGCCCGAGTGCGGGAAGCATGTCAGTGCGACGTCGCTGTGTCGTTAGGTCATGTCTGATCGGCACCAGGCACCAGCACCAGCACTGGTGGCCCCAGGAAGGACCGGCTGACTGCAAGCCTCGCTGGCCAGCCACAGAACCCAGTGCTGTACATGACGCCACGCTCCCCAGTCCTTTGTCTTCACCGGGTTTAGCTACACGCAAAAGAGATGAGCCCAGGACCCCAAGCCGCGGCCCCACAAAGCGGAGAGCCGGCCGCTGGAAAGACACAGTGCTTTTACTTGCAGGCCCGAGGGCTGCGTGGGCTGAGACAACCACATCTCCCCCCACCCTCACCCCCACCCCAGCTCTGCCAGTGGGCGGGTTGGCCGTCAGCAGGAAGGGGGAGATGAGCAGACCCTTCAGCATTGTCTGGACCAGACTAGGGCGCTGCCCTTGGTACTGGCGTAGCTAGGAGCTAGGAACATGTCTGGACTTTTAAGCAAAAAAAAAAAAAAAAGGACACATGATCATCTTTGCATTTGGGAAGTCATTCTCCTGCATTCTGGTGGAGCAACTGCGTGATTGCCCTTTATTGGTCTTAATCACAGTCCCAGTTAAAAGGCCAAGAACAAACTGGAGTGGTAAGAGATATTTGCCACAAATATAATACAGAGCCGACACCTCCAGTTTATGAAAAGCTCATACAGATTGATAAGAAACAGCACCGGATTCTATGCGTAGTGAGGAAACAACCAGACCTCTTCCCCCTGCCCATCGGGGATGGTGAGAAGGACCCCCCCCACACACACACACACACAGGAAGGACGTGAGCAGATCAGTCGCCTTGATGGAGAGACAGATTCGGCGTTTCAGGGAGGCACTGTGTACATAAACCCACGCCCTGTGACCTGATGTCTGTATTTCTGGGAATTTATCAGAAAGTGTATCAGGAAACTATCAGTGATGCAGACAAGGTCTTACGTGTGAAGTGCGCTTTTGTGATACACAACTGAGATGTTCCACTCGGGAATCTGAAGACTCTTCAACACGATGTTATGCGGCTGTTGACGTTTCACACTGCACAAGGCCTCATAGTTCTGGCTTTCATGACATAAAGCCGGGGGACATGCTCTGGAATGCAGAAACAGGCTGCCATTAGTCAGAAGCATTACGGGTGATTTCTACTTTTCGAAAATCTTCTCCCACATTTTTAAAGGTTTCCATAACAGTAACAGGTTTAGCCCCAAATAAGGAAAAGCTGCTTTTGGGGAGGCAGCCCTGGGCCCTGAAAAATGCATCACACAGAGGTGTCTGCAGCCCATGTAAACAACAGAATGACTCACCTGAGTGCTTGACATGCTTAATCTCAGTTAATCGCCCATCCCCCCTCTGAAGAAGGTTACTAACACTATTCCCACGATAGAGACAAGAAGCCCGCTGCCGGCAGGGAGAGGTGAAGTCTCCGGCCTGGCTCTTCACCTCATCCGGGTGTTTCCTTGACCTCCGCCTTCCCCTTTCACTCCACCCCCTCTTGCTTAGTCCAGCTCATCCGTGCAGGTCCGTGCTCTGAGCTGCAGACAAGTCCACAGTCCCTTCCTTTGTGGGAAACCTGCCCTTCTTTTGCAAAGTCAATGCGTGGGGAGAGGAGGGGGCTGCCCCGGAGCACCGCCCCTTCCTCCTCCGCTGGCTTTAACTTCGCCCCTGGCGCCGCGGCCAGCGTCTGACCTGGCGGCAGTGGCTTCTTGGTGCCTTTTCCTCCAGGATCTGAGGTTAGTATGCGTGACGCCTCTCAGTCCCCAAGGACAGCGGGCGAGAAGCATCTCTCGTCCCCCTGTCCCTTCCTCCCTGAGCCCCTGTCCCTGCCCTTCCCGCCCTCCGCTCCCCTTGCCCGTGGGGCCTTTTTCCCGCTTTTCTCCCCCACTTCGTCCCCCTGGGCCCCACTGTGCCCCACTACTTCATCCCTACTGTCTTCACGAAAAGCAAAACCAAATTCCTGCATTCGGAAGAAAAGCGTTTCAGGGCGGTGGTTCCCAGATCTGTTCACTCACAGGCACCGCATTCGTGGGCACCGCACCTTACAGTTATGTCTCCCGAGTCCCCTTGGGGTTTGGGGGCCCATGGGGTTCTGTGCAGGCCGGACCTACCTGGCGGGTGGGGGCGGGGCGGGGAGGTCTGCACTGCACGGGTGGGAAAGGCCGGCGCGAGGCTGTGGGGAGGCGGGGCGAACAGGGACCCAGGCCCCCTCCTGCCCTGCGTCTCCCGACAGACTCTGGCACAGGGGGAGATGGCCGCCCGCCCAGCGCCCCGCCTCGGCGTGCGTCTGCTGGCGCTCAGCCTCCTGCAGCTGCCCGGCTTGCATTCCGGTGGGTCTCCCCTGCGCCCCTCTCCTCTCTCGGGCCTGCAGGGTAGAGAAGTCTCGCTACATGTAAACAATCCCACGTGGGTCCCCCTCGCGACGACCACGGGAATTCCGTCACAGGAATGAGAGGAATGGCGGGAGAGACGACCCTCGGGCGGGACGGGCCTCGGGGTCCTCGGCGCGTGCCCACACCCCGTCCGACCCTCCCTCCCGTTCCGGCAGCGCCCTTCGACGTGATCGGGCCCCCGGGGCGCATCCTGGCCATGGTGGGCGAGGCCGCCGAGCTGCCCTGCCGCCTGTCCTCCAACGAGAGCGCGGCGCGCATGGAGCTGCGCTGGTTCCGGGAGCCGCTGTCGCCGGCCGTGCTGGCGCACCCCGCCGGACTTGCGCAGGACGCGGAGCAGATGGCCGCGTACCGGGGCAGAGCCGAGCTGGTGCGGGACGACATCGCCCGGGGCCGCGTGGCCCTGCGGCTGCGGCCGGTCCGGGCCTCGGACGCCGGCGAGTACCGCTGCGCCTTCCGGCAGGGCGGCCGCTACGCGGAGGCGCGCGCCAGCCTGGCGGTGGCAGGTGAGCGCCCGGCGCGGCCGCCTCCGCGACCCCCTGCGGGTCCGCCCCCTGGGAGACCCGCACGCCCCAGCCCCGCATCCCCTTCGGGCCAGGCTAGGTCGACCCGGCGGGGGCGAGCGGGAAGGGGGTCTAGTTGCGAGCGGAGGCGGCGGCGACCCGTCTGTCTCGGAGAAACTTACGCCACGTACCTCCCGCCTTTTCCTCTGCATCGTGGGAAAAGCGCTGCCTCGTGTTCCCGAGTCGGTCAGTGCGGGCGGTGACGGCTGCGTCACGCTCTGTCCCGTCGCACACCACGCACTTGTCCGAGTCCCAGGACGAACGTTCGCGCGCGGCCGGGGCTCCGCCGTGGCCGCGGCTCTGTGAGCGCCCCCGCCGCGCCCCGCACATCTGCGGCTGCTTCATGGGTTGGTATCCGCAACGGCAGCGACCGACCCCTAAGATCACAAAGCCCGGCTGCCCGTCGCAGTCCTGCCCCACCGGGGGGGCTCTGCTTCCGTTTTCTGCTTCGAGCCAAAACGCAGAGTGAAACAAGGCAGTGAGCCCCCGGGGGGGGGGGCAGTGCGCGCAGTCCTGACTCCCCCTTCCTAGCGCCTGGCATCAGGCCAGTCTCTTCCTGAGCTGTTTCATGCTTGAAAACTGGGGAAGCATCTATCCAACACGGATTTTGCAAGAATGAAATAAAATTAGACTATATAGGAGACACTGTTTTGTCAATTCTGAAAGCATTGCATGCTTTAAAATTATTATTACTGCACCTCAGCCTGCTCTAGGTTGGAGTGTGGATTTCGACCAGTGGCTGTGGACATGCATTTAATGACCCTTTTCTCCAGCCTGGTGTTTTTCTGTACTTGCCGCATTGTGAGGAAATAAGCAGGCCGAACTAACAGGAAAAGCGGGTGTGGATTTATGTTAGGACGTAATTGTGCGAGGGAAAATGAGGCTGAAAACATTTAAGAAAATCTTCGAATCAGCATCACAGCTAAAGGAGATTTAAATTGTCAGCTACGAGCTCAGTGCCAACGCCCTTCACTCCCCTTCTCCTCTAGGACGCTCCTTCTCGCCTCATCCTTAAATACCTGGCCCTAGCTCTCCTCTCCCTAGCGCCTCACACAGAGTTCCGGCCACAGAGCTCCCTCCCACCTCTGGAGTTCCCAGCCTGGACCGCTGACCCACTGGCAGCCATGGGGCTCGCTGTCCTGCCAACTGGACTGGCACCTCACGTCTGCCCATCGGGGTCCTGCCCACATTCCATGCCCTCAATCCCCACACAGAACCGCTCTCTCATGAGGTTGTGGGGCCCCTTTTATTTATGCCTCAGTTTCTTTGTGTGATGAAATGAGGAGACGGGTCCCCTTGTTCCCTCTCCCCATGCTTATGTCCCTCGAGCCCTGCGGCTCTCTGGTTGTGGGGCTTCCTGAAGGGTGTCCACTGAAAGAGAAAGACAACAGGGCTTCTCTCTCCACAGCTCTGGGCTCCACCCCCTACATCCGCATGGGGGTGCAGGAGAGCGGAGCGACCTGGCTGGAGTGCACCTCCGTGGGGTGGTACCCAGAGCCCCGGGTGGAGTGGAGGACTCCCCAGGGAGAGATGTTTCCCTCTGCGTCAGAGTCCAGGAGCCCTGACGCACAGGGCCTCTTCAAGGTGGTGGCCACCGTGGTCATCACAGACAGCTCCATGGAGAGTGTGTCCTGCCACATCTGGAACCCCCTTCTTAGCCGAGAGAAAGAAGCAGAGATTTCCATGGCAGGTCAGTGAAGCCGGAGCCGGGCCTGTACCTGACATGGGGTGGGGCCACCTCATCCCGGACGGCAGCCGGCAGGACCCGCGGCAGAGTGGTCCACTTTCCACCTCAACTCATGACCACTCACGGGGGGCCCCACACACTTCACCTGAAGAGTAAAGATTCTTAAGGCATAAACTCTGCTGAGGCCTCAGAAATTCCAGCTTTTCTGTCTTCGGAGACATGCCTTAGATGGAGAAGCTTCGCCCCGGGGGCCTTCCTGGGCCAGAGCCCCTCCTGGAGGCAGTGAGAAGACTGAGCTGCCCTCTGGCCCCCACTCTGGCCCCCCGTTCTGCTCCCCACCCCAGGCGACAGCTCGTCTGGGCCCCCTGCGTTCTCAGAGAGACAAATCTCCTCGTTCCTCCCCAAACGCTACCTCCGTCCAGGCAGGAACTGTTCCTCTTTCTCTGGCCATTGAGTCCCATGCTGCCGCCCACAGTGGGAACATTTCCCCTTCCTCGTTCGCTTCCCCCATCCCCTTGGCTCCCACCCCGCATTGATCGTTAGGGAGCAACTTCCATGACGACATGAATTGGTCCGTTATCTTCTCTATTTCACAGGTTCTGTCCCCAAGGGGCCCTTGTTCGTCTTCATCCCTCCCTGTCTCTGCTCAAACTTCTTCTGAAAAGCTTGGGTGTTTCCCCTTGGGAGGGGCGGCGGGGCCCTGTCACCCCTGCTGTGGAAGGAGAGCTGGACTTGCTCAGTGTTTCTCAACAAATGTTTGTTTCAGTTCCCGTCTTCCCGAGGCCGACCCCGTGGATAGTGGCGGTGGCCGTCATCGTGGTGGTCCTAGGAATTCTCATCATCGGGTCCGTGTTCTTCACCTGGAGACTATACCAGGACCGATCCAGGCAGAGGAAGGGCGAATTCAGCTCCGCAGGTACGTCGCTGAACCCCGGGCTGCCTGGGGACGTGCTTCCAGGGGAGGCGGGAGCCGCGGCCTCCGGCGTGATGGTCAGTGGACGATGTCTGACTCTCGAATTCTGCAAGGCAGAGGGCACTGCGAGGCTCCCGGGAGCACTGATACCCAGTATGAGGGAAAACGGGGTTTGGGTGCAGAAGGGGTCAGAACCGGTTCTAACTGGGGCACGAGACCTGATGTTTCCTCACTACTTGCGCCAAGGCACTGTCCTCACTGCTAACGGGATTTCCTCGTTAATGATGAAAGTCTGGCCTCGAGCCTGCAGGCACTTCCTGTGTCTTTCTCAGAAGAGAGGACATAACCCTTATTTTTCATTATTGGTAGTGATTCTGCAATCAGGTAGTCATGACTCGACAGCTACTCACACCATGTCCCCTCCCTCATGTCCCTGACAGAAGGTCACTGAGTATTTCTGGGTTTTTTTTCAGAGAAACTCCTGGAAGAGCTCAGTAAGTCCTACCTTCTTGTCATCACTCCACCCACACGGGCCTCTGGTTCTTATCGTAAGGCCTGTCAGTGCCTCCCCGCCACCCCTCCCCCAGCTCCCTCTCTCCCCCACCTCCCTCTCTCCCCCACCCCTCCCCCACCTCCCTCTCTCCCCTCACCCCTCCCCACCTCCCTCTCTCCCCCCACCCCTCCCCCACCTCCCTCTCTCCCCCCCACCCCTCCCCCACCTCCCTCTCCCCCCCCACCCCTCTCTCACACATTTCTCTCTCTCATGGCAGAGTGGAAAAAGTCAACACTTCACGCAGGTCAGTGGCCGTCAACTTCTTGAGGGCTCTGGGGCTCCATCCTCCAAGGATTCAAAGTCCTATAGTACTTGGGAATAAGGACGCTAACACGCTTTAGTGATTTAGGTGATGAAGACAGAGAGGGAAGAGGGGACGGCAAGCGGCCTCACATTTCTTTGAGGGAAATAGAGGCCCTCAGAAGATGGCTAGGAGACAAGCTCCCTCTGATAGAGTCCCATTAGGCGCTGGGGACAGGCAGCTCATACATCACCCTGTGGCTGTCATAGAAGAGGGGAACAGAGGCCACTGAGCCAGCAGACCCGCCCACCAGCCGGCCCTCGTCTGCGGAGACCTGGGAGACCTGCCGGCTCCCAGACCTGCGCCCGGCCTCGGGGGGAGGGGCGGAGGAGGAGGAATGATGGGCCTCATAAGCTCCCACACTTGCCACGCTCAGACTCGTTCTCTCCCTGTCTCTAGTTGATGTGACTCTGGACCCAGACACTGCCCACCCCCACCTCTTTCTGTACGAGGGTTCCAAAGCCGTCCGGCTGGAAGACTCACGTCAGAAACTGCCCGAGAAGCTAGAGAGATTCGACTCCTGGCCCTGCGTGCTGGGTCGGGAGGCCTTCAGCTCCGGGCGGCATTACTGGGAGGTGGAGGTGGGGGACAGGACTGACTGGGCCATCGGGGTGTGCAGGGAGGATGTGCCGAAGAAAGGGTTCGACCCCATGACTCCCGAGAACGGGTTCTGGGCGGTGGAGCTGTATGGAAATGGGTACTGGGCCCTCACCCGACTCCGGACGCCCCTTCCGCTGGCCGGGCCGCCCCGCCGGGTCGGGGTCTTCCTGGACTACGAGTCGGGAGACATCTCCTTCTACAACACGACTGACGGGTCCCATATCTACACTTTTCCCAAGTCCTCGTTCTCTGGCCCCCTCCGGCCCTTCTTCTGCCTGTGGTCCTGTGGCGAAAGGCCTCTGACCATCTGCCCCGTCACGGATGGGCTCGAGGGGGTCACGGTAGTTGCCGATGCCAAGGACCCTTCTAGGGAGATCCCGCTGTCCCCTGTGGGGGAGGATGCTGTCCCTGGGGACACAGACGCCCTCCATTCTAAACTTATCCCTGCCCAGCCCAGCCCAGGGGCACCGTAAGGAGCGCCCCCTCTGAGCTCCCCCCTCGCTCCAGGCCCCTCCCCAGTGCCCCTGAGGCTCCGGCTGCCAGCGTGACCAGCCTCCCCGTTTCTTTCCACTGCATCGGGCATCACTCTTCTCGGGGGTCGGGTTGCTGCTGCTAGCATGTGGGGTGGGGGACCTCATCTATTCGGGACCAGTAACTCGGGGGGCAGGGAGGTGACTTTTCAACCGTTTCGGTCCTCCTGGCCCTTAAGGCCAAACCCTGTAAGGAGGGACCGAGATGCCCTGAAGAACAGCTCAGAGGTGGAGACGGGGTTAGGCTGGCATGTGATGCTGGCAGAAACCTCCGTTCCCCAGAGGAGGGGCAGGCAGCGGAAGGGGCTTGAGGCAAGCAGCAGCCCCGCAGTGTCTGGGAGCGAGACGCGGAGACGGTGGACCTGGGCAGGCTCCTGGCCTGGCCCGAGGGTCTCCGTGCCTGTGTCTCGGATTTTCTAAAGGGTAACGAAACTAGCCCCACGGTGGAGTCTGAGCGACTGGCAGGGGGCGCAGAGAAGGGCTGGGGCTCCGACAGGGGGTGCGGCCCGGCAGAGGGTTCAGACAAAGCCCGAAGCCTGGGCACGGCCAGCGTCGTGCCCTCCTCTCTGCACCCGCTTTGCCTGCGGCTCATCCCCTCCTCACCGTGTGGGCTCCACACGGTCCTGGCTCTCCTCCCCCTCGTGATCTAGAACCTCCCCCTCTCAGCACCTCCAGGAAACGCCCCTCAGTGACGGCCACGCCAACAGCCAGTGTCTCGGCCTCGCACCCCGGGGCCTCATCCCAAGGTCCTATTTAACCCCCTCGAACGTGTCTTCAGTTAATGCCACCTGCCACCACTGCCACTCCAAGCCCCGTTCGCTCTCTCCCCACATGGGCTCCCTACGCTGTGCTTCTCGGGGTCCCCCGAATGCCGCCTGTGGGCTCGGCACGGCTGGGCCGATGGCACCTGATGGCACCTGTCTGTTCGCATCCCCCTGTATGCGTGCGGCTGCCTCGCCCACAGACGGCGCATCGGCCCCCGCTCGCCCCTCCCACGTGCGGCGCCTTGTTCCAGCGCCCAGGGTCGACGTCGCCCGCGGGCTCACCCTAATAAACGGGCCTGTCCGGCTGCCGCGAGCGGCGTCCGCGCTGTCCTTCCTTCGTCTCAACAAACAGAGCTGAACCGGGAACAGGGACGCCACGGGGCGCTGCCGGCCGGGCAGTGGGGGTCCGTTTGCCCACGACACCCCCCCCAGCTGGGTGGCAGTGGGCTCGCCAGGGCCAGTGGGCACGAGACTTGTCCCGTGAGGGCCGCGGCACTGCCGCCCCCGCCGCGCGCCGGCCCGGGCCAGACTCCAGGTCCGCGCCCCAGAGCCCGGCCACAGAGGCTGCCGGTGCCAGCGCCAGGCGACTCGTGTGCGCTTCGAACGAAGTCAGCTGCGGGCCAGGCGTCTGCCTCCGAGTGTGCGTCCGCTTGGGACAGAACTCTCAGCTGAGGTGCCAAGAACCCTTGGGGAGACGTGCCCCCACATTACGATCAACGTACAAAATGCACATTTTGGGGGGCAACCGAGTACACTTATTACATGCCAGGTCCTGTTCCACGTGCCTTCCGCTGGGTCACGCATGTCACTTTTCAGACCTCTGGGAGGCGGGCACCGTCCCAAAGCCCCGAGGGACAGAGTCGCACAGCGGCTTCTACTGCCCGTTGGTGGCAGTGAAGCTGGGATTGACCCCGGACTGTGTGTCACCCGGCCTGAGACCCTTCTCCTCTGGCTGCGGTAAACCCCACACATTCACCAGAAAAAGAGCTCCCCTCAATGCGGGCACCCTCGACCCCCCGCTTCCCAAGCCTAACTCCGACTTTAACTACACTTCCCTGTTCGCATCCCTGTGGATCTTCATCTAGATCGACCTCCTCGTGACCTTTATCTCTCTCCTTCCCGGTCGATGGACCTTCCTGTGAAGTGTCCCTTTCTTCACAGTCCCTGGCACCTAAGTTATCTACATTCATCCTTTGGTTTCATCCCACAACGATGTCGGGGGTGGCTGGACCTCTGGAACCCAGAACGTTTCTCTACGTCTTTGAGATGTACATCCATCTTTACAAGCCGCGACATACCATCTCCTCTAATGCAACGCCTCCGAGAATCGGCTTTGCATTCTCCATCCACTGCTTCCGTCCTTCCTCGCGGGGCGGCAGGGCTCTGGCATTACCTGCACCTGGCGAGCGGCGCGGCCACCTGCAGACATCCACAGGGGGTAGATGCCCACGCTCAACCTTAGGTGCGCCCATTGTAATGGGCACTTCAGGCGGCTTTGCCCCTCGTTCTCCAAACACTGGGCCAGAATCCTGTACCACAGGGGCTGGGACGCTTCTTTGAACACTTGTCCTTAGAAGAAATATTCAGCCTTTCTCCAAAGGTAAACTAAAACGACGCTCTTCCAGCCAGGTGCACATCAGAATCACCTGGGGGGAGGGGACTACCCTTAAGGAAGGCAACTTCCAGGCGGGATGCCCAGACGCCCACCGGGGATGGGGAAGGGGCTGCTATGTTTACAGACCTGGGGCGGGGCGAGGAAGGCCTTGGCCACGCGCTCTCGCGTTTCGCCTCCGGCTGCTGAGGGGGCAGTTTCTCTGTGAAGGGTCATTGGACCTGAAGCCGACGATTCCCAAGCTTGCGCGCGTCCCGGAATCACAGGGCTCATTACACGCAGATCGCCGGCTCCGCCTCCCAAAGGCCTGGCGGGACTGGTCTGTCGATCTGCATCTGACTCGTTTTCTGGAGATGGGGACTTGATGCTTGCTTAATTTAAGAAACTAAGCATTGTAGTTCGTCAATTAAACTCAGGTGATACTGGAAGGTGCCTAAGGAAGCAGTTTCTGGGGGTGACAGAGGGAAATCGATTTGCCCAAACTCCTCCGGGCAGTTAATTGACAGGGTCTGGCCGCGTCGCACCTCGAACTCAGGTTCCCTGATACGCGGTCAGCGGTGCTCCGACCCCAGCAGCGCGTGCTATCCAAACCCAGCAGGTCGCAGATGCCCTCAGGCGTGTCTGCAGAAGTCGCTGGTGGAGGCCTGGCCCCAAGCGACCCCCGTACCCGCTTTTGTAGATACGAAACCTACTCACCTGTTTTTGCTTTTACAACTACTTATTGCAGTATAAAATCCACAGAGAAAATGCCACCAGTCCGCAGTGTGCGGCCAAACTCAGAGCAACCAGCGAGACACCTGACCGAGGTCCCCAGGGGAAGGCAGTGGGGGGGGGGTGAGGTGGAGGGGGGTGGGGGGGGTGGAGATTCGCAGGACAGAAGGAAGGAGGGAGGCGACTGCCACACCCGGCCTGGCTCCGCAGCACTGCCTGGGACACCCTGACACCTCCCGGGAGGAAGTGCCAAGTCGAGCAAGGCGAGCCCGGCAACACGGGTGGCGTCACAGTAACGAGGGTTCCCTGGGGGTGTTGAGAAGGTGCGCTACTCCGGGCACCCGGCCCTGCACACGAAAAAGGGGCTGTGAAGTAATTTAGCGAAACAGTGACCTCACGGGGTGACCTGACCCAACCCCTCGCTGGGCCGGTCACGGTGGGCGGTCAGGCCCAGGCCTGCAGCGTCTTCAGTGCAAGCAAACCTCCTGGTCAGGCCCCTCAGAGCGGAGCCACCCTCCCAGGAGCACCGTCCTGTGACCTCTGACCTTCCCGCGCTCACTCCGCACGCAGAAGGGGACTGCAGAGCTGCGGTTCTCCGGAGTATTTGAAATCTAGCTTCCCTGCATGTCGTGAGTTCGGCTCAGACTCTTACACGGATTTTCTACAGGCGTGTTCTCAGGTCGATGCCCCAGAGGCTCCGGCGACCCCGGTCCATTCCGCATTTCCATCTGGGGTCGGCGTCAGGGGCGTTAGCCGAGTGCTGGTTTCGCTTATTAAACAAAGAATTCCCACGTCCTGGAAAAAGGAAAAAAAGAAAGCTGAACACTATTTAGGTAGATGCAGAAATAAACCTTTAGTAAAGCTGGGGGTGCACGGGGTCAGGATGGCCGAGCGGTCTAAGGCGCTGCGTTCAGGTCGCAGTCTCCTCTGGAGGCGTGGGTTCGAATCCCACTCCTGACAGTTCCTTTTCGAATTGTTTCTCGTATTCCCAGGGTGAAGACGTTTGGAGATCTGATCATATTCATCTCATCTGCCTTAGTTGTCTGTCCTTCACTCTGTTTCACATTCAAAGAGTTGAATGTTATGAAGGTGACGCCTCGATTACCACTGATGTTCGCAGGTCCCTCATTTGTTTTATTTATTTATAGATTCCTTTTTAATTCCCTTCCCTGAGTCTCATTTCCTATTTCCTATTCCCATACACAATCATTGGAAAGGTCATCCTTTCTTTTTTGTTTTTATAGAATATGTGTTTTTGGTTTCAGCACGTGCATTTTTAATTTACATAAATGAAGCGGTGTCACATCTCATTCCATTTTTAGTTTTGAGATTTATCTATGTTGCTGTATGCACATCTGGACCATGTCTAGACCAATTGCTTTTAATTGCCGCCTAGAGACTTCCAGTGTGTGTCCCTGTCACACAAAAGGACTCTCAGATTGGGTCCCACTTGCTAACCACAAACGGGGTGCCATCAACGGCCGTGTTTCTGCATGTTCTGTTAGGAAGCTCTGCGACACTTTCCTTGAGAGACAGCAGGATTGCAGGCCGGGGGCTGACTCTTCACAGGTTTTGCAGCAGAACGGGCTCCAGGTAAAGGGTGATATAGGGACATGGAAGTTCATGTTTAGTGACATTTCCAGAAATATCCCTCGGTTTCAAGTTTTCTGACGTCTAGCCTGCTTATCTTGAGGCCTAACACTTAAGGTTACAAATATTAACATACGACGTTCCTATTTTGAACCGAAAACCTGGATATGGTTCTTATGTCATTTATTGCAAAGCTCCAATTACTCAAAAGTCTTGGGTGACTGGAATTTTCTCCTCACCATTTCTTTTTTCTTTTCTTTTCTTTTCTTTTCTTTTCTTTTCTTTTCTTTTCTTTTCTTTTCTTTTTTTTTAAGAAACCCAATTTGTACTCTGTGTCCGCGTAGCCTAAATGCCTCTTTAAATGGAGGAAGTAATTGGACCTTACCTCATAGGCATGCCGCGAGGATTGTATGACTTGCTACATATAAAGTGCCTGACAAACAATAAACCCTGACAAATAAGAAATGAGCCATATTTTTGTTATAATTGAACACCTGCCGTTTGCCAGGGCCTGTGCTGGACTCTGGAGTTCCAGCAGGAACAGGACGAGGACAAAAATTTGTTTTCTCATTGATGTTCCTTCCCAAAAAACTCTGAGCAGGAGACCGCCTTTCTGAGTAGTTACTTAGAGTTTGTGCTGTACGGTCGGACTTCAGGGGCTGCTATGAACTGACATGCTGCAGCCTTCTCGGCAACACACTTATCCGTCATTCCTTCTGAAACTATTGCCTGTATATTGTGAGGGGCGTCCGTTTGGGATCGTCCCATGAAAGAAAATGGAACGACCAGAGATCATGGTGTTGCTTGTGGTTTAAACTTGGTGACTTTGCCTCCCGCTTTCCCTGGTTCCTTCTGTGCTTGCTGAAAAGATATATGTGGAATAAAAATATTAAGAATACCAAGAAAGGTAGAAATTCTTTCTTCGAAAGAAAAACGGAGTCAATGTCGTCTCCTTCTTTGTAAACATTGAGAGGATCCATCCTCACACCCATGTAAAACACTTCGGTGAAACTCCACGGGGAAAATTTACCCTTAAGATTATACTTCGATCGCCCACCCCCTTCACTGAGGGCAGGAAAACCGCAAAAGGCCCCGCTGGGATTCGAACCCAGGATCTCCTGTTTACTAGACAGGCGCTTTAACCAGCTAAGCCACGGAGCCACCACGCCCGCCCGCTTCCAAACAGACCGGGAAAAGGAAATACCTTTGCGGTGCAGTTATTTTCTTGTCCTGAGGTTCAAGAGTGGCCCGGATGCTCTCCGAGATCTTCCATAGGAATCTCCGCGTCAATCCTAAAGACCTAAGAAACCGCGGAGCTGTAGGACAACTGAGCCCCCTTCACGCAAGGTGGGCGGGGGACACGCGGGTGAGGGAGGAGAGGACCAGGGGAGAGCAGCGGCCACATTCGCACGAGGAAAGCCTCCGGGTCGGGTCGTGTGACACATTGACACCGAGCACTTATAGCACCTGCCCGTTCTCTGTGTTCTGTATTTCACGGGTTTTGGTTGAAATTCCAGTCATTCTATACCCCGAGTCCTTCCGTAAGATTGGGTTCCACCTGCGTGCTCTAGCTTATGATGTTGACCTGTGCGATTCCAGAGTTGCAACTTAAACATACGAGGCTTCCTAACCCAAATCCAGTCTTGGAAAGAGAAGAAAGAGCGATCCCCTCACCTTGGAAGCTGCAGAGGGAGAGACGCTTTCTTGCCCTAAAAGTGAGCCAAAGAATCTGTTCCGATATGATGTCAAATTGAGAGCATTCACAAGAATTTCTACTTTGTTACGCGGGCTTGTGTGACTGTTTGTAACTGTTTCCAACTTCTGTTCTCTGGACAATAAATCTCTCCTTGGAAATTCGAACAAAG
Organism: Rousettus aegyptiacus; assembly: GCF_014176215.1. Classification (NCBI taxonomy): domain Eukaryota; kingdom Metazoa; phylum Chordata; class Mammalia; order Chiroptera; family Pteropodidae; genus Rousettus; species Rousettus aegyptiacus. The sequence goes on along the minus strand of NW_023416292.1, from coordinate 23,870,267 downwards.
GGCTATAGTGAAAATCTGAACAGTTTACAAAGGGTTGCCATAGCTGTGAAAGTATCTTCACAAATGAAACCTGCAATTATGATTGGCTGTCTTGTTTGATATCTATTATTCTGATAATACTGAAATTAATTTGTCAGCATTTCTAAACCGTACCAATATTTGAAGGATTTCTCTGTCACGCTATAAGGCAGCCATTGACACTTACCTCCACCTACACGCATGATGGGGGGAGGGCATGACTGCGCTAGATGTTTTTATTTTCGTAAAAAGATTGAAAGTCTGTGAACTCAGCACACGCTTGGATTAGGACTCCATGAAATAAGCACCTACTTCTTTAATATTATGAGCCATCACATAATTAGTGTACTTGGAACCAACATAATCATAAATAGCACAATCTCACCTAGTATGGGTTTGATCGAACTGCAGCAGACATTCGGAAAGACAGCAGAGCCCTGATTTGGGTGTTCCCTTTGACTGGCGCCACCAATATTTGCACAGGAATTCTGGGAAGTCAAAGGAGCTGTTGTTTAACAGGATCATGGAAAGGGCCCTCACATTCGCTTTGTTCCACACATCTGAAACTGGAGAAGGTGCAGATGCTGTGTCACAGAGGCTGACGATAATGTAAGGAAACGTGGGAGTGGCAGACAGCGCAGTTTTCCATATGCTTGGGGGAGAAGCCGGAAGAGGATAGTCTGCGAACTTGAATAGGAAAATATAATTTTAATTCGACTTCTTAACAAATGAAATAACTGAAATTTTGTATTTTCTTCCATTATGAATATAGGCAACAAATCAGATGTATTTTTGACTTTATTACTATTGGAAATCAAATATCTTCGAGTCAAATTTCAAATTTGATTTGTTGCAAATTTCTTAAAATATCATTTTTTAAGACGTCATTATGCTCATTACTGCTTCGAAATTTCAGTATTTATTTGACCTCCTGCTGGAATTTTCATATAGCGCATTAATAAAGGAAAACAAATATTACTATATCATAAAACTTTTATATTTTGATAACATATTTCAATATAATTTGTTTCCCTTATGTAGTTATCTTTTTAATATTCAAAAATATAATTTTGTGACAGAGTCCATAATCACCAACGGCCTTAGGCGTGGGTACACAGTATAAAACCTGGTCAGAAGACCTTTGTTCTTTTGTCTAGAGAAGAATCCTTAGCTATATCCATCTGTTTAGCAGCCCTCAATTTCTTTACAATGTGCACGAGGCATGGGGATAATGGTTCCTCCTCTGAAATGTGGAGTGGCTGAAACGCACAAGTAAGACAATGTGCTTGCTGAGAAAGCAAACAAGTGAGCTTTCACGTGTGTAGGAACTGATGATGAGTCTTTAAAGGTGCCCAATTTTGAGATGTAGGCCCCTGTGGTCAGAGCATCCGTGAGAGTGCTTAGAGCAGAGTCTTGGTCAGTAATCATGTGAAATAATTTTTTTGTAATGCGACAAGAAAGTCTGATCATGCCATCCTAAAGTAGCTTCCGGTTTTCTAGAGTAACAGCCAAAGCCCTTACAAAGGCCTGCGAGGCCAGAGGTCATGTCCAGGCTCCATTTCTCTATTACTGGACCTTTCCCAGCCTGCTCCCACCTCCAGGCCTTTCCCTGGAGATTCCCCAGGTCCAGATTGCTCTTCTCCCTGACATCTGTATTTCTCCAAGCGCTCATCGCCATCATTTTACTTATTAAACAGCACGTAGGAAGGGGAGGTGATGCTGTGTGAATGGGCTCCGGCTTCGCCTCCCCTCTGCAGTCAAGGAAAAGGCCACACCTAAGACCTTCCAAATCTATAGAGAATTTTCGTAAGCGTTCATTTGAGCCGAACTCGCGACCTGCATGGAAAGCAAGATCAAATACTGCGGAGAATGGCAATTCTGCAGTTCCCCTTCCGCGTCTGGAATGGGGGAGAGAAGGTCAGGAGATCACATGAAGATGCAGCAAGCAAGGTGCAGACAGCTCAGGAGACCCCGGGCTCCTGGGAGGATGGTTGTCCTCTTTGGGGGTCTGACAAGGATTGCATTTCAAGGGCGTGTGACCTTGATGCATGCGGACAATGGGCGAAGCTGGCTTAAGGCCGAGCGAGCCTTCTACTGAAGACGCTGTAGACCTGGGCCTGACTGCCCACTGTGACCTGCCTAGTGAGAAGTTGGGTCAGGTCACCCCGTGAGGTCACTGTTGTCGCTGAATAGTACTACACAACCCGTTTTCCGTGCGCAGTGCCTGACGTTGGTTTCTGCATGCAGCGCCCGCCCTCGAGGCGCCACGGACCTGAGCCGCTGAAAGGACCAGGCTCTCAGCCTCATTGCTGATCCCGTGAGAACTGGAGCCGAAACCGGCGCCGCCGCCTGGTTTCTGATGAAGAAATTTCCGCCACCCGAGAGTTCACGCGTGGGCCAGTGGCGCAATGGATAACGCGTCTGACTACGGATCAGAAGATTCCAGGTTCGACTCCTGGCTGGCTCGGCGGGCGTGATTGCATTTTACCCCCTCCCTCTGTCGACCCCAGAGGAGGGAGTGGGCAGAAGGGTCACGCGGGCCCGGCAGCGGCGCGGACCAGAGGCCGAAGAAGCGCGAGCGTTGTGCCGGCCGCGCGCCCGCGCAGCCAGCCAGTCGGCCAGAGGGAGCTTGTTAAGTAACCTCGGCCGAAGGGGAAGCAATCAAAATGTGACACTAAGACTGGGGATTGAAGATGCTGGGTCATCTGGAACCATTAGAGCCTCTCTTTTGTTCTCCCGCTGCAGTCAGTTCCGGCATGAGGGGTCAAGGACCTGCCTGCAGGCGGCGCCGCAGGGCCCGGGCGCCGGCGCGGCGCATGCGCGGCCGGGGGCGGGGGCGGGGCTGCTCCGCCAGTAGAAGAGCCCGCGCCGCGGCTCCTCTGCCGAGCGTTTCCGTAGTGTAGTGGTTATCACGTTCGCCTCACACGCGAAAGGTCCCCGGTTCGAAACCGGGCGGAAACAAGTTTTTTGTTTTCCTCCAGGAATGGAGAGACTGCCTGAGAAGGTAATTCTACTTACTTTTTCATCAATTTCACGTGCTCGTGAGACGTTCACCTCGCCCCCTGTCTCGCTCGCCCGGACCCGGGCGCTGCGGCGGCCCCGACGCCCGGCGGCCCGAGCCCCGGAAGCGCATCCTCGGCCCCCGCCTTCCTGTCCGCGGTCCCTGTGGCCCGCGCGGCGACTCAGCGTCCCGGGGACAGCCTGAGACCGGTGAGTGCGGAGCCCCGGTCCCTCCGGCCGGGTGGCCTTGGCGGGGACGCGGGCCCAGCGGCGGGCGGTCCCTCCGTCCCCGAGTTTCGGGGTGTCGGCGCTGGGTCGGCCTGGCCGGGGCCCGTCCCCCCGCTGCGGCCGCCCGCCCGCCCTCCGCGTCGCCAAGGCCCGGGGGGCAGGAGGCGGACGAGGCCGGGCCCCGGCGCCCGACGGCCTCGCGGGGGCGCCGTCTGCGCGCGCGGCCGCCGAGCCGGCCCGGGCGCGTCGCTCGCGCTCCGCCGCGCGCCCAGCGTGACTGCGACGCGTTCGCGGCCGCAGCACACGGACGCGCCCTCCGACCCGAAGCAGCTCGCTTGTTTGTTTGTTTGTTTGTTTGTTTGTTCGTTTGCTTGCTTGTTTGTTGTTCGGGTTCCTCCCTCGCACCGGCTGCCCGGGCCGCCGCGGCCGCGTCGCGCCGCCCAGCACCTGCGGGGCCGCCCCGCCCGAGCGCGTCCCTGACACGCGCGCCGCGCCCCGAGCACGGCGGTCCCGGCCGGCCGGCTGCGGCGCCCGTCTGCGGGTGACCTTCTCGCAGGCCGCCCCTCGAGCCCCACGGCCCTATCTCACCGTCCGGAAAAGGCGGAGAGAGTGGCCGTCTGGCCGGGGCGGGAGTGACCTGGAACCCCAGTTAGCACTCTCTTCCAGAACCCAGTTCAGTAACAGTCAAGGAAACCAAAGAATGCTGTTAACACGTCCCCGGCACGTGTGTTAGGGGTGGAGTGAGTACTCGATGAGGTGGATTTTGGTCCCTGGACCCTGGAGACAGACTCATGATGAAAGAGAAAGACACGTGGAAGACATTTTGAGAGCTGGGCGAAACCTCAAAATTAATTGGATCCAAGGTGGTTTTTAGGGCACTAAGACCTTGACACTCTTCCTCCCTGTACCAGTCAGCTGGGGCCGCCACGGCATAACTCCGCAGACCTCGTGTCTTAAACAACAGGAATTTATTTCCTCACGGTTCTGGAAGTTGGAAGTCCTAGATCAAAGCGTCGGCAGGGTCGGTTCCTTCTGACACCTCTCTCCTGGGCTTGCAGATGGCCGACCACCTTCTTGCTGTGTCTGCACATGGTCATCCCTTTGTGTGTGGCTGTGTCTATGTCCTAATCCCTGCTTCTTGTAAGGACACCAGACGTGTTGGATTAGAATCCATCCGTATGACCTCATTTTACCTTAATCACCCCTTTAAAAGCCCTGTTCCAAATACATCACATTCTGAGATACCAGAGGTTAGGATCCCAACTTAGGCATTTTGGGTGGGGACACAAATTCGGCCCATTTCTGGGGACAGGGATTGATGTTTTATGTATGTTATGGACACCATTTGGGGGAATTCCCAGACGTCAACTTCACAGAAAATTTTAGGACACCCGCGTCTCATCTTATCATTTGCATATTTCTACTGTAAAGGTACATTATTTGCTTTAATTTCACTATTAGTCTTTTTTTTTTTAAGCATTTCTGGCAGTTATATAAACTTCACGGGTCTTTTTCTAATAAAACAACACAAGTCTTTATAGATAACAAAAGAATTTTCAGAAAAGGATGGTATAGATGTTCCACATTATAAAACAAATAATCTTCTTAAGTGAAGACTTAAGTTGAGAAATTTCACAAGAATTTAAGTCCAGTTCGTTATAATATGAAGATAAGTGATTCAAAAGTTTCAGTAACTGTTCTGTTCTCTGTTACTAAAATGTTGTCCTTGGAAGCAGTTATTTAAACAAAGGGGGAATTGTTACCTTCCTAAAACTTTAAAATTGTTGCCATGTCTTGGGGAAATAACCTCACTATCTGTCTTGATAATTTCTTTCCTTGTTGATACTGTCGTAAGTTCCATCTCTGTATTTCCCGAAGTTTTAAAATTACTTAAAAGACTAACCTGCCAGTTAATAGTTTTTCACATGCATATTGGGATATTTGTAATTCTGTGATGTCTGTTTTATTACTTAACAAATTATTTCTTTTTTTAGTGCTTAAGATTTTATTTTGTACATTAGTAAACTTTATTCTTTTGAGCAGTTTTAAGTTTACAGAAACCTGAAGCAAGAAGTACAGAGAGTTTCCATATACTTCCTCCCACGTACTCAGAAACAGTATCCAGCCAGAGGCCTCTTTTCCCTGAACTTATCTTTATTGTCGCCTGCCATGTTTTTGCCTTTAACACATGATGACCATGGCTCCCTGTTAGGATGGACTGAAGGGATCTAAGTCTGGAACCCCCTGAGCACCCCCACACCTGGACGTGGGCTGGGAAGCACATTTTGGAGCTGGAGGGAGGGCGGTGGCATGGCGTGCCAATTCTTTAGGGAAGTGCAATCTAGCACAAAAATTCACCCTCAGGTTTCCTCTCTCATTTTATGGTAACGCAAAGGCCTCAGAATATATGTGGAGTATTTAGAGTGACCTTATCATTCCTTGTCTAAGCAGGCGCACTTCAGGAGTGAAAGGGAGCATTATTAATAATCCCACTAGGGCAACAGGCATAAAACAAGTCACCCTAGTACTCGACCAAGTGATTCGCACGTCTAAACTCTCAGGATGCGTGAGAAAACAGCTGTCCTCCCTGTCCCTTTCCAGACGCAGCCCGATCATACCCAAAGCTGGACCCTGTGATTGCTGGCATCCTTCTAATTCTTTTCTTCAAAAATTCCCTTTTATTGTGTCCAAATATGGATTTAAAAAAATACTTTTGTTCTCGAAGAATTCTTCAAACATTTCTTTAGTGGTGTATTTGGGAGCGAGTAAAAGGGGACTAAAATTAGAGATAAATTCGCATGAAGTCTAGGGAAGGATGGGTGGGGAGAAAGTGGGCAGGGTCTGCTGGATGAGTAGCACAGCAGTGTGTTTGGGGGCGGTGGGGACTTTGGCCCCTCAGTAATTCAGAACACTTAGAGGCAAGGAGGGAACACAGCGAGGCCCAGCAAATTTCACACTCACTTTTTAGCGAAGGGTATTAAATGTGAGAAAGAACTGTTTCTCCTCAATCTTAACCCCTGGCCCCAGAGCCCCTCACAAGGTGCAGAGGAAACAACAAGGCACGCCCGCCTGCGGCTTCTCCCTGTTCTTTAGACTGACCTCATCTCCCCCCTGTGCCACAGAAGGAAGGAAGATGTAAACTTACCAGAAATTCTCATTAAATTGAAAATATGGGGAGAAAAATTATAATTTGATGTCTTAGCACTACTTACAGGTGGTTGCTTTTGTTAACCAAGGAGCATAAAAATCAAATCTAAGTTTTCTCAAAAAAGACTGTTTGCCCACAAATCTAGATGATGAGATGAGGAAAAAAACAAAACAAACAAAAAATGAGACCAACCAACCAAACCCAACATTCTGGATCAATTTAGAAACAAGATAATCATTTTTTTTCCTTCTAGTTTGAGTTTTCACCCATTTGCTGGGTGGGAATGTATATTCTGTGATTTTAGTGTGCATTGCGCACATTGCTAACAAGGTGAGGTATATTTTTATGTGCTTATTCACCATCACTCACGCTTCTAAGACGTGCTTGTTAATGCTTTTGCCCATCGTTTTTAAGTTTTCGTTTTGTCCTTTTCTCATGGATCTGTAGAAATTCTTAATATATTCTGGATTCTAATCCTTTGTCAGTTATCTGTGGTATGGCGATCTTTGCCCAGCTCATAACTTACCTTTTTACATTTTATGCTAACTTTTTGATATATGCAAATTATTAATTTAAATATAGTCAACTTTGAGTTTTAACGTAGTTAAATTTGTCACCTGTTCCCTTCATAGTTTACACTCTTTGTGTGTTGTTTAAAAGATCTTTCTAGGAGAAGTGTGAGGAAGGCAGAAGAACATCCTGGACTGGCAAAACCGCCCGCCACCCACTGCTGCCATCATGCCCAAGAGAAAGGCAAAAGGAGATGCTAAAGGTGACAAAGTGAAGGTGAAGGGTGAGCCACAGAGGAGATCGGCACGGCTATCTGCTAAGCCTGCCCCTCCAAAGCCAGAGCCCAGGCCTAAAAAGGCAAAGAAGGGGGAGAAGCCACCCAAAGGGAGGAAGGGGAAAGCAGATGGTGACGAGGGGAACAACCCTGTGAAAAGCCGAGACGCCACCTCAGCCCAGTCACAGAAAGCAGAAGGCACGGGGGATGCCAAGTGAAGTGGACTTTTTGGTAGCCTCATACTTCTCGTGGCTCTAGTGTTTGAAATACTATTTTTTAATCAGTTTTTTTTTATGTAGGAATTTTTTTTTTAAGTTATGTCGTTAGCACACAGGGCACTTTGTTCTCTTTTGTGGAAGAAGCAAATGCCACTAATAGACCGTCCCAGGCGCTGGATCGAAAAAGGGTAAAATAGGATTTTTCTGTCCTGGGTTTTAAAGGTTCTTCTTGGTTTCATTCACACGTCAGCCACTTTGGCTCAGAAGCCTTACACTGTGGGGAAGCAAAACTCACATCTCCTGATGCCATCAGCATATACCCGACTTACTGAAACCGAGAGTCATGATGTGGCCTTGGCACCCCTAAAATCAGTTGTGTTGGATAACAGTACTCAGGCTTTCTGGTGATGACATCGAAATGGTGTCACTCAAAAGAGCCAGGATTTCTTTTTGTAATTTGTGGATCATCCCATTGAGAATTCCAAAGTTTTTGTTTCCTCCGTATCAGAGCTGACCTGTGAAAAGCTCTTACATGCTTCATACGAAACATCTGCCCCTTCTGAGAACTTTTCCTGTTCGAAGCATCAGAAGACTTCGTTGACTTCTTGAGGAGGGGATTTTGAAAGTTGTAAAACTTTTTGAATTGTTACCCATATTCTGCTGAAAGTAACTCCTTTTGAAAAGCATCTTATAGGGGGAACCATTTCCTAGCCAAACTCCTAAAGATATTTTTTACTGCCTTGTGTAAGTTATATAGTTTTGCTTTCACATTTATCTTCAGTCTTCCCTGAACTGATTTTTGTGAATAGTGTGAGATAGAAGTTCAATGTAATATTTTTCCATATGAATAAGTGGTGTTCCAGCACCATTTTCTGAAAAGTTCATCCTTTCCTCACAGATCAAGTTTCTGTGTCTGTTTGGGGGGTCTATTGGTGGTTTCTATTCTGACTCACTGGTCAATTTGTCTAGCCTTGTGGCAGTGCTATATAATCCTGAGCACTACAACTTTAGAAAATGGTCTTGCTGTCTCTGGACAAGTCCAACTGCCACCTCCAACAACTCCACCCAGTTTTTCTTCCTCTGGAGTGTCTTGGCTATTCTTAGCCATTCATGGGCCATGCAACTTCTAAAATTAGACTGACAAATTCTAAATCAAACAAAACAAAATGCGTTGGAATTTTTACTGGATTTTTATTGAATTTGTAAAGTACAATGTTGAGTCTTTCGATCTGTGAACATGGTATAGCTCCATTTACTTAGGATTTTTAAATAAAATTTAATAAAATTTTATAATTTTCTCCATTAATGTCTCCTTTTGTTAATATTTCCTAGGGGCTTTGTACTTTTTGATGCTATTAGATATGGCATATTTTTATTTGCAATATTTTCTGCTTTTAGCTAAAGTTGATTTTTATATCCAGCAACCTTGCTAAACTTATCTCATTCTTATATTGGTATATTCTTTTGGGTTTTCTATATAGACAACCATAGATTCTGCATATATAATGTTATTTCTTCACAGTTCTTATTCTTTTTTTTTTTTTTCTAATGCTAGGCATCGTCCAGCAGCCCAGTTAGTGGGGAGGGTGTACAGCAGCGAAAAAAACGAAGTCTCTGCTTTCACCAAGGTTGTATTCTGGGGGCGGGGGGGTGAGTTGAAGTAGAAAATGCACAAATTTATGTGACAAGGGGCGTTATGTAAACAAGTGGGTACTGTTTAAATCGGGTGGTTAGGGAAACCCTTTCTAATGAGTCGACATTTTAGCAGAACACTTAATGAAGTAGATGAACAAGAGAGGTGACTATGAGGGGAAAGCCTCCAGCAGAGGGCATGACAAATGCACAGGTAAGCAGAAATGTGTTTGGCATGCTGAGGAAGAACTAGGAGGCGGAATGACAGAATCGGAGTGAGGGGAAGGGCGATAGCTGACATGATTGCAGAGACGGCCAGGGGCCAAAAGTGAACAGCTCCCTAGGCTGTAATAAAAATTACATCTCTGAAGGTGATGGGATGCCATTAGAGTTTTGATGCCATTCGCATTTCGGAGTAAAGAATGTGCCGAGATGCCAGTAGGAAACTATCAAACTCAAGTGATAACAATATTCAATAAGCTAGTCAGTTGTAATTTCCAATGAAGAAGGGTATTTATGAAAGAACGATAAATTCCAAGGGGAAAGTGGGCATGCAGAATTCAGTGTGGTGTACCTCCAGCAACATAAAGCGAGGTGCTACTTTTTTAGACTGAACTATTCCCGAAGTGGGGAAAGGCAAACCAGGAAACCGTAAGTGAGCCTTTACACCTCCTTGCCCACTTTCCTGATCTATTCGGTACGTACGCGCCTCTCTGTAAATTCGTAAATTAACATCCTGGTTTACAAACATTTTGAGAATGTGGGTGTCTGACATGAAACAGCCTGACTGATCCAGTTCTCAATACTCAAACTTATAACCGTCGAAACTGAGGCACTGGTCCCGGAAGCAGTGGAAGGAAGAAGGAGGTGCAGTTCTCTCCCCGTACTCGCCCTCCTACCTCTTCGTTCGGGTCTCAACAGCCGTCACAGCGACCCTCGCAAACACCTCATTCCTGCCCCCAAACTCTCCAACCGCTTCTCCCACGTCAAGCAAGCGACGCAATGAAGCGCTGCTGGAAGTGCCGGGCGGACGCCGCCAGCCGAGCCCCCGATGCCCCGCCCCGATGCTCCGCCCCCGATGCCCCGCCCCCGGTGCCCCGCCCCCGGTGCCCCGCCCCCTGCCGCTCCGCCCCGCTCGCGCGGACGCGCTTCCGGTCCCTTCTAGGCGTCCGGGAGGGCTGCTTTCTCTCTGCCCCTCCCGCCTGGCGGTCCTCAAATGCGTTCCGGTTGCCAGACGGTGCGGAGGCCGCGCCTGTGAAGTTCTGTGGATTGCTCCTCGGTCCCCTCGCAGACCTTGCCTGGTCCTCGGCTCCCGCGCTCTGACTCCAGGTTGCTTTTAGTGAAGTTCGGGCGCCAGAGGACTGGGCCGCTTAACCTTTTCGGTGTCTGAGAGCCTACCAACCCTCTGGCCTTACGATGGAGGCCATGGATCCTTCCTCGAGATGATATTTTGAAAAGAAAAAAGAAAAACGTAACAAAGAAAACCGATTATACTAGGCAACAGTTACTAAACAAATAAAATGATTTGTGATATAGTAATTTTGGCTTCTAGCCAAAAAAAGTTTGGAAGCCACCGCCACTAGGTCATGAGTAGCCACTGCCATTAGGCCACGAGTTCTGAGTGCCAGCCCCACCCTCTGTGCAGTTAACATGGGCACCCCCAGAGGTGATCAGAAAGGTACATGCTGATGTAGGGAAGAAGGAGCAGTTTCGAGCTTCTGTTGCTTTTCGAGAACGAGTTTGACCTTTGATAACTGGTGACTATTGATGAAACTTTTACTCGTGCTCTAGATGTTGTGTGCTGTGACTTACAGACACCACACTATAATGCCCTTCCTTTTTCCCACTAGTCCTAGTTTGTTATATCTATGCCGTGCTCACGACTCACGCTCATACTTTAGAGAGATCAACCTGTGATTTGAGAATACCTTCCTTCCTGTCAACCATTGGGATAAAAATTACGAGAATGGGAAAGCAAAAGTGCAGCGCCCGAACAGGGACTTGAACCCTGGACCCTCAGATTAAAAGTCTGATGCTCTACCGACTGAGCTATCCGGGCCCACGGAATTTCTCCTTTTGCCACGCCATCTTTGGTCAATTTAGCTCTATACTTGTATGATTTTTTTTTTTTAGACGTTTTATCTGTAATTTCGGTTCAGAGTTGGTCATTCAGAAAATTATTGGCAACACCCTAATAAGCATAGAAACTCAGCCACAATGAGGACTTTTTTAAAGATCCATATACACCCCCTTACATTAATTATAATGTCCCCCCAAATTCTATCTTTATATATGTACATATTAGATACCAGCTGTAATACATGTATAGATGTTGTATATCTATATAGAGTATATAGATACATACTAGATTATATAGAATTCATAACAGTCAAGAACTATGGCCAAGAATGCTGGCCTTCATTTCCTAAGCTTCCCGGAGAAACAGCTCAAATATGCTGCATTAGGGTCCCAACAGATCACTTACAAAAAGAAGCCGATCCGACGCTGTGCTTTAGCGGGTTAATTGAGATACCTTCCCCGCGACACTTTAGACCCCTTAATATGGGTCGAGGGACAGAGGGGACGGTTTGATTTTGTGTCAGGCCTCAGTTGTCCTTTGAGGAAAGAAAAAAGAGAGAAGCTTCTAAAGGAGAGTCCTACTTTCCTTTTCCCAGTCAAATTTTCAGGTGCTCAGCTCCAACCTTCAGCGTCTAGGTTAAACGGTGACAAGGGGCCGATGGCTGCAAGGCTTCCTCCACTAGGAATACCGATGAATGTTGTCTCATTAATCATTTCAAGGTTTTACTGAATGATTGACAGAGAATTTAACTCTAGCACTTCGAAGATCTTAAGAGTGATTTGCCCAGCGGGAGAAAAGGTCGGATTAAAAGAGTTGGGAAGAATACCAAGCACCACGGCCGCGAGCCAGGGGATGTAGCTCAGTGGTAGAGCGCATGCTTCGCATGTATGAGGCCCCGGGTTCGATCCCCGGCATCTCCAAGTGCTTTTTTTTCCGCGTATGCAGAGAACCTCTGTGTTAAAATGTCCAAGCGTTATATGCCCTCCGTATTCTCCTCTTCACTAACATCCTGCACCTTCCTTTTTGCCACTGCGTTTGTTTGTGGAGAGGAAAACATGATCGAGGTCTTTGGGTATATTTGTAAGTGAAAAGAATGACATCGGAAGCAGAAAAACGCGCCCAATGAAGAGGCCGAAGAGGAGCATCCTGGAGGGTTGCTCAGGACGCTTTACGTTAACGGGCGTCGGTAGTGTCCGGCTGGCCTTTAGGCCAGAAGTGATCTTAGCCTGGGAACACAGAATGGGTGCCCGGTGTACTGTTAGTCACTCGTCGCTGCGTCAGCGCACGGAAAACTAGGAGCGATGCCGGGGAAAGGAGAAGCCGGGCGCGCGGGGCCGCTCGGCCGCGCTGGGAGCGCCACGCCGTTGGCAACGACGGAGAAGCAGCGTCGCAACGCACGCAACGCACGTTCCTTCCACGAAGGCCGAGCGGCCGCGTGCGCGCACGGCCGGTTAGCTCAGTCGGTTAGAGCGTGGTGCTAATAACGCCAAGGTCGCGGGTTCGACCCCCGTACGGGCCAGCAGCCGCTTTTATTGCTGTGACAAGGCTCGCGGCGTTTGCCCTGGCGGCTTTTCCAGAGCGAAAGAGAAGCGTCCGGGACTCTCCGACGACACCGCCCGTCGCGCCTGCTCGGGTGCTCTCCCCAGAGGGAGCCCTTGTCCCCACCGTGCCCGCGGAGCGCCCTCGGCGTTTCCCTGCGTCAGCGGGAGACTAGCAGGGCCCTCGGCAGTTGCCGCGCCCGTCAGGGCAAGTGTCACAGCCTCGCGGCTGGCTGACACCTGCCCGCGCGTGGTCCGCAGCAGCCACGTCCTGAGGGGCCGACGCGAGGGCCGTGTGAGCCGGCGGGACTGTCCCCGCTGCTCCGCGGGGCCACCGCTCACGCCCCGGCGCGCTCCTCTTGCCCCGACTTCTCAGGGAAGGAGGCCGAGCCCACTGTCGCCGCCCCGTCCCTCTGTCCGGCCGCTCCTGCCGTGACGCCGCTCGGGTCGGCCGCGTCTCCCAGCGCACGGCCGTCCCGCGCCCCGCTCCTTCGTCGTTCACGACCTCGCGGCTTCCCGTCTGCGGCGACTTCGCCTCCGCGGAGATCCACAGAGAGCTCCGAGCGGGTCCGGGGGACGCGCGCCGGGCCGGGGCCGCCCCGCGCTGACGGCCGCGGGGTTCTTAGGGACTTTGCCACACCGCAGTCTAGGGGACAGAGCGCAGAGGTCTCCGCCGGGCTGGGCTGCAGCAGAACCCGGGAACCTCTGAGAGCCACGGTGACCTGGCTTTGCAAATAGGAACGGAGGAGGGGAGAAGAGGGACGGGGACAGGGTGGCGAGAGGAGGACATCGCTCACAGGCGGACTGCGCAAGGCAGAGAAATTCGCTCAGTGTTCGTTGGATTCGGGAAGGAGGAAGCGCGGCGGCTCGTTGGTCTAGGGGTATGATTCTCGCTTAGGGTGCGAGAGGTCCCGGGTTCAAATCCCGGACGAGCCCACGTTTTGTTGCCGTAATGAAGCTGTTAGGGCTCAGCGTTTAACCTCTCGCACCACAGGACTTGGGACCGCCGCCATTCGATGCAACTAAACTGCTGTGCCTAACTAGAAATGTGTGGGTTGGAGCTGCACGGTATCTCAGCACGGGACTTGGTGACATCTAGAGACAAGTGCTTTTCGATTTAGGCTCGCATTCAGTTTTCCATCAGCCACGTGACTCTTGTAAAGGCAAATGTTACCGTTTCTTCCTGAAGTTCCTTCCGCCCCACGGTTGCAATCCTATGAAACGTATAGGAAGACGATGGACACATCTCAGTTCAAGGTCATCCATCATTCATTCACCACATCAGAGACATGGATTAAACAGAAAGATCAAAACTCTGCACTATAGAGTGAGGGCGTTGAAAGCCTTCGCATAAGTCATTTCCTATGAGTAGAGCGTTGAGTACTCATTCCCCCAAACTCAGGAGAGGGGGCTCTGCTTCCTGCTGGGAGGGGGCAGATTCTGTCTCCCCATGGTGCGGACCGCAGCGCACTCATTAAGCAGGTATTTGTTGAGCATCCGTTATATCCAATAAGCTTCTGAGTCAGTAGTAAAAAAACATGCAGGCATCACTGGATCCTTTATTCCAGTGGTTGTCAGGTATTTTATATGAATATAAAATGGCTACATTCCCCTTTCCTGTGTATATCGGCCTAGAGAGTGCAGGACAACAGACAAGCGGAAGGAGCCTGGAAAGGAGGGAGAAAACCGCAGAGATTTTCTTAAGGGCCGGTCCACGTAGGGGCGGCAGGAGGGCCGAGAGTTGACAGGCGATGGCCGCAGGAGAGGGATGCCTTCGTGGGCTGCAGAGAAGGCACAGGGTGTAGAGTCTGGGATCCAGGACTGGGGTCCCGGGGACTGTGCGCAGAGCCACCTTGACAGCCGGGCCTGGAGCGCTGAGAGTGCCAGGGTCGGGGTTACTCATAGCATTCGGAGATTCCGACTCTGGGGTCCCGGAAACATTTTGTTGTCTCCACTACCGGTTGGTGAGAATAGGGGGAAGAGGGAAGATGTAGTCGAAGTGGGTGGCATGCATGCTAATAATTTCATAGAATGTTTACATAACTATAACATGAAAATAGGCAATCAGATAAAATAAAAAAAAATCCCTTCTCAGACGATCCAAGAAGAAGGTTGAAGTTCTCATAGGGCATCTGAAAGGGTTGGGTCCCGACTGCCCGGCTAGCTCAGTCGGTAGAGCATGAGACTCTTAATCTCAGGGTCGTGGGTTCGAGCCCCACGTTGGGCGCACTTCTTTTGACTTTCCCAAACGTTTTCGACAACTTGATTTCTACCTCCTTGGGCTCCAAAACAAAGGCCCCTCACCTCTGTGAACTAGGGAGTTTAGATCCGGGCGCTCCTGAAGCACGGATGATGGGGTCGGGTGAGCGGGTTAACGTCATTCCCCCTGGCAGGAACGCATCTCTCGCACCTGTCGTTTCGTTTCTTTGGTCTGTGGTCACATAACCTCCGGCGGATTTCATTAACAAGAGAGGAATAGCCATTTTGAGCTTCAGTCACCGAAAAGAGGCTTTCATTTGCAAAATTAACCAGCATTTGAATGACATTACTTTCTGTGTTATTTTAGGTAATTTTTAAAATATTGTTTTAGGACCCCCTCGACAGTTTTTACTGAGATTAGAATAAGCTAATGTCCATCAGGGAACATTTAGTGGGGTTTAGAACTTTAACGCTACGCTTATTTTCTCCCTCCTCCTTCTCTTCAGTTAATTACCCCGCTAAAATCGCAGATTAAAGTACTTCACACCCTGTCGATCTGCGGAGTCATCACAGTGAAGGGAGCTCATTGCTCGGTGCTTATCAGTTCCTTGTGCCTCTGCAACCGAGCAGAGTGGCCCGGTCGGCTCTGAAAGTGGCCGGGGATGCTGACACTGGGCCGCAGTGACAAAAAGTGGCGTTTATTGTACAGCGCTCCACAGCACAGCTTGCGGTGGAAAACTCCTCACTCTCCAATGCTTCACAGACAAGGGGTTTTAGAGCAAAAGTCACAAGTCATCCTGAGTAAGGGGCCGAGGTCGTGGGCTGTGTTGGTCAGGTTTTAGGTAAGCTTCAGCCATGTGATTCTTTTCAGCTCCCGGCGGCATCCTGGCCAGGTGGTTTCCAGTAGAGAGTTCTGTAAGTCAGCTTGGGGTCGTGAGCCAGTGACAACTCAAGAGCAGGAAGAGAAAGACAGAGCTATTCGTTCCGGGCTGAACAGGCCGCGGTCGCCTGTTATCTAAAGCAGAGCATACCTTCTGAGGCTCGCTTACAGGCAGGCCCCCGGCCCAGGACCTGACGGCGTTCCCGTGCTGCGGCCACTCTTAGGAAGGGCTCACTTAACATCTTATTTAAGCTAAATTCTAACATACCTAGTCTGCTATGATTTGCTGCCGGCCTCACCCTGTCATTCTTGTAGTTTCCTTTTTGCAAACCAGTGCGTGCTCGCGTTTCCTCTTCGGCCCGGGGCAGTGGACCTTTGAGGGTCTGTTCCGAAGGGGTTCTAGATTACAAAGAAAGTGGCGGTGGCATTGCCGACCTGTCAACAGCAGGGACGCAGGCGACCTCGGCAGAGCCGGCACTCGCAGACGGGACCGCTTCCCTGTGCTTCCTTCGATAGCTCAGTTGGTAGAGCGGAGGACTGTAGCGGAAGGTCCCAGGCATCCTTAGGTCGCTGGTTCGAATCCGGCTCGAAGGAACTTGCATTTTGAGTCTTTTTTGAACCCCACCTTAAAAAACGTCCCTCTCAGCCCTGTATGTCCTCGCTCGATTGCTGTCTATTTAGGACTCTCCGCATGGTGCAGCGAATCCCTTCTTTCATCATGATTCTCCATACCGCGACGGCTACGCGCGACCAGACTTCAGCCCCACGGTGCACGCAGAGCCGGCCCCGCAGACAAGTCCGGAGCCCGCTCCGGGCGTGGTGGACCCTGGAGGATCGGGGCGGATCGGGGTGGATCGCGGCGGATCTGGGCGGCCCACCGCCGGGATCAAGGTCCACCGGCCGAGGACCCGAGCCGGGGGAGGCGGGCCGAGCGCGCGCGCCCGGCCAGGACTGGTGGGGCACGCGCGCCCCCTGCCGGCCGCGTCCGGCGTCGCCGGGAGGATTTTTCCAGGTGACGCTCAACGCCTCGCGGTGGGGGACGAATCTCCGCTGCACCAGCCGCGTCCCCTTTAATTAAGTAATGGCGGTTCGCCACTCGGCTGAGAAAAGTTGGGTGTCAGAGCTGCCGCTGCCCCGGCCTCTTCGCAGCTGCGACCCCCGCGTGGGCAGTTGGAAAGGCTCCCAGGTGATTTTAATGTGCTGCAAGGCTCTGAGGAGCATGCAACAGAAGAAACACTTTAGAAGAAAAACGAATAAGCAAGGGGAAAATGGATACGATTTCCTACCTGCGTTGGGGATTAAAAGGTGGATCTCTCTTATCAATGGGAAGCATTTGCTAATTTGGTGCCAATCTAACGAAATACATTCTTAATCCCACTTCTGCCCTGTCTCAGAAATGTGATCCTGGGTATCGATTGTAGAGTCCTCCGCTACGAAGATATTAGATCGAAGTCAGCATTGTCTGCGGATTTCGTGCCTGGCAACATCTGCGCCTTCCTTCCCACGCTTCACAGCTGTTACTGAAATCTGCAAAGCGTGAGAGAAACCCCAAGGGTCAGCCTCGCCCACTCCGTTCTCGACTGGAGGTGAATCATGACCGCATGGCCACCCCTGTTATAAGATGGGCCCTCGGTGTTAATTGAGAACGTTTTAGCAAAGTATTTATAAGAGAATAGGAATAAAGACCAAAGGAAAGACGTCCATTAAAAAAAAGGAAAGTAGCTGGAGAATGCGGGCATCGATCCCGCTACCTCTCGCATGCTAAGCGAGCGCTCTACCATTTGAGCTAATTCCCCGCCCCTGCAGGAGGGTTTCCCTTCCTCATCCACCTTAATGATTGGCATTAACTTCGCACTTTGGGATGGAGTTTGCAGTCACCTTATCAGCAAATAGGACAAAGAAAGGGAATGTGGACCAATAGTGATCGAAAGGCGCCACCTGTGAGCTGCTCCACGGAGCCCGGTCCTGTCTGGAGAAGTCCGCGGAGCACAGGTGGCCCGGGGCTTGGAGTCCGCGGAAACAGACAACTTAGAAAATGGGTTCGAGTCTATTTACGCGGGAATCCACGCGCGGAAACAGGGAACCGGAAGAAAGCGCAGGTACATCCGGGAGGGAAAATCACGTTTCTCAAGCAATGAGGCTCAGCTGGGGTCTTCCCAGTACCTGCAAATCCCCGTTCACCTCTTGCTGTGTGGCCCGGTGCCTAACAGGCCACGGACCGGTACCAGTCCGCGGCCCGATGTTAGGGACCCCTGCTGTAACGGGTCTCTTAGCGGAGACTATCTGTGTAGACTGCTGGAGAGCCTGTCTCCCCCGACCCTACATCCTGTGAGTAAATAACCCCATAATAAATTCTGCCATACGCTCTGGAGTTGCCTGCATCGTTTTTCGGTCTTAAGATACTTTCTCGTTACTGCGGCCGTTGCGCCTTTGCCTCACCGTCAGACAATATTTTACCATATTCTCCATTGTGTCTATTTCTGCTTTCGGCATAAGGAAACAGTGTACAACAATTTGATTATTTGCTTTGGAAAATGAAGAATTTTTGTTTTACTTTAGTTGATCCACTATGATTATGCAACATAATATAAAACACACACACACGCACACACACACACATGCACACACACACACACTCCATCTTTCATCATTGGAGTTGTGATTCTCCCTTCGACTTGCAGAAAGGAGAATCGCAGTGGTTCCCAAAATGCACTGCGTATCGTTCTGTTCACAGCCCTGGGATCCTCTCCCGCCAAGGTGCCTGTACTAAAAATTGATTGAACAAACCTAGACATTTTAGGGAACGAAAGGAGGAGGTAATGAGAGGCGAGAGCAAGAAATCGGGCATCATCCCCGGGGGATCCCTGAAGCTATCTCATACGCGGGGGTGGGAGTGAGGGACACGCGCTCCCCGGAGGGCTTCTGTCTGGAGATATCAGGGTACAGAGTCATGCCCTAATGTCTAACATGCACAACCCAATGAATTTTATATATTTATAAACTCATGAAACCAACTCTCCAGATCGTTATGTGAATCACCTTCAGTGTTTAAGAAAGAAGACTGCTTCAGATTGAACTTTTAAAGTGAATGCGAATTTAATCAAGACAGCACCCATCTGCACAGGCACCGCTTGAAGGGTTCCACGACACGCCACCAGGCGCCCTTAGACAGCAGCCCTTGGGCGAGCGGGAGACGGTGGTGTCCTAAAGAGACGGCCTGGGGTCTCTGGTTCGAATGTCGCCTGCAGAACAGTAGTTTTGAAAACTGGACTCATGAAATTTAGATCCCTTTCTGCGCAAAGAGGAGACAGCATCCAGTGGGCCCGTTTTG
Source organism: Rousettus aegyptiacus (assembly GCF_014176215.1). Taxonomy (NCBI): domain Eukaryota; kingdom Metazoa; phylum Chordata; class Mammalia; order Chiroptera; family Pteropodidae; genus Rousettus; species Rousettus aegyptiacus. The sequence goes on along the minus strand of NW_023416292.1, from coordinate 23,851,211 downwards.
GTTTGTAACGCCCTCATTTACACGCACAAGTTGTGTTCGGGATAGACGAGTAAGCGGTTTGCTCTAGGGAGGGACGGCTGGGTCGCTGAAGTCGTCCTTCGCGCTTTTCCCTGGTGGTGTTCACGCCCCCACCCCCAGTCCCTGCCGCGTCGGCGCCCGGCCAGCAGCCCAGCTGCGCCGTCCACGCGGACCTCCGGCAGAAGCCTGGGGGCGCGAAGCGCGCTGCCCCAGCCCTCCGATTTTATTGGAGATTCGGATGTGCGGCGGCCTTGGGGTCCAGTTTGTCGTCTTGGTCATTTTTGAAGAAGCCATTTATTGGAGACCATTCCAAACACATCTAAAGTAGAGACTAGTGTCATAAACTTCGCACTGCCATCACCCAGACACAACCCCGAGTTTGCACCAGCACCCCGTGGAGTCCACCGGCCTGCGTCCTCTCCACACAAAGGCGGGATGCTCTCTGGTCACCCACACCGGACTTAGAGGAGGCTGGTGTCAGGATGGCAAAGGGGAAGAATCCACTTCCTCCCTGCCCCATGCACATTCAGCGACGCCCAGGTAATTTGGGTGGCCCCCCTCCCCAGACTGTGGTGTGAGACAGTCAGACTGGGTCGTTGCTTCTCTTGTTAGTCAAGGCCCTGTTAGGGTGGGAGATGGTTGCAGAGAAGGAATACAGGTTCGGCCTCCCTCTTGGTTTTCCTGCCTGGTCTAGATATCGAACAGACATGAGGCATATTAGCAAGAGAAAATGAGCCAATTTTATACCTGTGAACGTACTAGAACCCACACTGGAGTGAGCCAGAGCCCCCCACATGCAGGGGAGGTAGAGAGGTGGAAAGGGAGTCTGAGCTGGGCGATGTAAGGTGCCCCGGGGGCCTCAGAGTCCTGATCAGAAGAGACACTCAGTAAACAGGAGCTTCTCCTGCCCTATAGGTGGGCCAGAAGGTTACCTCCCATAACCTTGTTACCCGCAAGGCCCCTAATTCCAGTTCTTCCTGGTAAATAAGGGAGAGGCAGAAGTTTCTCTTGAGCCCGAGGTTAAAGTTGCCTTTAGGTCAAAAGGATCCACACAGCAAAGAGGCACACCTTGGGGGACTCATTCTGAACCCCTACAAGGTCTTGGTGTTTATCCAGCAATTCATTGTCCCAGGCATCCAGGTAAAGATGATAAAATATTGACAATCAAAAGGGCAGAGAAGTTTGCTTTAAGCAGTTTGAGGGAAAAACAGAAGGAGGCCCACGGCACAGAAACGTTCACCCCGCCACGGCCTGCAAGTCAGCTTTGATCGGCACGGAGGAACAAACCTCATTTTGTCTTTCAATTGAACTAAAAGTAAAATCAAGAGAATATCCGAAGGCAGCATTTCATGGTTGCTATGTATTTTCCCTTGGAGGTTTACCTAAGGGCAAAGAATTTGTAAACAGCTGTGCTTTTCCATTCACACGCCTCCTCTGCCTCCCACCTGCCGGGTCTGGACAACATTCCATTGTCCCGACCTGGCTGAGCACGTGAAGTAATCTCCCGTGCCTGGCAGCAGGCACATACTTGTCCCATGACTGTCCACCATGTCCGAGCTGCGGGGGAGACTCAGAGCTCAGAGGAAAAGGAAGGGGGTCAGGGGGTGATGAGAGCAGTGCAGAGCAGAGAGAGGTGTGCCAGGGTACCGGAGAGCAACGCGGCACGACCCGGCGGCGAGCGAAGGCTGGGCGTCCGCCTCCTGCTGTGCTGGTGGGATCATGGCCAGTCTCGCCCCAGAATAGGATGAAGGCCAAGATCGTCCTCCGGTGAGGGCCACAGGGGCAACCGGGGGCCTCACGTGGAACCCACCTCTCATTAGCTGTCCAGAAATAAACAGAGGGTAGCCGCTTTGGTTGACACTGGCACTGAACGCGACCTGACTACTACACGGCAATCCGCAGCAATTCTCTGCCCTCGTCAGTGCTCCTCCACGCAGCGGTGGAGGCCAGTCTCCAATGGCCAAGACTCTTTATGCGAGTTGGGTGCTCTCTGCTCCTCAGCGTGAAGCCTTCGTGTCCCCAATCCCAGAGAACATACTTGGCCTTGACACTTTACAAGGCCAGACTTTGCAAGCTCCAATCGGGGGATTCAGCCTCCAAGTACGAGTAATTAAATCAGCGCTGAGAGGCAGTGCCAACTGGGACCAGTTAGTTAGTTTACCTCCAGGGAGGGCGGTGGCAGTCAGGCAGGACGCAAGGAAAAAGGAGGATGGTCCAGGAGCGCCACCGCGTGGTCACGCTGCGCCCTGCACACAGCGCCTTTAACAGTCCAGTGTGGCCATAAAAGAGCAAACAGCTCCTGGGGTGGGTCACAGCTGTCTACACAAGACTCAATAAGGCGGCGTCTCCTAGTGTTGCCAGCATCTCAGACACTTCACCTACGGTCCTAGGAACGTGCTGTGCCATGTTGGACCTGGCCATGCCTTCTTCAGCATGTCCCTGGCTGCTGAGTCCCAATGCCAATTCACCTTTACCTGGGAACCAGTATTGGTCAATACTTTTTCTTTCTCCTTCCATCAAATTTAATCCATGCCTGTGCTTCTATTAGGATGATGTCCTCAATTTAAGAATTTGACTTATTCACTCAATAAATGGTATCTGGGTGTCCCCAAGAAGGACTCATCTAGCGACATGCCTAAGTTAATGTTTCATGAAGATCCTTGATCAGTTATGATCATGAAGATCAGTTATGTTTTCAGAATGGAAAAGAGTCATAAACTTAAAAGGTGAATCGTGTAATATATCAGAAAGCAGCAAATGACATAGGAAAAAGGAGTAAGTAGAGGACGTGAGGGCCAGCTGGGTGAATGGGGGGGCACTGGATGAGCAGAGGAAGGTGGGTCATGTCTGGAGTAAGGGTTGGGTGAAGGATTAGATGGCTGCTCCAGGAAGAGCTAATTTTTTTGATTTAGTGACATTTTTTCACTATCCACCTTTGTCTTTGCCTGTGAAGCACTGCTCCACTCCTTTTTAAGTTAACATTTGAAAAATTAAAATTTCAAAACTCAACCCATGTAAAAAACTGAAATTTAAATTAACTTTAAAAAGTCACAACTGGGTCCCTTGTGTAAAATGCTATTTTGGTCCTAGACTACACAAAAACCTTCCCCTACTTCCAAAACTCCCGGAAAATCTGCCGTGTGCCACCTCCTGGAGGTCACAGGTGTGCTGTAGCGCGCGTTACACTTGGGAACCGCTTCCGCTTTCCTGAGCCTCTGCGATCCGCTCTCGGGTTTGAACCTCTAGCTGACCTGCGACCTGCCTCCGCCCTCCGCGCGCGGCCTGGACCCGCCGGCTCCTCCCAGTCTCCACCCACCCGCGCCGGCCCCGCCCCCGAGCCGCAGCTGTCGCGCAGAGCGCCCGTCGGACGGCGCGGCGCTTTACGGCTGTCGTGCTCCACGTTTCGGCAAGCATGGAGGCAGAGGAGTCAGAGAAGGAGGCCGCTGAGCAGGAGCATCTAGAAGGGGGAGACCGGGAACAAGAGGCGGAGGAGGAGCAGGACGAATCCGAAGAAGCCGCCGGCGGCGCCAAGAAGCGGGTGGTGCCGGGCATTGTGTACCTGGGCCACCTCCCGCCCCGCTTTCGGCCTTTGCATGTACGGAACCTTCTCAGCGCCTACGGCGAGGTGGGGCGCGTCTTTTTCCAGCCCGAGGGTAAGTGCGGGGGTCCCAGGCGCTGATGGGTAGGCAGGTCGGTAGTGGGCAGGTCTCTTAGGGCCGCAGTGGGGCTGTAGTGCTGTAGGCCTGTTCTCAGAGAGCTGACTTGGGTTTTAATCTCACCTTTCTTTGCTGACCTGAATTTATCAGTGAAATGAATACAGACGGAATAAAAATCTCTGGCTTTTTCACAAGACTGAAGAAATCACTTTTGTCAGCGCGGCCCAGGTAGAGAGAATACAGCCAGCCTCCCCTAACTCCCGTTCTGGCACTATTTGGAATTTGAGATAGAATGTTCAAGGCAAAGCTGATTTAGGAGTGTTAACAGAAAACTTAAAGACTTTTCAAAGTGAGGTCAACTGGCATTTATTTGAGATCAAATAAATGGGAAGAATTGATTCAGGCACAAGCCCAGACAGTGTTCTGATTAGGAGACAGATGGTGTTCAGATTAGGAGAGGGGAAAGGGAACAGTTACATCAGTAGATGGAAGGCATTGCTATTGCTGCAGAAAAGCCAACACTGATGCTGATGCTAAATGATGCTTAAAATTTCAATCTAGTAGCCATCAGTCCAGCAGTCATCATATCTGCTCTCTTGTTATCTTTGCAAACAGTTCTTGGGATCACAGTGTTGCTTCAGGCCCATTCCAAAGGTTATTTTGCTGGTTTAACATTCCAAAGGTTTGAGGGGTAAGAAACATAGGGCATTTTCTCTGGGATGGCAGCTCTGGCTCCATTTTAAAGCGGCTTCATTTATATTTTGACAGGAGTTGACGTTGAGGAAAAGATTGAGTTAGACATGGGGAGAAAGGGTGGACTTTGCAGCCCTCCCCTTCCTGGGGAGAAAAGACCTGGAGATTAAATCCTGGCCACAGGTGGGGTTGGAACTCAGTGAGTGGGTGGTGCCTCGGTCTCCTTGACCGCTTCTCTGTCTTGGGTGCCAGACGGTTTCGTGAGGCGCAAGAAGAAGGCAGCGGCAGCCTCGGCCACAGGAGGAAAAAAGCGGTCCAAGTACAGCAAGGACTACACCGAGGGCTGGGTGGAGTTCCGGGACAAGCGGGTAGCGAAGCGTGTGGCGGCCAGTCTGCACAACACACCCATGGGCGCCCGCAGGCGCAGCCCCTTCCGTTACGACCTGTGGAACTTGAAGGTAAGGGGCAAAGGGAACAGTTGTCTGCACCCGTCACGCCACCTTCCTAACGCCAGCCCAGGCACCTCTGTGACCTCTTGTTGGCCCTGCTCTCTCCCGTTTTCTCTCCGTGCCTGACCTGCCCTGATCAGATCTTGTTTTCCTGTCTGCAGTACCTGCACCGATTCACCTGGTCCCACCTCAGCGAGCATCTTGCTTTTGAGCGCCAGGTGCGCAGGCAACGCCTGAGGGCCGAGGTTGCCCAGGCCAAGCGTGAGACTGACTTCTATCTTCGAAGCGTGGAGCGTGGGCAGCGCTTCCTTGCCGCCGATGGGGACTTTACTCGCCCGGACAGCTCCTGGGCCTTTGTCCAGCGTCCTACCGAGCAGGAGCTGAGGGCCCGGAAGGCAGCTCGGCCGGGGGGTCGTGAACGCGCTCGCTTGGCCAACGCCCAGGACCAGGCCCGCTCCAACCGAGGGCTTCTTGCCAGGATCTTCGGAGCCCCACCACCGTCAGAGAGTGTGGCGGAAACCTCACTGGTCAGGGACTCTTGAGGGGCAGCAAGGCCACTCCCATCTCCCTGCCCAGCCCAGCCTCTGTCCACTGACTACACAGGCAGACATTTTATTGTGTTTCTCAGACCAGAGTCTCGGGTGAGTGCCCAGATGTAGACGTTTTGCAGGCCCTCCTCCCCTTTCCAATTCCTATGTATGCCTGGCTAAAGCACCTAATTCATATTAGCATGATTATGACTATTACAGGTACCTCTTTTTTCTTGAGTCTTGGCTGCCTACCTTCCGCCCATTGGGGCCCTCTGAAAATCCCATTTCCTGGCCCCAGGAAGAGCCTTGCATCGAGCTAGTGATGATGGTTCGTCTAGGCAGCTGTTTACCAATCACAGGTACAGGCAGCAGCAACATCCTTTGTATTTAGAAGATTAACAGGGATGTGGGTTAATGGGGTGCACCTGGCTTGGGAGCCACCTTCCAAATGTATTTATAGGAAAAAATATTTTTAAAATGCCTCTGTAGTTACGGACGAGAGCAGGGGTTGGGATAAGTTCCAGCGTCTATCTCCTTGTATCTCATTCACTCACCTTCACTCCATCTTCTGCTCTGGTCTCAACTTCCCTATTCAACCTGGACCCTTTTCTGTCTAATTAACTTCTTAGCCATTGTATCAATCAGTATGTAATTCAGCACTTAGTGAGCATACGAGCGCGAGAGCGACACTCCGTAATAACACATGGTCCTTGGCATGCAAGAGTCTACGGACCACTAGAAAAAGACAGGTATTTAAGAAATCAGCATAGAGGTTCTTCAGGCATCGCAGACGTGTGAGGGGGCAGTGCGGCCGTGGGAGGGCATGGCCGATGCTGTCTGGAAGGTGAGCGGTGCCCTCAGTGTGGAGCTGATGCCTGACAGTCTTCAGACACGGGTCACTTTTCAGATCGTTTCCAGAAAGTGAACAGAAGTCTGAAAGAGCCTGGTGCACTACAGTTACAGAGCTCCAGGGATGGAGTGTTGGGTTCACCCCATTGCAAAGGTGAAGCCCAGGAGGTAGTGGGTGCTCCGACCCTAGTCTCGGTTCGATTCTTGCAGAGGAAGCTAGACTGCACGATCGGTGTACCTGTCAGATACACAGAATGTTGGCTGAGGGGGTCTCTACTCTCCCCTGCCTGTCCACCCACAAACCTCGGGCCCCATTTATTTACCTCTCGTGAGGAACCCTGTAAACCCAAGTGACAGGAAAGAGTTCCCTGGGAACTTAGTCATGCCTGGACTACACCGTCCACCCAACGTGTCCGGAAGGCATGTTTCTCGACAGAATCTCCCGTCCTTCAGGCATGCTGGAGGACACGGCCAACCTTCCCCGCTCACACGTCAGGTCACTTTGCTCACCGCAGGCTTGCTGGTGCCACCGCCCAGGGAGCGAGGCAGGGAGGGCACGTTGAGCAGAACAGTGCCCTCAGAGGCCAGTATTGTCCCAGGTGTCCTCTGCCTAACACCGTGGTCTGTGATCAGCAAGGGTGCCAGACTCCACACAGGTCACCAGTGGAGCGCTGGTGGTAACTGGATTCTGCCCCCATCTATGGTCAGTTAAAACCATACTCTCCCGTGTGCTACTCACATAACACAGTGGGGAGGCTCCCAAGGGACCCTCTGCCCGGAGACGAGCAGACAACTCAGGTTTCACTCCCTCCGCCTTGGCGTCAGACGCCCTGGAGTTCTAGGCAATACAGTGGCCTCAGGGCCACATGAACAGCCACTTTATCCTTTATTCGGCTTTATTGAGGTATAATTGACAAAATTGTAAGATGCTCCAAGTGTACATTGTGATGGTTTGATATACATGTCTATCGTGAAAGGATTCTTTAATATCTGCTTTATTCTAATGCAGGAAATGTTTTTTCTTAGTACAGTTGAGGCAAAAGAGTTTTTCAGAACAAATGTTTATTTAAGAATTAAGTGAAAACAAAAACATTAAAGCATAGGATACATTAACTGAATACAAGTGTCCCATTTGGTCTGAACTCTTGAAAGTTACTCTTAACTACTTACCTGAGGTAGATCTAGGTTGGCACTGTTGCAGGACAACCTCCATCCATCCCAGAAGCTACCTTCCAGTTTGGGTTGCAGGCTCCCAAGTGGTCCTCCCCAACCTCAGGTCATGCTATATGAATAACACCAACACCTTTTCCCCACGGTTCAAAGCCCTCAGACCTGTTTCTTGCCCCCAAAGTTCTCAGTCTGAGGTCCGTCCTCAGTTTACTTAAAGACTAGAGACAATTACCAGTGAGATTAGTTGAAAGAAGGGTCAAGTCATCACCCCACTAATGATACCAGCTCTGTCCCCTTCTGCACATTCTAAGAAGCAGCCGTAAGACTAAGTTTCATCACCACCAAACCACACACCCATACTATCTCAGTGTTACAATTATTAAACATTCTAGTGATAGGCATGATTTTCACCAAAGGAACAAATACATCTTGTGTGTTTTATCACACTGGGCAACTTTTTATGGCATAAGAGCTATTTATGAAAATTACTAAAACATCAGATCAAATAAACTTCCAGGATCTGTTGGCTAAAAGGAAAAAAAAAAAAAAAACCCTAGAATCAGAGTCCTTATTATCACTATGAGCTATATCCACTGCCCCTAAGATCACCAAGGTCAGCCAGTCACCAGGATCAAAGCTTAGAGTGACACCTAAAGCAGCAGTCGGCCACCTCCCCGAGTCCAAAGGCCAACGCGCCCTGGAGCTCAAGCATCTGCTGAGATGAACCAGAGAACTTCGACTAGCAACAAAGTACTTATACACCAGTCAAGATGCCCAAATACTGCAGGAATCAAGGATATTAAGCGTCAATCTGAGGGGAAAAAGTCCCTCAGAAGTGTCTGTTTATAGCTCCCTGGATTGATTGCTCACAGAGAATGTTTAAGACACAAACTATCCCGTTAAGCTGGAGATAAGTGCCTATTAAACCTCCGGTGAATCCGCCAGCTGCTTCGCCCCTCCAGCGTTTAGAATCCTACATTCCAAGCCAAATAAATACCTTATATCGTGGTGATTGCAGTCCTTTCCCTGGGAATAAATAGTATTCTCTTTCCTTGGCAGAACTGAAACAAATGAAAGGCATATCATTATGGGGCTGAATTTGCTATAAAGAAGAGGATGATGGAGTTGACAACACCAGCTTTGGAGTCAGGATGGTCAAAACGAGGAAGCCCGGCTCCCGCTAGCGCGGCGCCGTTCTGCAGGAGCCGATGAGACCGTCTCATCACTGACAGATGAGAAATGGAGTCGCGAGAACGTGGACACTGACAACACGGCCACTCCGGTCCGGGAATTTGCATTGCTGAGTGGAAGGGCGCGAACCTCGCAGGCAGAACTTGCAAGTGCCAGGGACGCTCTGGAGACTTTGAGGGACAGGAAGCCTTTGCGGCCGGGCCTCGCCTCACACTAGGGGAGCAGCTGAGGGTCGCTCTGCGAGGCGGCCCGGAGGGCAGAGGGGGGAGTGGGGCGCCCCACCCAGACCCACGGCCGCGCCGCTCCACGCTCACGTCCAGCCAGGGTCCTCAGCTACTCCCAGCACCCAGGCCCCGGGCTGGCCCAGAACAGAGACTCAGGCAGAGTCAATGTACTCCTGTCCCCAACAGTAACACATGCCACACCGTCTACAACAAGGTCACGGTCCCTTCCTTTATTCGGTTTCCAAGTTTTAAAAAGATAAAGTAAAGCAACCGTTAAGCAGTTCAGATCAAGGAAAAGCATCTTTACCTGAGTTGCCCACCAGCCTGCTCTGACCTGGCCCAGCGCCCCCAGAACAAGCCTCCGAGCGGGGAAACACTGGTCCCGCCACGACCCCCGCCCCCGGCCGCCCTCTCTCCCGTGTCACTGATCTCCCTGGGACACACAGACAGCCGCGGCCACCTCTCCTGGGGCAAAACCCTGCAAAGCAGCCCCCGGGGCCCAATAGGGTAGAAGTTTCTAGCAATGCTTCACTCAGACTCGGGGTGTTCACGGGACTTTCACTTGTGTGAGTGCCCTGGGGACCAAGAGCTGGTGGCTGGCAGCTTTTGTGCCGCAAACCCAAGCGGGCTCCTGCCATCTCATGCTTTTGCCACATTCAGGAGAAAGTTTCACCGACGTGTCCTCTCTGTCAGAAGTTCCATGCCACGCTTGCCGGGGTTTCCTGGTCTGGCCAGCTGCACGGGCTGCAGGGCCCCGCACACCGCGAGCAGGTGGCCCGCACGCATGACCCGCCCAGCTGGGGCCACAGCGGCGCCGGTCAGGGCGGCTCTCTGGGCGCAGCGTTTGTAGGTGGCCTGTGGCTGCAGGTCCTCTGGTCCCCTCTGGTCCCCTTTGGTCCCCACTGATCCGAGCTTGGAGGAGGGCCTAGGGGTTGACTCTCCAGCTGCGGGGACCCGCGGCTCGGAGCCCCTCGTCCCTGGGGTCACCACAGCCTGCCTGGTCAGGACAGCAGGGCGGCTTCCGGCACGCAGGGCGGGCTGCGCCCGCGCCCCCGGTCCCCAACATGGCGCACGCCGGGCCTCGCCCCCACCATGGCTGCCTGCTGCTGAAGGCGGGCGGCGCCACCCGGGGGCTCCTCGGTGTGAGTCCTCGCCCGCGGCTGGGCGACAAAGCCCATGCCCAGGAGGAAGCCGCTGTCGCGCGCAGGCCACGGGCGGGGCTTCTCCTCCACGTGAATCCGCTGGTGCACGATGAGGTCGGAGGCGAAGCCCTTCTCGTACTCGAGGCACCGGAAGGTGTGCGTGTGGGTGGCCTGGTGGCGGATCAGGTTGGCGCTGCGGGTGAAGCTGCGCATGCACTGCAGGCACTTGTAGGGCTTCTCGCCCGTGTGCACCCGCTGGTGCACGATGAGGTCGGACTTCTGGCCGAAGCGCTTCTCGCAGGCGCCGCACTTGTAGGGCTTCTCGCCCGTGTGCACTCGCTTGTGCACGATGAAGGCGGACCGGTGCCGGTAGCTCTTCTCACACTTGTTGCACTTGTAGGGCCGCTCCCCGGTGTGAGTTCTCTGGTGGCTGATGAGGTCTGACTTCCCGCTGAAAGCCTTCTCGCACTCCAGACACTTGAACGGCTTCTCCCCGGTGTGCGTCCGCCGGTGGCGGATGAGGTTCGTGCTGCGGCTGAAGCACTTGTCGCACTCGCTGCACAGATACGGCTTCTCGCCCGTGTGGCTCCGCTGGTGGACAAGCAGGTCAGAGCTCTGGCCGAAATTCTTGCCACAGATGTCGCAGGTGTAGAACTTCTTCCCTGCGTGTGTCCTCTGGTGCCCCGAAAGGGCGAGGTGGTGCCAGAAGCTCTTCTCGCACTTGCTGCACTTGTACGGTTTCTCGTAAGTGTGGATCCTCTGGTGGGACACGAGATCTGCGCGCTGGCTGAAGGCTTTCTCACACATATCACATCGATGAGGCCTCTCCCCAGCCGGGGTTCTCTCGCACATAATAAGAGCTAGGTTTTCACAGAAGCTTTGCTCACAGTCAAGGCACTGGCATATGTGGTCACCTATCTGGGTAATCTCATGCACGTGAATAAGAACCTTTCGGCCCTCCTGAGGGCGCACATGATAGAGTTTCGCTTTCTGAGTTCTCTGCTTCTCTCTCTCTTCCGAAGTGTACATTTCTATGGCTCTGTCCTAGGGAGTTTCCCACCTGTTGCCTTTACCCATCATTTTCTTCATTGTTGTTCTCTTGATAAGAACTTAAAAGATACACCTGTATCATGCCTTTGAGTCATGAGCGGTTCATCTCTACGAGTTTCCAGCATCGTGTATATTAATCTCATACTTGGTATTTCCAACCCTGTGAGACAAAGGAGAAATATGGAGAGTCCTGTTACTGAGAGAAGAACGCTCAGCGCACAGCGACCACCCAGTGGCATGCAGCCCTCCATTAAAATCACTGCAGAAAAGACAGAAAGTCCGCATCCGAGTCTGCAAGTGCTCTAGGTTTTGCAGAGGCCAGAATCAGCTCGTTTTCCTCTCTGCTGACACAAATGGAATCAGCAGTGCACAGGGGGGCACTGCCAGGAAGAATCGTCTCTTTGTGCCCCTGGGTGATCTCCAGCCCAAGTTCTTCCCCTTCCCGTGGCTTAGGCAGCGCACTGAAGACAGGGCCGATGGCAGCGTGCCCGCCCCGGCATTCCCCACCCGCCGCCTCTGCTGCTCTGCCTTCCTCCCCGGCAACTGTCACCTGTACTATACACGTATGTCATTCACGTATTCACTGTCTGTGGCTAAGATATGGCTGCTCTTTCCTTAGCGTGCAGAACAGTGCCCGGCACACGGCTGGTCCTTAGTAAGCAGCTTACAGAAATTCTACTTGTGTCCTTATCTCGTAAAAATGTCGGCTGAATGCCACAGGGTGACAGCTGTGCGATGACATGCACTTAGACGAGGGAGGCACATTTCGAAAGACTGAAGAAACGAGAGCTCACCTAGAACCTGAACAGACAGAAAGCAACGTTTACTTCCTGGTCCTGAGAATCTGCTTTCTCAAGGAAGATGGCATTCTGTAAAACACAAGGACAAGACAAGGATAAAGTCACACGTGAGAGGATTCAGCACTAGATCATTTCACTCAAAGAAGCTGAAAATGGTTCAAGCACAGTTTCCTTAAAAAGAGCAGAGGACTTCTCCTATGTAATCAATCCTTCAAGTTCAGTTCCGAAGAGGATAATCATAGTCCTGAGGCATCCCACACGATCTGAAGAAAAAGGCCGATAAGGAGTCCATAACCCACCCTTGGGGTCACGGCAACGCCGGAGCAAAGGGCCTAACACAGTCTCACCGCAATCAGCAGGGCTCGCCCTCCCCGCCGGCGCTCGGGCTGCCGGACCCGAAACGCAGCAGGCGCTGCACAAGCACCAGGTGACAGCGACCCGGCGGCCACCCTGCCCTGAGCACCCTTCCTTCTCCGGAGGGCATGCAATCGTCGCCATTTTGGTTCTTCAAAACTTACAGCAGCCTAAGCTGCTTCTTATTTCTGTAAGAAACGGTTTGGGAGGCAGTCGATGGCGGGTCAACGACGGGCACAGGACGCGGCCGGACGGCAGACTCGTGCGCTGGCTTCTCCCTTCAGCCCTGGCCTGCCTTATTCCAGGCCGCTGAGACCCGGTTCCCTCGACAACCTTTCTGCCACTGAGGCCCAGAAGCAAACATGGAACTACCTGACCCAGACAGCATGTGGGGACATACAACCAAGGGTCTCCATGACACCAAGTCCGTGGCTGCCGGTACTGAGGTGACACATCTCATCGTCCGGTTCCAGGTGACATGGAACCATGTCACCAGCTTTCCCACTGAACTCAACTCCGAAACCTGCACAGAACGTACGGCGTGGTAAACACGTCTGTAAACGGGGCGGGGGGGGGGGTGCGGGTGAAGGCGGCACAACGTGCCCAGGAGAGGACTGTCCCAACGGCGATGCTCGTCTCAACGGCACGAATCATAGAAGTCAGGGAAACCCTAAAGTGTAATTCGACTGAGATTTTTCAGAAAACCCATGAGCTTCCATGCTAATGATTTAAAACTGACAAGTCAATGGACAGAAAACTGACTTAAATGTGGAAAAAGAAAGAAGAAAACATCTCTGGAAGAAGAAATATATAGAACATGGTAAGAAAACAAAGTTGGGGCGAGAGTGGCTGCAGAAATACCCATCACCCAGCACATCCTGTAAAAGCGACGAGGACAAGAAGAAAAACAAGTGGACCACACAAAACCCATGCTCCCCAAACCGAGCTGGCTGCCTCTGCCTCCGACTGCAGGCTGGGGTACGGGTGACGGCAGGGGGCTGTGGTGCCCAAATCAGTTCCCCGTGAGAAAGAGGGAACCCACTCTAACCACAGGACAAGTCAGAAAGATTTCTGGCCAGAACAAGACAAGGAAGAGACTTGGCGTGCACACAGGACCTAAGGAGGCAGCTCTGTAATGACATTTCTTCAGACGAAGGAGAGTAGAGATAGGAGAGAGGAACCCTGCGGGGCACACCACAAAATAGATAAGGAACAATGGGAAGTTAAGGTGCTTCGAGATACAAGAAGATTAAAAAATAATAAATAAATAATTGAAATGCACACTCTGTCTCCTCTACTATCTTCTAAAAATGTCATCCAGTCTTAAAACAAAAACGAAACTTAAGCACAATGGCAGTGACACAGTGCTGCTGAACCAGCGATCTTGTGAAACATTTTATTCAAATAAAATAGAAATAATTCAACTAGAACCTGGGAGGAGGAGAAAGAAAAAAGAACAAAGTGAAATAACCTCATGGATTACTGTATTAATGACAGGTAGGAGTTAAAGGATACTGTTAAAAACTGGAAAACAGATGATGAGAGGTTAAATAACAAAATGGGACTAAAACATTAAAAATGATCTAAGTACACAGGTAGCCATTATAACAAATATCAAACATCCTAATATATATATATATATATTTTAATAAAAGCAATGAAAACATAGCATGTCTGGAAAAACAGGACAAATATTACATAAAAAATATGAGTGCTGAGATCAAACATACCAATCACATCAATAAATGGCCCGTTAATGTGATTTTTCCATGGCTCACAAAGCAAGACCCAACTATGCTAAATACAAGAAACACCTAAAACAAAGTGATTCCGAAAGGCTAGAAATAAAGGGATAGGAAAAATCATCAGGTGAACGGAAACAATAAAAGTAGGGCTTCTAGTCACAATAAGCAGGCAAAGTGGAGTGCAAGCCCAAACGCATCAAACATGATAAAGGACACTTTTTTTTTTTTTATTGTGAAAGCCATAATTAAAACAAAGCTTATTCCAGTTAATGATTAGCTATGTATCAGATTATATAGCAGTCACCTTTATGAAGCAAAAGTTACCACACTAAGAAACATAGATAAAAACATTAATAAGAAAACATATTATGTCAGTAACAGGACAGACAAGCACTAAAAATAAGTAACAATGCAGGTCTAAATAATAAGCTAAGTAAATCTTGTGGGTATCTTATTGAAACTTACACCCTCATAATAAGGAATACACATTCTTCTCACGCACACAAGAATTGGTCACAAAATCTGTCATATATTAGGTCATCAAGGAAGCATCAGTAAGTTCCATAAAGTGACATAAGCAATATTCTGCAGTAAAACTAGAAATGTATTAAAATATCAAATAACAAAAGCTCCCCATATGGGGAAAAAATAAAATATTAAAACAACTCTTCGGTGAATGGGAAAATAAAAAATTAACAGAAATCCTAAGTCCTGATAATTGAAAATATTTATACCCTTAAATACTTTTTATCAATAAAAATGAAAAATGAACAATCTAAATTCTGAGCGAAAAGCTAAGAAAAAAGTATATCAAAACAAATAAGAAAATAAAGATAAAAGTGGAAATCAATGAACTAAAGAGAAAAACAATAAACCTAGTTACAAATCAAAATCCTACTTATTTTGATTAACTTAAATAAATAGATAAGCTACTAGCCAGCTTGATGAAAAAAAAAAAGATGAAAGCACACATTTACAAAATAAGAAAGAATCAGAAATAAATAACCACCAAAACAGAAAAAGAACAAACCCATATACACATAAAAGCCACTTTGGAGATGTGTACACAAAGAAAAGTGATAATCTCTGAAATAAGACTGTCTCCTTGGGAAACACAATTTACCCAATTCTATCCCATTAGAGCCAGAAAGTTTTAAAACACCAAAATGCACATAATAAATAGAAAAGGCTATTAAGAAACTATCCTACAAAAAAAAAATAGACCTAGATTTTTTCACAAGAAAATTCTAACAAACTTAGAAAGACCAAATAAGCCTAATGCTTCATATATGTTTTCTGGAGCACTAAAAATGAAAAACAAACAAACAAACAAACAAACACACGCACACTTCTAATTCTTCTGTGAAAAAAGTTTAACACTGATAACTAAACTTGATGGAAAGAGTATAAAAAAAATTTACAGCCCAATATCAGTACCAATGTGAAGAGGGCCAACAAAAATCCAACACCACATTCTTACACAAAATGTAGCATAAATTTTAACTTTTACATTGTTGCATATAACACACATTCTTACACAAAATGTAACATATTATTTTACACTGTTGCTTTTTAAGATTTGCAATTTATCCTGGCAATCCCTCCACATCATTCTGAAAGGTTTTCTTCTTTCACAGCTGTATAGTACCACCTTGTATGCAAATATACCAAATTTATTCAACCAGTTTCTTCCATATGGGCATTTAAGTGGTTTTAAATATTTTCAAATTGCAAACACTTCTTTGATGAATAACTTTATCCATGTGTATTTTCATATTGTTGGAAGTGTATCTTCAGAGTCAGTTTCTAGAAAAGGGATTGTTAAGTGAGATGTAAATGCATACCTGTGTGTATATAGAGAGATACAAACAGAATCATAAAGCCAACATAGTAAAGCGTTAACATTTAGGGACTATGGGCAAAGGCTGTATGGGCATACTTTGTACTATTTTGCAACTTTTTTATAAGTCTCAAATTATTTCGAAATTAAAACGTATTTCATTTTGCTTTTTAAAGACCATGGTAGCTGAGAGTTGGTATACCCTGCTAGTTAAAACTGAATGTTCAAACTCTGGAATCAGATTTTGCTTCAAGTTCCCACTGTGCTTCTTTGTAGCTGTGAGAACTTGGGTAAGTTACTTAAGTCCTTCAGCTTCGATTTCCCTTTCCATAACGTAGATAAGGTACAATTACATGCTGCCGGGAGTTGCAGTGGAACTGAGAAGTGTCAGTAAAGGACTCAGCTCAATGCCTGGGTTCCAACAGATGCTTAAAAAATGACAGGTTTTATTATTTTCTTAGTTCCATCTTTACATTCACAAAAATTCTAACATTCAATGAGACCATCTTCAGTGCCTGCCTCTTGTGTAATGCCTTGTTCAAAATCCAATTAACTAAATAATCATAAAATAACTTAGCAAGTTACAAAAATCATGTAAATACTAGAAAAGCAGTTATGGAGAAACAATATGAGAAAAAAATTCAGAATCATGACTAAGTAACAATATCCAGGCATACAAACAGCCTGGGGGAGGGGGGTCTGGCTTTTTAAGACATGTATTACTGTCAAGTTCAAAAGGGGGGGTAGAGCAGGAAATAAAAGACTCCAAGCCTGGTCATAGCCTGGTGAATGAATCAAAGGATTCCCTATAGTCATCGGCCCAGGGTAACATATTTGCCCTAAATAGCCAATAACTGTGAGGTACCAAGAAGAAAATTTTAAAAAAGTCTAATAAGGAAATCACGTTCTTATTCATATCCAAGGCTTTTAGATGTCAGCACCTTGAAAATAAAATACAGTCTAGTTGTCAAAGCTCAAAGTAGACCAGAACACTTATCTAGTTCAAAAAACTGCAACTGTTTCCTGTAACACGCAGAACAAATGCGAAGTTCTCACTGCTCTATGTAATGGGCACCTCCACCTATCTGCAGCCTCACAGGCCACCTCCGAACCTCTGCACATGTTCCTTCTGCCTAGAATACTCTTCTCCCAGCTAGCCTGTTCCTTTATTTGATTAAGTCACTGATGGAAAATTCCTTCCTCAAAAAGAGGCACGCCCTGACTTTATCTAAAATAGCCATGTTCTCTTATCCTGTTTTATTTCTCTCCATAGCACTTATCATCACCTGGCTTTGTGGTATACGTTTTATATTTGTTAATTTGTTTCTCTCTCCAACTAGAATATACTGTCCATTAAGGTTAGAACTTAGTCTTTTGTTCACTGCAATATCCCTAGCATCTCGAATACATTAGTTGAATGAATGAAAAATAAGATCGAGTAAATACCAGGACAATAAAAAAAAAGAGCCATTGTTCATCCCTGGCGCCCCAGTAGCAATGCAAGAGGCCAGGCTAGCAGCGCTGGCTGGTCCATCTGGCAAACCTAAATATATTCTTCAAATCTTGGCTTCAGGGAACCCTCCTCAAGAGGTTTCTCCTGCCTCATCCTGGGAAGAGCCTGATCCTCTCTCCCACGGCCAGGGTCAGAGTGCACAGAGCAAGCAGGCAGGCAATAAAAGTCCAAGCACACAGGTGAAGCACAGACTTTAAAGCTCAAGGTTGTCCTTATAGTTAAAGAGCGGTAGGACAAGCAGACACTGGCCATAGAACATCATCTAAAAAACAGGTCATTCTTTACCCTATCAGGCACTAGGCTAGAGATTATTTCACTTGTTTTTCATTGACTGTGTGGATTATCTCATTTAATCTTCCCAAGAACTCTGTGAAATAGGTGTTAATACCAATGTTTGCACCTTACAGATAGAAAGCCTGATGCTCAGGGCAGTTAATAATTGCCGACAATGTCACAGCTGGCAAGGAGTGAAGCTGGGATTTA
This sequence comes from Rousettus aegyptiacus, assembly GCF_014176215.1. Taxonomy (NCBI): domain Eukaryota; kingdom Metazoa; phylum Chordata; class Mammalia; order Chiroptera; family Pteropodidae; genus Rousettus; species Rousettus aegyptiacus. The sequence goes on along the minus strand of NW_023416292.1, from coordinate 23,833,504 downwards.
AACTGCCATGTTCTGGCCACAGGGCTTGCCTAGGCATTGGGCAGACTGCCTTATTGCGCTGAATCTCAAGAAGCAATACCTACAAGCCTGCTGTGAATATGCATGCTGGAAAGGAGTCTAAAATACACTTAAATTGATAGACTAGGACCCAGTTTTATCGTCGTGCTATCTCAGAAGCTGAAAAAGGGCCGTTTCCATTTTCCATGTATCCTTTCCCATTCCTTCTTGTCCTCCCCAGTACCCCTCTCCTCCCCCTCCAAAACCTACCACATAGAAACAGAAGCTAGTATGCCACTTGCCATAACAACAAAGACTCAACACTGTCTTCCTTTTGTCTCCAAAAGTTCTCTAAATATAACTATTTACAACACACAATTCTTCCCTCTCCTAGAGGAAAAATAAGTCAATAATGTAGAAATTTATAATTTTTTTGAATTTATAATTTTATGGGAGCTGGACATCTAAATATTGGTCCCATTTACTCCCCAGTCTGGTCTGCCTCCTTCAGTCATATCTAACCTCTTCCCACCCTGCAGGAAGTACCTGCCACTGGTAGCCATTGGTTCAAGACAAAATATCAAGAATCCTGGATAGTGGCTAATTTCATAACAAAGTCCTGAGTACTGTTTTACTTGTTCTATTTTTTCTTCTTCTGAAAATTGTTTTTGTTTGTATTATCTCAACCTCTAAGCTCAAGGACCCATTCTTCTGCCATTATAACCCCCAAGATGTTGTTGATACGTGTATATAACATAAAGTTGTATATTCCAAAAATGCTTATGGAATGATCAGACAAACCAGATTCTTCTGCACGTAGAAGAATGAAAAATAAGAGAACTAATCTCTGCATTAAAAATGGGGGGTAGGGGAACTCCACTCAATGTACTTGGGATTTCCCCAGCATGAAAGACAAACATCGCATAGGAAAGTGCCCAGCAGTGTTCACTGTTATCATCTCCGGGAACCACCGTACTGAGCATCTCTGCTTTCAACTTTTCACTGACTGCCTTCCACTCCGGGCTCAGCGGGTCCCAGAGCCGCGGGGTCGCGAGGAACAGAGCTATCCCCACCCGGCTGAGGCCGCCGGGTCTCAGGCCCCGTCGCGCCCCCGGATCCCGGCCGCGCAGGCCAGTTCCCTCCCAGGCCCCGCGGCCGCGCTCACCCCGCGGCCAGCAGCGCCGCCCCTCGTCCGCGGCACTTCCGGTTACTCTCGGACACTCGGATCTGGGCTTCGCTGCGGCCACGGGCTCCGCGGCGGTGGACCTGAGGGCTCACCCTCGGGGAAAGAGGGAAAGCAAACCTGGGGCCGACGAGAGCCAGGAGCAGCTCCCTCTGCGCGGCTCGGCCCGGGGTGCTAGGGCCAGGCCCGCGGGCGGACGCCTCAGGGCCGACCAGGCCGGCTACGCGAGCGCTCGCAACCCGGGCTGGACGCGGCGGCGCGGCCCCGCCCCTCGTGTCACGTGGCCACGGCTCCGGGAGACAGGGCGACCCACCCCCGGCCTCTGCGCCAATCAGAACGAGCCTCGCGAAGGGGCGGGGCCCTGGGGGCGCATGCTCACTGGGGCCCCGGGCGTTGCTGGGCGGAACCAGCGGGACCGGGCTACGCTCGGACCCGGCGGAGGCCCGGATGTAGGAGAAATCCGCCGTGTTGCGGTTTCGGACTTTTGTCCTCTTTCTTCAAGGCTGTTGAAAGGGCACTGGAGCCAGGAGTAGAGTTGCAGAGATGGATGTCGCCAACCATGATAAAAACACCCCCAAGGATCAGGATGAAGTGGAGGCTCTGTTAGGATGAGGACGTCGAGGTTACATTAGGTGGTCTGGGAGCGCAGAGAAGGAGACTAGGTTTGTGGGAGCTGGCCTCGGGGCCAGGTCCACGGGCTGGCCAGGTGCGCTCGGGTGGGTCTGCGGTAGTTGGCCTGGAGCCTGGGTTTGTGGCGCCTCCTTCAGCTGCTGTTTGAGTTAGTCATATCGTTCGATGGCCCTATTGGCCGGTGGGTGACGGGGTATGGAACGTCCGCCATGTGCCCTGAGAGGGTGGCCCTTGTAGTGTTACTTGGGCAGCGAAAAAAGTTTCTTAATCAGAGTGAAGCACTTAGGGTGACCAGGAACACAGGGTGGGCATGGTAGCTTCGGTGTCCGCATATCAGGCCAGAAAGGGATGTCACAGTCCAAGTAGGTGTCAGCTGTAATGAGGCACCATTGGTGCCCATGGCTGGGGGCTAGAGAGCCAGTGTGACCAACCTACCAGACCCGGGTGGGTCCTGGTTTGCAATTAACGTGTCCCAGGTCTCCTTGTTGGCAAGAATCATAATACTGTACTTATTGTGTCTTTAGTACTGGCGTCTTCCAGGATTATCCCTCAGGCACCGGCCCATTCTTATGTCTGAGATTGACTTCCACGTCCAGTCTGTTGATATATCCAGTGGCCGATTGGTGTGATCCACTGGGCACAAGCTTGATTGGCATGAGAATTTCATTCATGTTTCATTTTAAAAGGTCCTTTGTCATGATCACCCACCTGAGTGGTATATATTTGTTCATCCCAGGCACCAAGCTGCTATTACAGTTCTTGTCCCCACATAGGGACAGTCCAGTCATTCAATTGCCATTCTCCTAACTAGATGGCTATGCACTGGCCCAGGACCCAGTGGGAATGTTGCAAGGTATGGTGTAGTGGGGCCCGAATGGCCATCGCCACTACATGTAGTTCGGCCCATTGCATGGAACATCCATGTTTAATCCCTGTCAAAAGATGGCCATTGCTTGGCCAGATGGTAGCTGCAGCCCAATGGACTCCATATGCTTTTAGTTTCACAGAGCCACCAGTAAGCTGTGCAATATGATCAGTGGGCATGTTTCTGAACCTTAGGCCCCTGGGAGCCATAAGAGGAGTCAAAGGATCACCAGCAGGTCACATGGTCTCTTTTAGTAAGCTATTTGTTCATGGAGTCTGCTGGTTCCTTGGGGTCCTGATTGAGCCAGGTCTTGGATGTACCATTTCCATTTGAGCCTGTGTGATTTTATTGGCAAGGTTTGTAAGCACTCAAGTAAGAATGGCAAGTTCAAGTCACAGTGTCACTTGTGCTCTGGCCATAAAACATTCAGTTTCTGTCAGCACCCAAGTGCAAGCAAGGAGTTGCTATTTAAAGGGGGTGCATCTGATAGATGTCCCAGGCGACTTAGGTGCAAAATATAAGGCCAGTGTACCCCAGTGGCAGTTTCCTGAAGGCACAAACCGAATCAGCGTGTGAGGGGATTACGGACACCTGTAGTCTTATCAGGCCAGTAGGATCCAATTAATAAACACTCTTGCCCTGAAAGCTGAACGTGCCACCGCCAGCCACATGCCCCAACCTTTACTACCTAACGCTGGCCCTACAGGAGACACCTCCTTGTTTAGCTTACTGTGCATTTTCTTCCTCTTCTGTTCTTGTCTGTCTCTGTTTTTCATCCAACTGGGATGTAGCTCCGGGAAGAAGGGAAGTTTTACATTTTATTCTCTCTTGAATCTCTGTACCCAGATAAGTCCCATAATAAGGTGTGTGCTCCAGAAATACTTGCTGGCTGATGAAAGAAGAAATTATTAAAGAAGCGACTTGCCCCTTCTGAGCACATGGGGGATGAGTCTTGAAAAGCTTATTTGTCTGCATTTGCTTGTCTTCCTTTGTGCTCTATGTTGGGGTGAGAACAAGTCCTTCCTTCTGACCAGCATGACATCAGGCAAACTGACCAACTTTCCAAAAGAAAGCAGCACTGCCCTCTCTGAGGCTCGAACTCAGGACCTTCAGATTATGAGACTGACGCGCTGCCTACTGCGCTAAGAGGGCGGCTTGCTGTTCCTTTTTTCCCCATTCAAAATAAAAGCAATTATTACTTTCGAAGTACTACCACATTACCAGTTTCCAGTTTTCAATTGATCCTACTTAAAAAATCACTCCATATGACCCAGAGGTGCACAGGAAGGACTCCACCCAGAAATGGTGGGGGCCACGCCTCTCTGGATTTACCCAGCAACGGGACCTTCTGGGCAGCGCGACCAGGGTCCACCGCGCCATCTTCTGCTCTTCTTGCGTTCCAGTGATGTTTCCTGCCGACAGGGGTCTCAGTCGCTCGCATGCTTTCCATGGTTTCCTTTGTTGAAAAGAAACATAGAAGCCCCCAATTCATATTAGTTTACAAACTGGCAGAATAAATAGTCTCAAATTTGTCTCCAGTCCACACCGTCTGTCTGTACTCCATATCTCCACTTTGATCCACATGACTGGAGACATTTTCCCTACAAAAAACACGAGTTGAATGTAATAAAAAGCCTCCCTGTTTATTCTGCCTTATGTGCCATTAATTACACCAAGAGATTTATGGAGATTATCTCATATAGTCCAATTGAATTTTGGCAACAAAACTATGTATCACTATCTGCCGTTTCCACATATAATGGAGGTTCAGAGAAGTTAAGTCACATTCCCAAGGTGTCAGAGCTGCAAAGTGGCAGAGCCTGAACTGAGAAGCAGATCATTAATTTCTAAAACTTGAACCCTCCCTCTCTCTCTCCTTCTCCCTCTCTCTCCCCTTCTCCCTCTCCCTCTCCCTCTCCCTCTCCCTCTCTTCCTCTCTCTTTGTTTTCCACTGCAGTTCATCCATCCACACACTGGAAAGTCTAATTCCCAACCTCCTCTGTGCTGGCCTTCCAAGTCGGCTTTGGCTCTTCCTTCTTCTTCAGACCTAACACCCAACCACTTGCCAAATACTGAACATTATTCTCCTGCAACTCTTTTGAATTATTCGGCTCCTTTCTGCACGTTCAGTACACATTCACTGAGAAGCTGCTCTGTGCCGGCCGCTGCAGCAGGCTCAGTGAGTGAGACAGAATCTGATGACCCCAGAGACTCAAGAGCTAGAAAGATAGACAAAGACAAGGGACCATCCACTTCCAGCTTCAGCGCTTCCAGCCTCCCTGGAATTTACGGCTAAATAACCCTTTCTAAAACACCAGCTTTAGCAGTGCCACTGAGGCACTCTCACTATTTATTCCTGGTTTCTTAGTTTTGATGTCTCTTGCTTTCTCTCAACTCATTGGCCCTTTATTTTACCTACATCATGATTTTGCTCTATAAGGTCGATTAGATCCATTGATTGGTGATGGTGCTTATATCTTCAGTGTGTTTGCAGACATGTTATCTACAAGATATCTACAAAGTGTCAACATCGGCAACTATAATTGTGGATTTTTCTTTTTTTTTTTCTCCTGGTTCATCAGCTTTTGTTCGTGAGTTTTGGAGCTCTACGTTTGAGAGTGCACATCTAGGACAGTCACATCTCTCTGGTGAACAGTCGCCCTGCAATTTTGTAACATCTCTCTCTCTACCTGGAAATTATTTTTGCTTTGAAATCTACTTTGTCTCATATTAACTTGTCCAATTCAGTTTTTTTTTTTTTACCCCCTTGGTGCTTGCATGGTTTAACTTTCCTTACTCTTTACTTTTACTCTACCTAAGCCAATATACTTGAGGTAGGTTTCCTTATAGTCAGTACATGTTTGAGTATAGTTTGTTTTTAATACATTCTAATGATCTCTACTTTTTTTCCTAATTTCTAATTTTTTTTTTTTAGGTGAGTCAGCCCTTGGTTGACCTCACAGATTGCAAGGACCTTGTCAAATCCCTTATTTTTTAATTTAATTTTATTTTTTACACCTACGGCACCTGGTTGTCCTAGGCGGTCTCCTATCCAAGTACTAACCAGGCCCAACCCTGCTTAGCTTCTGAGATCAGACTGGACCAGGCTTGCTCAGGGTAGCATGACCATGGACCAACCTCTACTTTGTAATTAATGTGTTTAGGTGATTTTACATTTAATGTTCTTATGAATATGTTTGTATATAGACCTATCATTTTATACTTTATAAATTGTTGCCTCTGTTTTTCATTCCTCTGTCTTCCTACTTCCCTTTGGCTTTTAAAAACATATTTAACATTCTATATTAATATATTGTTTATTTTGCTCTGTCTTGTACAATGTTTAGTAAGTGGTCTAGGTATTAGCATTGTAAGTGCTTAATATTTACAGTGTATTTTAGAGTCGATATTAAACTATTCATGTTGAATATAGAAATCTCATCACCGTTTAGGTTCTTTCTTTGTGTTATGTATATAGTACATCCAGATACAATGAAAACTCGTCACTCATAGTTATAAAATTTGCTTATAATCATCAAGTTTACTTCAAAGATCTTCAGAGCCCAGTAATCTATTACCATATTTGCCTAGATATTTCCTGTTTCTGCTATTGTTTCTTCATTCCTGATGTTCTAAATTTCCTTCTGTTACCATTTTTCTTCAGTTTAAAATCTTTGCTAATTCTTTTTTAGCTGTCCCAGTACCCACGAATTTTCTTAGATTACCTTCAAATGAGAGGTTTTTCACCATTAGGTCTGAAAGATATTTTTGCTATACATAAAGTTTCAGACTGGTGATTAATTGCTTTCAGCTCAGCACTTGAAAAATTGTCTTCTATTTCTTTCTAGCATCTCTAGTTTCTGGTGAGAAATCCCCAAACATACAAATTTTGGTTCCCCTTTTCTTTTCATCTGGCAGCTTTCATGGTTCTCTCTTTTCTTTGCTTTTTAGCAGTTTGATTGTAATATGTCTGGATGTGGATGTTTTGGGGTTTGCTCTGCTTGAGGTTTTCTGAGCTTCTTGAATGGTGGGTTATGCGTTTTGCTCTTTCTAGGACTGTGTCGGTTCAGGGCCAAGCTGCGGAGAAAAACAATAACTCCTTCCTGAGGGATCACAGCTCCTCTGAAGAAACAGAAAACAAATTATAAATTGGTAGCTCTAAATATACTGAGCTTGGAGCCATTGGCAGCCTTGTGTTGTCCATGCGCATTGGTCAAAATCCGAAAGAATGGCAAAACCACTGCTGCGTTCGAAACGTGCCAGGTCTTGTCGTTTACTTCACGGGGTCAGGGGCTGTGAGGGTGCCACCTAAAATCCAAAGGTCGGCATAGCAAAACCTGGAGAATGCGGGCGTCGATCCCGCCACCTCTCGCATGCTAAGCGAGCGCTCTACCATCTGAGCTAATTCCCCGACTCCTGTGAGGCTTTTCCCCTCCAATTTCTCATTTATGAGCAGATGTGCGGTCCCCGTTGTCCACCGCTTCAGGTGGCTCAGGACACAAGGAAAGTCCAGGCCGTTAACAGCGAGCCAGCACCGACAGCGCATCCTCTCTAAGAAAGTCTTAATAAAGAAAGCAAGGGTGCCCCGCGCCGAAGACACAGAGGGCCACCGGAAATAGTACACGCGACTTAAATGAAAACTCCCACTGCTCGGGGTGGGGGCAGATGCTCGCGTGCCGAGCGGAGATGCGGGGGGAGAGCGCAGCGCCCGCGATGCCCCACGCGCCTGTCCCCCTCACCTGTGCGACAGGCAGCGCCGGACACGGCACAGCACACACGCTGCCTCGTGGGCCAGCGAGCAGCAGATGATTCTGGACGGCGCTGGGAAAGAGACCAGCTGCCTTCTCCCTGGTCCTGGCACTGCTCCTACCACAAGGGACAGAGGCGCCCAGACTGCCGTCTCAGCCTGCCCCTGACCGGCCGGCCCCGACCGCTGCCTTCCGCAGCCGAGGCAGCCCCGGCCCGGCCGCCAGGCGGACTCACCTGGACCGCCCCGCGCAGCGCCGCTGGGTGGAGGTCCGCGCAGCCGCGCCTCCCGGGCCCTGTGCGTCCTGCCGGAGTCCCAGAGCTCTGGGCTAACGCTCGCCGGGCTCAAAACGTCAACGTCAGAACTGTCGCCCCCTGGGGCGCATCTGTCCCCTCTCCCTGCTGCCCCACAATCTACCCAGCCCGGAATGGGCCGCACCCCGGGTGCAGTGCGTGCGCGGGACAGAGCAGCGGTTGGCGAGGTTCGGCTCCGGAGCCGGGTACGGTCACCCGCCACCGCCGCCAGCGCCCCCCACCCCCGCCCGCCACCACCGCTCAGGAATCACTTGGAAGAAACACGAGAACCAGGAGTGGTCACTTTCAGAACAGTGCAAAAGTACACTCCATGGCGATGTTCAAAGAGCACCGAGTGCTGGAATCAGAGCCGGCGCCAGGAGACAGCGGCCGGGGGGCCCAGGGCGCCGGCTGGTCCTGGGTCTCGGTCTAGGGCCTGTTCACACGCCTGCGCATCCACTGGCACAGCCCGCGCAGAGGCTCGCTCAGTAGCTGTGCTGCTTTGCATGCGAGCCTCTGCCTCTGGACAGCCCCGTCTCACCGTCGTGGCCCAGAACTAGCTCCGCCTGTAACACCGATCACGTTTTGTCTCTGGGGCTCTTTGTTTCTTATTGAAAAAAAAAAAAAAAAGCCATCCTAACGGGTATGAGATGGTGGTACCTCATTGTGGTTTTGATTTACTGTTAACCATTAGTGACATTGAGCATCTATTCATGTGCTTCAGGGAGCGAGGGGCAGCCCTGTGCTTTCCCTGAGACAGAGCCTGGGGGCGTGGCAGGGGAACTTTAAAGGCTGAGTGGCTGAGGCAGTTACCCCTACAGCCTTTAGCTCAACTGCCTTGCGCATGTCATGGGTTTCGCCTGTTTTCTAGCAGGGCAGGAACCTCACTTAAAGGAGAGATTTTGTTCCCTCCGCTTGAATGTGTCCAGCGCCCACGCACAGAAGGGAGCTGAGCCAATCGTGGGTGTCTCGGTGTTCGCTGCATGATTAATATCAGGAAGGCAATCGGCAGGCCCAAAGGAGGAGACGAGGTCGCAGGTATGGGAAGTGGATCTCAGGTGGTTTCTCACAGCGGGTGACCATTTGGAGATCTCAGGGGTACAGACGGGGCTGTGCCCTTTGCCGTTTTGTCCACAAGCACTCAAAATGTCGCAGCGCAGGGGAGGTGGTTGCCCATTTTGTGGCGGTGGAGCTAACACTTTGACCCCTGGGCGCGCAGGTGTCGGGAAGGAGACTGGGGGCTCCTCATCCAGGAATTATGTGACCTGGAACCTGATGGAGGCCACGTCTTGTGGGGAGACAATGATTCAGGCAGGTAGAACAGCCTGGATAAGGACGCGGTGTCCTCGGACAACTACATATAGAAAGCTAGTATATGATGAAAGTGGTATTTCAAATCATTGAGTAAAAGGTTTTGATGATAGTTTTTTGGTCAATTACATTGGAAATTTGGAAAAAATAAGTTAGATCTATTTTTCACACCACACACAAGAATAAACTTGTTGCCATAAATATATCTTTGCAACTTTTTTTAATTATACATTTTTTAAAATATTTAAATCCAAAAGGCAGCTGAAACAGCTTCCCTCCCCCGCCCCCCACCGAATCGTTTTCTCGCTGGTGAGTTTCACGGTCTCAGCGCCCCTCGGAAAACGGAGGGGAAGTGGGCAGCCTGACCCCTGGAAGCCAGCCCAGAAGCACACAGGCATTTAGGGGCTCAGAGCTCACGGGCCCTCGCACGCGGTGCCCGGACGCGAGCTCGCGAGCGCAGGGCCCCTGCAGCACCGAGGGGGCGTCGCCCCGCAGCCCCCCGGCCTGTTTATAGAAGTGCTTCCTCACCACGAGTCAGGAGTCTGGGTGCTCCCGCTCCCCGGACTCGGAGGGGACCCTGGGCCTCTGTCGCCCAAGAGCAACCAGGCCGCGAGGAAGGGGCGAAGGCGTGGCGCGCGTATTTCCATCGCGTCCCGGCAGCTTCCTTGCTGCTCCCTCCACCCCCGGCCCTGTTCTCGTCCATGGTGTGGAAAGAAAGAAGGGGCCCCTTGTCCCCACGTCCCCAGATGTCTCCCAGGCACATCCCAGGGCCTCTCCCCCCATGATGTCCCGTGAGTTCCGGAGAACAACGCCTAGAAATACGTGCTCCCAGCGATGGGGTCTTGGGGACGAGGTGGCCGAGTGGTTAAGGCGATGGACTGCTAATCCATTGTGCTCTGCACGCGTGGGTTCGAATCCCACCCTCGTCGGCTGACAGCAAAGAGTCGCCGGTCTTTCGGGCGTGAAGCCCCACTTGGGAGTCTTGGTGTCTTCCCTGTGCTGTTGTTTGGGTCTGGGGCACCTGCCCCGTTTTAAGCTGCTGTAGCTTCTTTCTCCCTTTCTCTCTTTCCTCTGACTTGAGCGAGCAGGTGAGGCTGACCTTGTCATAGGTCAGGAAGTAGAACGAGGGTTTTCTTGTCCCCCTCCCCCAAGGTAGTCTCCAACTTAAGCTTTACTTTTATCACTTGAATTTTCTTCCTTATTTATCACCAAGTTTTGCATTCCTAAACACCATCATTTACCTATATCCGAACTTCATATAAATAGAAACATACATTTTTACTTTTTTAACTTTTTCATTCATAAAATTCTGTACATTTTATTATTGCTGCCATAGATGTATTTTATCCATTTCCATTTCTGTGTAGTGTGTCAGTATGAATATACCACAACTTATTTATTGTTCGTATAAAACAACCTTTATTATCCTCCAATTTCTGTGGCTCAGGATTCTAGGCGTGGCTTTACTGGGTCCTCTGGCCCAGGCCCCCTCACAGGGCTGCAAAGGCCTGGGTAGGGGCTTCTGGGATCCCAAGTCTGCACTGAGGAAGGATGAACCCCCAGGCCACTGATGCGGCTTTTCCGGACCCATTTTCCTGTAGACTTAGACTGAGGACCTGCATCTCTACCAGCTGCCATCCGAAGGCATTGCTCGCTTTCTTGTCATTGGGGTTCCCCCCGGCGCATCTCATGACATGGCTGCTTCGTCAGAGAAAGTAGGAAGGGCCAGAGGGGGCAGGAGCGCGACAGAAGCCACCATCTCTTATAAGCTGATTTTGGAAATGACATCCGAGCACTTTTGCTGTGTTCTGTCCCCTGGAGGTGGTCCTGAGAACGGCGAGGAGGGTGACACTGCCTCCGATGTTCGGACCGTCCAGTGAAGGAGGAAGTCCTTTGGGAGTCCCCCCATTTGGCAACAGGGGAACCAAGGAATAGCCCTTTGCTCATTTATTCAGAGATATGCTCCGTGCCGGGCACTGCTCTAGAAGCCGGGAAATACATCGGTGATCGAAATAGAGCAAAAAAGGAAAGAAAAGAAAAGGAAAAATACAGCTGTTGATGGACTTACATTCCGGTGGGGGGAGGGGTATGGTGAAGACAAGCATGCGAACAGGTAAAATATTGAGCGTGTTGGATCTTGAGACATATTGTGAAAAGAAATGGTGGTGAGCGGGGAGAGGAAAGGCAGAGAGTGTGGCCCAAGTATGAGATCACAGTCAAAGGCCTCGTTGACAGGATGAGTGCTGGGCGTGAGGACCTCATCGCCCTCCTCACAAAGCATGGGGTCCACATCCCAGGGAAGGAACTGGACTTTGGCCTCAAGGCTGTCCACACCAGTTCGGCCCCTGGGCATCTCCTCTCAAGGATAAGCACGAGGCTGGTTTTCAGAGGTAATGCAGCCATCTGCATTCCCAGTGCAAAAACGGTTACCCCTCCTGGGACCACGAGCTCAGGTTCCCCTGCCAGGAAGTTCCAGCCACTCTACTTACTAACAGGAAAGGGTTCCAACCTAGATGGCGAGAAAAGCAAGAGACAGAATTGCAAAGGGACCGTGTGACCGCTGGCCATTTGAGCTAAGAAGTGAAGAGAACCCACATGTATGCATTTGTGTTGGTATAAAGAAATTCCAGAGGGGCGTGTAGGAAGCTGATGAGCGTGTTTGTTATGATGGGGGCACTGGGCACTCGAGGACTGTGCTGGGAGCAGGATTGCTTATAATAGTCATTATATATCTGATTATTAAACTCTAGCAATAGCCTGCCTTACAGAAACCATAAATCAAAACGACGTTTTAGCTGCATTACCCTAAAGGTCCAACAGTGTGCCAACGCTTGATTCCTTTCACTGTCACCCTTTGTTGACCACAAGAGAAATACTTTCATTATTTTGGCTTTCTTTTGGAGGAAAATGGATTATGCACACGAAGAGTACACAAAAGAAAATAACGTCCCTCCGAGTGCCTGGCATGCATGCTTCGCCAGTTGCCAATGTTTTGGCCGTATCATTTCATTATCCTGCCTACGCTGGGCAGGAGGTCAGTGTAAGGAAATCACAAACCTCACATTTCGATCAGGAATGTTTTCACAAATATCCTAAAGACACAAACCAAATACAAGATTTTCATACTTAAGAAAATTTTTAAATGGTTTGTAATATCACCCAAAGTCTAGTCCTTTTTAAAATATCCTCACGCACCTCAAAGATTTTTTTTACAATAATTTTGAGTGAATTAGGGTTCCATTAGATCGACATATGACGTTTGTTTGTACTGTCTCTTAAATCTATTTTAATTCATAACGTTTAACCAGAATCTCCAAAAAGGAGTGTGTTCTTTGAAAAAAAAATTGTGAAACTATAATCTAGGCGATGGGAATTTTCACTATTTACGGACTGTCGTTGGTTGTAGGTGTTTTCTGTGTAAAGTGCTCAGGAGAAAAAGAGTTGTTTCCTAAAAGGAAAAAAAAGTAAGACCATACTTATGTTTTCTATTCAAATTTAAGTTAAAGGGCTGTGGATGTAAGAAATGTCCAGAGCTGTAGAGAATTTTTATGAGTTTATCTGAGCCTCACGGATGACATACGCTGGGAGCAAACTCTCAGATTCTCTGGCAGCTCTGCAGTCCCCTTCTGCATTTGGAGTGAGGGCGGGAAGGTCAGAGGTCACATGAAGGTGCGGCAAGCCAGGTGCAGACAGCTAGGGAGACCACGTGCTCCTGGGGCGGGGGGTCGTGCTCTGGGGACCTGACAAGGTTTGCTCCAGGCATTTTCCGGCCATGTGAACCTAGATGCAGGCAGACAATGGGCGGGGCTGGCTTACACCCAAGAGAGCCTTTTACTGAAGAAGCCATAGGCCTTCGCCTGACTGCCCATGTGACCTGCCCAGTGAGGGGGTTGGATCAGGTCACTCTGTGAAATTACTTTTCATAGAACCCTTTTTCATCCACAACATTTTTTTCCTTATAAAGGAGAATCAGATCTCTTGTCTAGCTAAATTTGCCATTTTTCTTCTAACTTTCCATTTCAATCCTTTGCTTCTAATATTCTTCTGCCCCTTTAGTGCCTTCGCTAATCAAAGGAACTTTAAAATAGAAACTGATTTTTATTTCAGAAGAGTGACTGGGATAAATGTTCAAGCCTCTTCGCCTTTATTTGACCCCAAACAGTCGCGTTTTGTCTTGTAATGTTTTCATCATGTGCATATATGGAAAAGGGAAAGGAGTATTCCAATTACAAAGCATCTGGAGTTTCTCAGACTTTAAGTGATATTCCTCAAATCCCTTTCTCTCCAAAGAAAATTGAGAGGAAACAATAAAGGTCATCCTCCAAAAGATAACATCAGAGAAAAGACTGACAGGCCGGATGGACCACCTGACAGCGTTATCAAGCGCCCACACCTGGGCGCTTCCCGTATGCCAGGACCAATGAGGCCGCGAGTCCCACTCTGACCTTGGCACGTCCAAGTGTCTGAACTCACTTTGAGCCAGTGTCTGAACTCACTTCGAGCTAAAATTTTCGCCATAACTTAACCCTGATAGTCATCAGAACAGATGGCAGAGCTCTTACAAATGCAGGAAGTTCCTAAATGACAGCGAAACGCTCAGGAAATTGTTTCTTTACACAAAGGAGTTCCCGAGCTGTGACAGGGGCGGGCAACGTTACTTCTGTCCTTAGTGGAGCTCGAGCTTACCACGACCTCATAGGACAGGTTCTCAAGACTGCTCCGCAGACAAGACGAGTGGCAAGGCACAGCGCAGAAGGAAAACAAGCAGCAGCTCGCTTTTTTGAAAACGTGGGTGGCTCTGAAAAGAGCCTTTGGGTTAGAGGTGCCTGCACAGGCACTTACTTGGCGCTGGTGTACTTGGTGACAGCCTTGGTGCCCTCGGACACGGCGTGCTTGGCCAGCTCCCCGGGCAGCAGCAGGCGCACGGCCGTCTGGATCTCCCGCGACGTGATGGTCGAGCGCTTGTTGTAGTGCGCCAGGCGCGACGCCTCGCCCGCGATGCGCTCGAAGATGTCGTTGACGAACGAGTTCATGATGCCCATGGCCTTGGACGAGATGCCCGTGTCGGGGTGCACCTGCTTCAGCACCTTGTACACGTACACCGAGTAGCTCTCCTTGCGGCTGCGCTTGCGCTTCTTGCCGTCCTTCTTCTGCGCCTTGGTCACCGCCTTCTTGGAGCCCTTCTTCGGGGCGGGCGCCGACTTGGCGGGCTCGGGCATGGTCGGCAGGAGCCGCGCGGGACGACACGGGCCACCACAGCGAGGACGAGTGGGACGAGTGCGGGCGCCCTCGGTTCGCAGCCTCTTAAAGGACGCGCTGAATAAGGTCGCGTCCGATTGGTGGCGAATCCTGGCCACGTCACCGGTCGTCGTCGTCCAGTCGATCAGGCGTCTTTCGAACGCAGGAGTCCATTGGCTTCGGTGAAAGCGCTTGCGTCTGGGCCAATGGCGCGCGTTCGCTTTCGCGCCCGGCACCGACTATAAAGAGCGCGGCTGCGGGCGGCCGAGCCAGAGCTCAGTCGGGCGAGCGGCGTCCTGCATCATGTCGGGCCGCGGGAAGCAGGGCGGCAAGGCGCGCGCCAAGGCCAAGACGCGCTCGTCGCGGGCCGGGCTGCAGTTCCCCGTGGGCCGCGTGCACCGCCTGCTCCGCAAGGGCAACTACGCCGAGCGCGTGGGCGCCGGCGCGCCCGTGTACCTGGCGGCCGTGCTGGAGTACCTGACGGCCGAGATCCTGGAGCTGGCGGGCAACGCGGCGCGCGACAACAAGAAGACGCGCATCATCCCGCGCCACCTGCAGCTGGCCATCCGCAACGACGAGGAGCTCAACAAGCTGCTGGGCAAGGTGACGATCGCGCAGGGCGGCGTGCTGCCCAACATCCAGGCCGTGCTGCTGCCCAAGAAGACCGAGAGCCACCACAAGGCCAAGGGCAAGTGAACCAACTGGAACTTCAGCGCCTGCAGCTAACAACTTTTGACTTAACCCCAAAGGCTCTTTTCAGAGCCACCCACACCTTCCCCAAAAGGGCTGCACGGTCATTATTTTAGCTAATCGAAAGTGATATACCGCAGGTGGTCAGTAGGTGTCGCTACTTAACGCAAACAGTAAACTAACCATCAACTTGAAAGTTACAATAAAGTTAACATCGGCCAAGTAAAAGGGATAGATACTTTGTGTCACAAGTAATTAGGGTAATCAGTGCCCCTGGCCTCAGGGTTAAACCGTGAGGAAAGGATGGAAAAAAACACTTGGTTAAAGGTGAACATTTAGATGCAAATGGATTTAGTGCCCTACCCGGCAATAAAACCATCCCCAGTCTGTTGAAAGGATTTGTTTTGTATCTTAATGGATACCACCTGCATTCAGCCCAGCTCCCACTAGGCCTAGGGGAGATCTGTTTTAAACAGGTCAATCCTTTATGGCTTTATGGCCACAAGGTTTTTGTCATCTGAACATTGCAAATTATTCTAAATATCCAGTCTACGAGCTTTGAACAAAGGAATGGTATATCCTGATTTACATTTCTTTGAAAGTTCACTAAAGCAATTAATTTTGGTGAAACTTTAGAAGTAAAGATGTTAATTAGGAAGGTATTGCAGTGGTCTTTTTGAGAGGTAATGGTGGCCTGGCCTCACTTGCAGGATAGACAACGGTTAGGTGTAGGGGTTAGGTTTAGGATGTATTTTGCAAATGTGACTAAAACTTTGTTGACGAATTGCGTGTGCACTGGCTGTGTAGGAGAGGTATACATGACATACTCAGGAAAACTGAGTGAGCTCCCATAAATGACCCTAGCCTCCACCGTATTTACCATCTTCAGCCAGACAAGAGGAAGAAAGGGATGGAGTGGGCAAATGGAGGGCAATTATGACAGGATACCAGGAAAAGGGAGATGAACAGGGTAGGTTTTGTTTACAGATTGAGCAGATACCTCCTCTTGATGAGATTCTCCAGTGAGTGGTCCCCTCTTCCAGGTGGAGGAGGGTTGGGATAAGAGGGAGACATTTATTAATGGAGACGTTCCTTACAGATGTAAATGTCTCTTACAAAAAGCAACTTCTACTTTTTTTTTCAGAGATTTCTCTTATATCTGCTGTTTCCCCAAAATAATCAGCTCAAAATAACCCTCCAGTCAAAGAGGGGCAGTGTGGGGTGGCAATTTCTGTCTCCCTTCAACTGTAAAAGAATGTGAAGACACAAGGAAAATACCTTGATTTTAACTAAGTATATCTTAATATATTAAGCCATTTAGTACATTAGAAACCAGCTCAACTACCATTACATTTTTATAAAATTGCATGTTTATAGAAAAATAGAAACCTCAATTTCAGGAACCACAAAGAGTCTGACGAACTTTCCAGATGTCCACCCATTGCCAACCTTGTTTCACTACTTTCTAGGCAAAAACTCATGAAATCAGATTGGAGGGAGGGCTACCGGTTGGTGGGAATTTTACTGATTTTTAAAGTAGTGAAGAGTATAAAATGTATTCCAGTTAATGTTGGAGAAATAGAATTAAAAACAAAAATACTTTATTTCCCTTGCATTTAAGTTTTCTATTTGTACACCACTTTGAAATTAATTGCCTTTGTAATTAAAGAAAGTTCTTTTTGATTTTTTAAGATGTTATCTAGAAAACACACTGTTGAGATACATAACTAGGTTGGTGGAGGGATTTAGTAATTTTTAGGATAGGAGGACAAAGTATTTCAAATATAAATGTATTCTAATGCATAGATTTAACACGGTTTTTACCTTTGTACTAAAAGAAATGGGCGCAATGAAGTAAAATCCTTCGTAATGTACTGGAAGACCTTAAAATTCTCTATTCGTCCATCTTGTTCTATTTCGGGGAACTTGGTACGCAGCTCGTATTTCCTCTCCCTGTATATTGAGAAAAACAATGCAAAATCGTAGTGTGCAAATACTGTTAAAGAAAATACATGTATATATAGAGAGAAAAAAATGTTTTCTTCTCTTTGGTTTTATGTTATTAAAGTGTCGCTGTTTGATGAGGATGAGGCACGAAACGCATTAAAAGAGAAAGGGGGCAAAAATAGAATAAGAGCTAAGCGTTAAAAAGAAATGACTGAAAGAGAACAAAGGAGCAAGCAGTCCCGGCCGGTTCCGCCTTTAGGTCTGCAACCCAGAGTGACTTCCGGCTGCAGCTCCTGAGGTTTTCACTCCGGTCCGCCGTGACCGCCTATAAAGCGGAGCTGTGGCTCCCCACCCAGCAGTTCTGCTCTCTGTCCTCCAGCATCATGTCTGGTCGGGGTAAAGGCGGGAAGGGTCTCGGCAAGGGCGGCGCCAAGCGCCACCGCAAGGTGCTGCGCGACAACATCCAGGGCATCACCAAGCCCGCCATCCGGCGCCTGGCGCGGCGCGGCGGCGTCAAGCGCATCTCCGGGCTCATCTACGAGGAGACCCGCGGGGTGCTCAAGGTCTTCCTGGAGAACGTGATCCGGGACGCCGTCACCTACACGGAGCACGCCAAGCGCAAGACGGTCACGGCCATGGACGTGGTGTACGCGCTTAAGCGCCAGGGCCGCACTCTCTACGGCTTCGGGGGCTGAGTCCGAACCCCAGCTCGCTTTCTGCAGCAAAACCAAAGGCCCTTTTCAGGGCCCCCAAGTTTTCATTTAAAGAGCTTAGGTGTTATCAAGTGTTTAGCTGGAGCCGTTGTCGAGAATTTGGAGCAGTTTGCTAGGTTAGTAATTCCATGTTTCCAACTGAGGGTATACCCGGGGTACATCACTCGTCCACTGGCCAGGTTTGTCCAGGCCGGCCTGGGTGCTCTTACCCCCACTTTCCGGCTGTGGTTGGTGCTGCCCGCTCCTTGGCCGGGCCTGCGTGGCGCCTGTACCTGGAGGCGGCCTCCCGGCACCCCAGTCCCCCGTCACCGCCCCGCCGGACGTCAGCAAAGCCCTGCGTGTCCTATGAAACACCCTGAGAAAAGCCGTTTCAGGCTCGCAGTGTGGCCGAGCGCTCCTCTGCCACCTTGGAAAACATGCATCTTTACAGTTAACTGGTTAGTAAAAAAGCCTTTTTAAGTGAGGGGCAAACACGCCTTTGCGTCATAGCGATAAGAAACGCTGTTCGGGCAGCAGTGAGGGTGGACAGAGAGCCCAAGCGTTGCGACCCGGAGACAAAGGCCAGGGGTGTGTATGACAAAGGGAAGGGGCAATTCGATACAAGTAGGCACGGTCCGGAAATCTAAGAGTGAGGCTGACTCCAGCAGTGGTTTTAATTTTCAGTCAGGTGGCGGTAAGTCCAATTCGATATGTGCCCACTTGTTATCTTTGCAAACAGTCCTTTGGGACACCATGTTCCCCTGCACCCAGTCCCGTGGTTACTTTGCCAATGCGTTCCAACTATTGAGGCCTAAGACACTCGGCAGCTGCCCTGGGATGGCAGCTCTGGCTCCTTTTTAAAGTGGCTCCATTTATACTTTTGTTTACAAACCACTAGAGCACATTCGGGGCTGTATTCAGAATCTTTCTAATATACGTACTTCCTTTCCTACATCTGCCCTTGGGTACTACTTTAAATACTTATCAGGTACACAAAAGGTGCTACTGAAACCATACAACTTAAGAAATTAAGGAATACCACTTAAATTAAATGTTACCACTTTAATTAATTCAAATGCGGTTAATCACTCCGTACGTCCGGTCTCCACGGCACACCTTGAAATTCACCAATGTCCTGACTTTGGTGTTTGCTATTTCCATGTTTGCTCTTTTTTAACTTTGGACGCATATACCCCTAAACAGTATATAGCACCATTCCACACGTTTTAAAAACTTGAATATATTTTTGAACCTATCTTTATGAAACGCTTGTTTTTGTACATTTGTTTTTGAAGTTAATCACGTTGAAACGTGTAACGCATTTATTTTTGTTATGTTTTGTAGTGTGCCAATGGTACATCACTTAAATATTCATTTCTGTTGAAAATTTAAATTTATTTATTCTCACCCCCCATCGCAAATGGCGCCGCGACAGACATCGTACACAGCTGAGTGTTTTCTCTGCTTACAGATCCAGGCAGGGAGCTGCTGGTAATAGGCCATGTGCATATTCGACATGAAGAGAAATGAGCAATCTGTTTTCCAAGTTGTGTTTTTTTATTTTACACTCTCATATTCCCCCAGTATTGAGTGCTTGTTACTTTGTCTTCAACATTTTGCAGATGTTGGATGGACTACAGTTTTTGCCAGTCTAAGGATTTGCTAAATGGTGTCTCTGTGTATTTAAGTTACATTTCTCTGATTACAGTATAGTTGCTATTTCATGGGATATTTTGGCTGTTGGGGAGTACTCTTTCCATCCGTTCCCTCTGGGAACAGCCTCTTCATATAATTTGTCCATTATTTTTTTTTACTTCCTGAGATTTATTTATGATTTGTAAGTATTCTTTATATATTTTAGCTTTTAATATCTTGTCAGCAGGCAAGAACATAGTCTGTTATCTTCTGGTTTGCTTTGTTCTTAAATGTTATTGATATCTTTAGATGCACAAAAATTAATTTTAGTAATGTTCTATTTATATTTCTCAGTTTGCAAACGCTTTTTGATATAGGATTTATTTCCCTTTTCTTCAATTCCTCAGAAACCTGCGGGCATCAGTGGACAAAATGTTTCATATTTGACTTGAAGTAGTAAGGCTTTTCTGAAAAAGCTGGTAACAGATAAATCTTCCTATTCTCATAGTAAGAATAATTAGCAGAATGACAAACATTTGCAAGGCACTATGACAGACAAAAGAGTGAAGAGGACATCATGCCTAAGATACACTGAAAGTTTACTCAAATTTGTGCTAAATGCTTTGCAGGGATTATCTCATGTCATATTCATATGAGATGCGTTTAGTGTCCTGATTTTAAAATGGCAAAATAGAGGCACTGACAGCCTAGTCAAATAACCAGGTCACAGCTACGTTACAGGCTCCAGCCCAAACCTGCGATGCTCTTCACCAGTCTCTCAGTCTACAGAGAGGCCATCACAGAGTGGGCAGGGAGTGCTCCTGGTCCTGAAATGGAGGATTCTGGCAACTGCGTCAGGAAGGGCACGAGATCCGCCTGTGGCTATCCAGTCTGATTCTATCGCTCCGATCGCTTCTACGATCGCTCAGGTCGTGAGCCTAGGAAGTCGCTTTTATTCTCACTGCATCCACATGGACGTTTCCTTTCTCTGGAGAGCACAGCGTTAAACCGTGAGAGGGGCCATCAAGCTCAGATCGATGTCCTCTCCTAAAATAGGGAAACGTGCAGGCTTTTAAACAGCTGCCTCACACTCAGAGGCCGAACAAGATTCTGGCTCTTACTGAACTGCCCTCATCTCCGCCGCCCCCCCCATTAAACCACCTGTGTTTTCTCTCCAGCCTCATAGATTTACCTGAATTTAAACACTAGGAACTCGGGCACTTGATCTCTTTTCGTGAATACTCATATTCTCTGCTCAGGAGAAGAGCCATGCTTCTCACTTTTGCCTGGCATCCTTCATCCCTCCCTGGTGGTCTGACACTGTCCAGACCCCAAAATGGGCTGGGGACACCAAAATTTGTTTTAAAAGAAAGTGTATCATCATGCCAACTTAAAGCCGCTCCCTGCCCCCAAACAAAATTCTTCTAATAGTCATACCACCTAAATAGACGGGGTAACTGCAGAGCCAATAGGCTGGCACTTGAAAAGTGACTGTAGGCCAGACTTACTGGCAAATAAACATAACTGAGATGGAGGAAAAGGATGTGTAACACGCCGGCTCTTAGAGTTTAAGCAGGAAGCCACTCGAGAAGCACTCAGCTGCAGGGGCCGCTTTCATGGCAGAGCCAGGAACTACTGTGCACACACACACTCACACCCTTGAACATGCCTTGTCGTTTTAGCAACCATGTGATTGTATTAGAGGCGCTTGTAAGGACATCCGGGTTCCTTCTAGCTAAAGACGGTCACCAGCTCAGGTTTTACCCAGTGTGCTGGAATTCTCATGACCACCTCGAAGTCATCGCCCGTGTCAAGGCATAGGCGCACGACGTGTCCACAGCTCTAATGCTGACAACTTAGTGGCTCTGAAAAGAGCCTTTGGGTTAGAGGTGCCTGCACAGGCACTTACTTGGCGCTGGTGTACTTGGTGACGGCCTTGGTGCCCTCGGACACGGCGTGCTTGGCCAGCTCCCCGGGCAGGAGCAGGCGCACGGCCGTCTGGATCTCCCGCGACGTGATGGTCGAGCGCTTGTTGTAGTGCGCCAGGCGCGACGCCTCGCCCGCGATGCGCTCGAAGATGTCGTTGACGAACGAGTTCATGATGCCCATGGCCTTGGACGAGATGCCCGTGTCGGGGTGCACCTGCTTCAGCACCTTGTACACGTACACCGAGTAGCTCTCCTTGCGGCTGCGCTTGCGCTTCTTGCCGTCCTTCTTCTGCGCTTTGGTCACCGCCTTCTTGGAGCCCTTCTTCGGGGCGGGCGCCGACTTGGCGGGCTCGGGCATGGTCGGGAGGACAGGAAACGCGGAGACAAAAGATTCAAGGAAACAGTGTGAGCAGGGCACGGCGTGTCCTTTTTATATAGAACCTCGCATGCAAATAAGGTGATAAAGTAAAGTCCTGTATCTGATTGGAGGCTGTTGAGTGTAACGTCAAAAAATTAGCCCTGCCCAATCAGAACGCAGGAATCCCAAATTTGCATTTACACTGTTCAGGGTGAAGCTGCCATTTTCGCGCCCAAAAAGGTTCCTAAGATGCTCCACCCCTGCCCTCGATTTACTCAGTGAAATTCTCAGCTCGGCATGTCGGGCCGCGGGAAGCAGGGCGGCAAGGCGCGCGCCAAGGCCAAGACGCGCTCCTCACGGGCCGGGCTGCAGTTCCCCGTGGGCCGCGTGCACCGCCTGCTCCGCAAGAGCAACTACGCCGAGCGCGTGGGCGCCGGCGCGCCCGTGTACCTGGCGGCCGTGCTGGAGTACCTGACGGCCGAGATCCTGGAGCTGGCGGGCAACGCGGCGCGCGACAACAAGAAGACGCGCATCATCCCGCGCCACCTGCAGCTGGCCATCCGCAACGACTAGGAGCTCAACAAGCTGCTGGGCAAGGTGACGATCGCGCAGGGCGGCGTGCTGCCCAACATCCAGGCCGTGCTGCTGCCCAAGAAGACCGAGAGCCATCACAAGGCCAAATGAGCGAGTTTAGGGACGCGGAAGACAAAGGCTCTTTTCAGAGCCACCTACCCTGCCAGAAAGCTGGCACACAGCCCACTTTTTAATTTTATGGTGATCTCTGTTAGGAAGTGCTTTTCGCCTCCAGAGAGGGTGTGGAACAGCTCTGGTCTTGAAAATAGTCTGCCCTTAAAGGATGACCTGCCGAGGAACAGCGGCCAGTGTGTCCAGAACCCCCTTGATGAGAACTCCCTGATGAAATCAGGCCGGCAAGTTACTGAACCCACTTTATAATTTCCAAGGTAACCCATTGTGGTGTTCTCAAGTTGCACTGATATTCAAAAATAAATGTAACAATTCTCAGTACAGAGAAGGTCCTGGAAAATAAAAGCCTGATTAGGTCATCTAGTTCTAATGGTCAAGTTCTTAAAATTCTATTCTTGGTTTGCATTTGCATTTTCTTTAGGCCTAAAGTTCAGTGAGAATTAGATGCATTAATTTAAAGTATACGGAAGTGTCTGAGTCTCATACTTGTACACTTCGGAATACACACGCTCATTTCATGCATTCTTGTATCAACTCGGGATAGCACGGTGAAAGCCCAGGAAACCTGCCCCCGGGGTTCCCAGGTGAGGAGGCCCCAAAACACACCCGGGGATGTGTGTTGCCAGGGGTGTCAGGCACGCTGGCTCAGGTGTGCGCAACCTGAGGAAATAGATAAGCATGGACCAAAATGGGGCTACTATTTTAATTAGTAAGTGAAGGTAACCTCTTTAAAGGTGTTACCTGGTCAGAAACCTACATAAATTGAAAAGAAATTAGACTGGCAAGTAGAGGGGCCTGAAAATGCAAAGGCCTGGAGGCATTTGGCCTTTCTCGGGAGGTCAGGAGTGTAGAATCCTCATGTGGAATTAGTGGTCTTATAAGAAGAAGTGACCAGCGCATTCCCCCCTTTTTCGAGCCCACAGGAAAGAAATCATGTGAGCGCACAGCGAGATGGTGACACCTGCAAACCGGGAAGCAGACCTTCACCAGACAGTGAATCTGCCTACACCTCGGTCTTGGTCGGCTGTCCCGGACTCCAGAGCGTGAGCAATAAATGTGTGTTGTTTAAGCCCCCCATCTATGGTATTTGTCACAGCACTCCGCACTGAGTAAGACAAGAAAGAGTGTTATTCAATCAGATTCTCAATTTGTAACCAGTAAAGCTACAAATCAGGACACTAACCACCTCAACACAGAAGCCACACATAACTGTCCTCGCTTAACTACCCGGCCTTATGTGCTTTAGTCTGTGGTGTGTGAAGACTTGGGCGAGCTTGTTAAAGGGAGATGTTGAAAGATTTTAGTGGGAGAGTTTCATCAGATCTGCATTGTGGAAGAACAAAATTTGGCTAAGTACATTCGAAGGTCTAATTGGCTTTTTAAAGCAGTTCATGAATCAGGACGGGAAGGGCACTCAGTGGCGGCACGGAAACGGGAGGTTTCAGAGGCAGGACAGTGGGCACAAGGGCGCTACCAGCAAAAGAGAAGCAAGGAGTGTTTGAGCCGGACATCTTCTGCAGGGCGACAACTTCAAGGGATTTAACAAATGGGTCACCTCTCCTTCCTATGGAGGGTGAAGAGGGTCCATGTGACAGGTTGCCTCATTGGTGTTGACCAGAACATTCCAGGTGGTTAAGACTGTGTTTCTGAGAGAAGCCGAACTACAATTAAACCAGATATTAAGTCTAGGTTGGTACCGTCGATTTAAAGAATCCAAACTTGTAGAGAATTTTTATGAGTTCATTTGATCCAAAACTGAAAACATGTCCTGGGAAGCAAGATCTCAGATACTCCAGAGAACGGCAGCTCTGCAGTCCCCTTCTGCGTTTGGAGTGAGCGCGGGAAGGTCAGAGGTCACATGGCCCTGCGGAAAACGAGGTGCTGGCCGCTGGGGAGGCCGCGGGCTCCTGGGAGGGTGGCTGCACTCTGAGGGGCCTGACAAGGAGGTTGCTCCTGGGAGTGTGACCTACATGCACACAGACGGTGGGCCGGGCTGCCCTAAGGCAGAGATAAACTTTAGAGTATTTCTGTCTGCCTGGATCACTCCAGGCCGATGGCTCTTCTGTGTCATAAAGCCTAAGTAGCAGGACATCTGCACGTCAAGGAGGCCCTACTGAAAACTGGCAGGCTTACACGTTGGCTGGTAGCTGCAGAGGACACACCAGGGCCCCAGGACAAGAGGCGCACTCGGGCTGGGCGAGATTCCCGCCCCTGTCTCCAGCCTCTTCGGTCTCCATCCAGAGAGCCTTAGCAGGGGCAGGGGAACCGGCGGGAAGCGGCTGGACATGAGAAGCAGCTGTACTGCCCGGGTTCCGCAGGGCGGTGGCCGGGGCGGGCGGATGCCGCCCACAAAGCGCCGTGCTCTGAGAACACACGAAGGGCGCCGCATCGCCCTCGGCCCGCGGACGGCGACAGCTCAAAAAAGTCTTCTGTCCCCTTTGTCACGTTTTCGGCAGCTTCCCGGGAGTCTCGGAGAGGCGATGTCGGCTTCGATTCCCGAAATCCCCCTCCCCCTCTAGGGCTGAAGTAGCGGCCACCCTTCCCCGGTCCCGACGGGGGTTCTGAGCGCACACGGACCAGCGTCCGCGGGCCGGTCCGACCCGTCCCCGCGCCCGCCGCCGCCCGCTTCGCTCGCGCCCCGTGGCTTCGGGTCTCTCTTTCGTGTGTGTCGTTTCTGCTCATTTCACATGGGTGAGCACAGGGACCAGGGATGCACTGACCCAGAGGGACCGGGTCCTGACAATTCTTTGGCTCCCGGTGAGTGGGGGACCCGGCCGTGGCGCCGAGACGCAAGGCTGAGCTTGCAGCTCTCCGGCCCCGGCTGGCGGCGCCGCGACCCCCGAGAGGACGGAGATGCCGCGGGGCGGGCCGGGGCTCACGGCGCCAGGCCCGGCCTGTCGACTGTCCCGTTTTCAGTGCGGCAGCGCTGCCACCAAACGCGTCCGGGCCGGGATTGGAAGCAAAAGTAGCCGCTGTTCCCGGCGGTAACGGAGCGCGAGCGGCGCTGGTTCCACTGGGGATCGAACCCAGGACCTTCTGCGTGTAAAGCAGACGTGCTAACCGCTGCACCATGGAACCACGAGCTCCCGCGCCGGCGTTTGTGAGTAAATAGACCCGAAAAGGTTTATAATTATTCCCCTTGGAGATGCTGGGGGTTCTTTTGGTGGCAGGTTACACTTTTCGTGCATCTCACTAGTGCACAAACTTGAAATATCCTCAAGTAGAGTCATTTGAAAACACACGAGAAAAAACGACCTAAAACCGCATTCTCGATCACTGCCCCTTTGAACACTTCTACCCTAATCTATATTAGTCCACTTACTCAAAGGCTGTGTCTGCAGAGCGTCTGCCTCTCCGTGTGCCAAGCGCTGCAGACGGAGCGGTGCCTGGGCGTCCACGCCCCTGTGCACGCACCTCGCACTGCTGCGCAGGTGCAACCTGCAGCCAGGAACAGGTGCCGACCACGCGCACCTCCACAAACAGAGTCAGCGGCGCTCTAACTTGCGACTGCTAAAGCAACCTAGGATATTTGTGCATTAAGATGGGAGGCAAAAAAAAAAAAAAAAAAAAGTTTTCAGTTCAGAGCATGCCATTCCAAAATATGCCTCTGATATACTGATTATTTTGAGTTAAGGCACTTGAAAATAACATGCAAAAAAAAAAAAAAAGGCATTGTGACCCTCCTTTTTCTTCCTAAATTCCCATGTGAAAGGTACCTTACTGTACTAGGAGGAAGTAACATTCTTATCACCAGACACAGGAAGTCGAGGCTGATAGAAATCAGGACAAAAAAAAAAAAACAACCCTTTTAAAACTAATACTTCTCTCCCTAGTCGCTTTTCCACAATTCACTGCGGAGCCCCAACCTGTTGATCTTGTCGCGTTTTCACAGCGTTGCTCCGACCTAGTGTATAAGTGCTGCTTCTTTGATTCTTCATTTTTCTTGTGATGGCTCCCAGGTTACATGGAAAAATGAATAAAATGTGTATGTTTTTCTCCTATTAATCTGTTTTATGTCAATTAAATTCTAGGCCCAGATATAGACCCTAAGAGGGTAAAAGGGAAATTTTACCTCCCCTGCACTACCTCTTCCCCCCCAAACCACCACATGACACAATATTGGTTTCACGAGTCTTCAAACTCTGGGGCCAGCATTCCAGAGCCTTTGCAAAGAGTCAGGAGCCTTTATCTTGTCCAGGGTAACTTTGATGTATCTTAAAGTCATAATGCTTTTTTAAATGCATAAGAATATATACTATACCAATTATGTAAATTTATAATATATGTGCACAAATCAAAAATGTCAACTTTGTGAAAGGTATGATCAAAATGACACAATAAACAAATTAGAAATGGCAGCAGGACATGGGAACAAAGGGGATAAATACATCCTCCACTTGGTTTTATGATCCTTGAGGACAGGGACCAAGTCGTTTTAACCCAGCAGCTCCCTGAGCAGAAGAAGGCTATGCCTGATCAACGGTGCATCCTGCCCAACCCCCGCCGGGCAGCAGATGGGCTAGGCCCGAATTGTCCTTGAAAGAGAGGGCCTGGCTGCTCCTGGTTTGGGCGAGCTGGGGGTGGGCGGCTGTGAACCTCCTCTGCGTCTATTTGTCCTCATCCTGGTTTGCTTTCTTGTGCAGGTTAGATACGATTGGAGCATGGGTGTCCTGCTCATGGGCCATGAGTAGCTCAGAAGGTGACACCATGGGCTGTCACCTGGTGGTAAGAGAATTGATTATTATATCCCCCCTTCTGTGCTTGGGGGTGGGGGCAAATTTTTAAAACGTGCTTTCTTTAACTCTCTCTAGCACACACATTTTATAGAAGTTGTCTGGCTTATTCCCTGTTCTATCTCCAACACCTAGAAAATTATCTGAACTAAAGTAGTAGTGGCTCAATATTTGTGGACAGACTTACCTAATTAACAGTTAAAATGTGTTGCAATATTCAATATTTCCTCTAGAGGGAGACAGTCACCATGAAATAGAAATTTCATTCACTTCCATTTACAATCATTTTTTAAAAACTTGAGTGAAGAATGCATTTTTTTAAATATTGATGTTTCTGCTTTAGGATTAGTTCAGAAACAGAAACGGGTTCTTTCTGTCACAAAAATCAAGATTTTGGCAAATTGCTACATTTGACCCAAAAAACTTATAAATATGATATAACAGAACATTCTTACTAAAGGGGGCCCTGTGGCTTAGCTGGTCAAAGCGCCTGTCTAGTAAACAGGAGATCCTGGGTTCGAATCCCAGCGGGGCCTTATTGTTTGGTTTTGTATTTTCTATAGTTGGATCTGTGCTGAGGTAACCCTGTATCGAATTGTTATTCTAATTGTGGAGGGTATCCTGCCATATAATTGCAATACAATATGAGAGACTGGCATGAAGGGAGAAACAAACAAGGTTTCTGTAGTTGATAGAAAGCCATGGGTTTCAAAGGCAAGGGAAAAGTAAAAATAAGTGAATGAGACTACATCAAACTAAAGAGCTTCTGCACAGCAAAGAAACCATCAATGATAAAAAAAAGGCAACCGTGTAAACGGGAGAAGATATTTGCCAACAATACCTTTAATAAGGGCCTAATATCCAAAATATATGTTTAAAAATTTCATACAACTCGACAACAACAATAAAAAAAAAATCTAATTTTAAAATGAGCAGAGGACCTAGACAGACACTTCTCCCAAGAAGACAAACGAACGGCCAACAGAGATTTGAAAAGATGCTCAACTTCACTAGCTATTAGGAAATGCAAGTCAAAACCACAGTGAGATGCCACCGCACACCTGTTAGAATGGCTATTAACAACAGGACAAGTAACAAATGTTGAAGAAAATGTGGGGGACAAGGAACCCCCATACACTGCTGCTGGGAATGTAAATCAGCGCAGCCACTGTGGAAAACAGGATGGAGGTTCCTTCAGATTTTAATAGAATTACCACATGATGCAGCAATCCTTCTTCTAGGTATCCCCAAAACTTTGAATATATTTATATGTGAAGATGTGTGAACCCTTACGTTCATTGCAGCATTATTTAAAGTGGCCAAGTCATGGAAACAACCTAAGTGTCCTTCAGTAGATGATTAGACTAAGACGATGTGGTACACACATGTATATTACTTGGCCATAAAAAAGTGAAATCTTACCATTTTCAACAACATGAATGTATCTGGAGAGTAACATTCTAAGTGAAATAAGTCGGAAGGAAAGGGACAAGAACCATATAATTTCCCTTGTATGTGGGATGTAAAACCTAAGTAACAAATGAATAAACAAAACGAACAAACTCAGAGACACAGACAACAGAAGAAATGGGGTTTGGGGGTGGCCAAAGAGGGTAAAGGGGGGTC
Organism: Rousettus aegyptiacus; assembly: GCF_014176215.1. Lineage (NCBI taxonomy): Eukaryota > Metazoa > Chordata > Mammalia > Chiroptera > Pteropodidae > Rousettus > Rousettus aegyptiacus. Next base: position 23,804,926 of record NW_023416292.1, on the reverse strand, counting down.
AACCAAATGGTGCCAGAGGGAGACCAGAATTTGGACGGTGAGGACACAATGCAACGTGTAGATAATGCATTATAGAATTGTACGCTTGAACTCATACAATGCATTAATCAATGTCACCCCAATACATTTAATTGCAGAAGAAAAATAAAAAGGAACCGATGGTTCTGCTGGTGGTTAGTAAGACTACGAGATGAGCTGAGCAAAAGTCACCTCGCAGCAACATTTCAGATTCTGTTTTGGAAAGTTCAGTCTCAGATCTCTTAACCTGTGACAGCCAACATTTTTAGCAGTTAAAAAAATGAAAATTCAATCCAGTCGATTTAAAGATCTAATTGGCTTTATTGAACAATTCATGAATCGGGCAGCATCTCACCTAGTAAATACAAAGGTGGAATGAGGGCGGAACAGGGACATTGAAAGAGTGGGTTATGTCAGGCGACATAACCGTCCCTTAGGAGAAGGCAGATGACCTCACTAGTGCCCATCAGGAAATCCCAGACTGATAAGAGATTCCAGTCCCGGGAGAGGCTGAAATTGCAGAGGGCTCAGGCCTTCGTTTTGGTGGTTCAGCTCCAGTGACTGCATTGGGGCCTGTTGTTCCTCTTTAACAGAGCTAAATGACAGAATTTGGTTGCCGGTACCAGGCAAAGGATTAACAAGCCGTGACACTCGGTTTGGCTTCAGACTCATTTTTGTTTTCAAAAACAAGGAAGAGAGCACTGGCAAAATTTACACTCTCACCATTTTGGTTACATACAACCCCTAAGAACTGTCATATTTATGCATCAGTGGAAGATACTCAGTGAAAGGGGAGAAAGTGGAGCTCAATGGCACTTAGGGGAATCACAAACAGATGATCACTTTCTTGAGTCGTAAGTGACGTCGTGGTTCATAAGCGGAAATGGACCCTGCGTAGCACTGGCCTAGGTGCTGGGTTATGGCTGGCGTCCCGCCAGAGTCACCGTATTTTCAGTTAGCGCACGCGGTCCTGCACTCAGCCTGAAACCCGTGCATGCCTCGCTGTAAACGTGTCTTCATCGTCCTCGATCGTTCGTGTCAGTCCTCCCCCTCCACCTCCAAAGAAATGTGAGCGAAGGAATGGCCATGAAGGGTAGCAGATTAGGCGACCCCACAAGATGCCACTTCGGCGTGAGGATTATTGTGAGAGATGGCAGTTGAGAAGAACAAAAGCTCCCTGCCCTCCCCTGTTTGCTCAGAAGCGGGACAAAAATTTAGAGGCCCCTTCTCTCCCCTCCTGCAGAAGAGACAACTTCAGACTCTGTCAGCTAGAATCTAAACAACGAAGTTCACACTAACGAGACTTCATCTCTGCCCTTGGATGCCTAAATCTGCTTTCCGTCTCTGTGTTCGGATGTTAACAGTTTCCACGGTGATAGCGACAGGAATAAAAAGAGCACCGCCCACCGTGGCCCGTACGGGGATCGAACCCGCGACCTTGGCGTTATTAGCACCACGCTCTAACCAACTGAGCTAACCGGCCACTCGGGAAGGACACCCCTAGTTACCTCTTTTAAAGTCGTGTCCAACTAAAATCAACGCTTTCTTTTCTTCTTCTTCTTCTTCTTTTTTTTTTTTTTTTTTTTTTACAAACGATTAAGAAATCTTTTTTTCCGTAAAGGGAAAAAACCAATCCCGGCTACTGTCACAAATGAAAGTGCTTCTCCCGAGACAATTTTATTTTTCTCGAGCTGACCGAGAAGGCGTGGGTGGACGTCCCCGCGCGGGCAAACGAGGACCCGCCCTGCACCGCGCCGCCTCGGCAGCCCCGCGGGCCCCGCGACCGGTCCCCGCGACCGGACCCCGCAGCCGCAGTCAGGGCGCCCGGCTGCGCGCGCGCTCTCGGGTCCGGCGCGGCAGCTCCGGCGTCCGACACGCGGTGGCGCCCGAGTGCGGCGGGCCCGCGGCGCCCGAAGACCGCGCGATCCGCCTGTGCAGCCTGCGACCCCTTCCCGCCTCGAAGATCCAGGACCCCAATCCGCGAGCTGGGACCCCGAGTCAGGGCGGTCGTCTGGGAGGAGCGGGACGCCGGGGTCTCGAGGAGCCGAGGAGCCGAGGCCCGGGCGCGCCCTCCGGGGAAGGAGGCGGAGGCCGTCGCCCCGCGCTGCGCCTCACCCACCTGCAGACCCGCGTCCGCCCGCGAGACGCCGGCCCGGCGCGGATTCCTGCGTCGCCTCCGCCCTCGCGTCTCTGTGGGGCCCCGCGACCCTCCCGCCTCTTCTCTACCTTTCCACACTTCGTTGCAGCTGAAGTTAACGGGCGCAATATACACAGTCGTGGCAGTGCGGACACGACCTGAAGCGCTTACGCTGCATGCGACGGAAAGCGGCCTGTCCGGGCCCCCAGCTCCCACGTCGCGCGCATCCGCTTAAACGGAACAGCCTGTGTTGGCACCCTCCCTTCGTTTCTTTAATTTCGGGAAGTTGTGCGGAACAGAAGTGACTCCATCTTGAAGCTAATCTGCCGTCTTGCCCCCGGAGCGACCCGCGGCCCACGGCTCTGTCGGGGTCCCGGAATGCACCCGGGGGCTCTGTGCCCGTCTCCCAGTCCCCACCGGTTCTTCCCTGGAGCGGGCGTCCTGGACGTCCCCCGACTCCTGGAAGCCGCGACGCAGACCCGCGCCCGCGCCCTAATTCCTTTCCGGGCTCGCAGACCGCGCGGTCTGGGGCGGAAGGCGGCCCCGCCGCATTTCTGTGCCGTCTCGCATTCAGTTAACAAACCGACGGACTGGGCTCGCCTCCCGTTCTTTGTTTGCTCTCTCGGCCCCTTCGGCATTTGGGACCACTTTGCACATATGGCGCTCTCTCGAAACAAGAGTATTATCTCTATCAATGTTTAAGATTGCTAGACAAAAGATATATTTTTGGAAATCAAATGATAAAGAAAATTGTGCATTTTGGTGTCAGCCGCGAAATGAGGATTCCGAGGTCAGGAGATGACAGTGGGCGATCTTGCCGAGAAATGCTGATGTGACAAATTATTCCCAGTGGAGCCTCTAAAGAATATCTTAAATTCTCTCTTGGAAGCTGTGAAGTGTGGAATTCTTAATCCGTGACACCAATAAATTATGGAGAGCAGAGGAGTCTGAATGCAGGCGTCGGAACAAGCCGAATGTGGTGCAGGATTTGGTACTTGGTCTTGCTATTTATCCGTCGTTCGGAACAAGTGGTACAAGTGCATCCATCTCATGCATTACTACTCTAGTGTGCGTTACCTCCTTGGTTCTCTTGTTTTCACTTGTCACCACAGGACTATCTTGTGGTTAAGTTGGCATTTAACCCCTAGGGGAGAGACAAGAGACCATGGAGAGATGTCTGAAACTTGTACAGACAAGGCCTAAAGCCAACCGTAGAACAAAAACACTCCAACAAATCAGACCCCACCCTAAACCTAAAGTAATGCTGGAAGAGTGTGAAGCCAGTTATGCGCTGAAGAAAATTACAATAAAACAAAAATAGCTCAACTCCCACTTAAATTGACTCAACCTCACACATTAATAGCCTAGGAAAATGGACATGCCCGTCTTCAGGTGTCGATACTACTATTTACTTCACCCTCTACAGTCCTATACATTAAGTCTGGCACCTAATGAAAAGTGACGAGACAAGAACCAATGCACTGCTAAGAGAAAAAAAGCAATCGACAGTGAAATTCAGATCTGTCCCACGTGTCGGAACTACCACAAAAGGAATATAAAATATCCACAATCATTACATTAAAGGTGCTAGTGGAAAAAATGGACCACGTATATTAAACGGATGAGAAAATTCAGTATATTGTTGGGAACTTAAAGTCAAATGGATATGCTAAAAATTAAAAACACATACGCATTATAACAGAGATGAATAATACCTGTCATAGGCTATTAGACTCTGTAGAGCTTGGGAAAAAAGTAATGAACTTGAAAGCGGGTCATTAGAAGCTACGCAAGCTGAAACACCAAAAAAGGGGGTAGGGAGATGAAAGAAAGAAAGCGTTGAAAAGTTATGGGTTAATGTCAAATTGTCTAATATATTTGTCCATGGAATCCCAGAAGGTGAAGAGAAAGAAATGGTTACAATGTAGGTACAGATGAGGAATTTCCCCAATTTTAATCACTCTAAAAATAATTGATTACATGAAGCAAAAGTAGTAGTGTCATTAGAGTACACGGAAGCAAGACGTATGACAACAATAACACAAAGTATGGGAGGGAGTATATATACTCTAGCAAGCTGTTCACACAACACAGGAAGCGGCGTAATATTATTTGAAGGTAGACTGGTTAATGGTACAAGTAAATGGGAAACCCGAGGGAAAGCACTAAAGATTGTTTTTTAAAATGTATAAATGATAAGGCAATAGTAGAGATAAAATTAAATCAAGAAAAAGGCTCATATTTCAAAGACCGAAAGAGATAAAAGGAACAAAGAACAAAGCAAACACATAGAAAACAACAAGATAGTAGATTTTTAAGACAAATATGTCAGCAATTACATTACATGTAAATTACCTAAAGCCAGAAATTACAGTTTGTCAGCTTGGAAAAAAGGAAACTAAGACCTAAGTGTATGCCAGACTAGTTGCTTCACTTCAGGCCATGACATTTTGTTTTCAGGTAAAACTCTTCGTTAAAAGCAACCTACCGGGAGTGGGGTTCGAACCCACGTGGACACGCGCCCATTGGATCTTAAGTCCAACGCCTTAACCACTCGGCCATCCCGGTGACGCCCAAGCATCTACCTGTAAGTGTTGCCAGTTTAGAATTAATAGAACTGCTATTTCCTGGAAGATTGTGAAATTAATAAGTTTGTGGGGCATTTGACCCTAACGCAACAAGGGAGATCTTTCAGAACCCTGCACCCCGGTGGTCAAAAGAAAGAGGGCCCAAGTCTACGGCCATGCCACCTTCAACACTCCCGATCTCGTCTGATCTCAGAAGCTAAGCAGGTTCGGGCCTGGTTAGTACTTGGGTGGGAGACCACCTAGGAAGACCAGGTGCTGTAGGCGTTTAAAAGAAGAGAAAGAGCCCAACTCGCCCTGGAAAGACGACTCTTCGGTGATGCCCACTCCACAAAGACTGAGGATCTCTGCTTAAATAAGAAAAAACATCATTCTCTCCTTAAATGAACTTTGGCTTTGGTTTTGTCATCCTCCGAAAACGCCCCTTAGTCAAGTTTAAAAAGACTAAATTTCCTTTTTTGTTTGGATTGTATTTGTCACTAATTTTTCACTCATAAAATTCTTTTGTATTCTATAGTTGTGTGGCCTTTATAAGCACATCGTTTTGTCATGAATGGTGACTGGGCCTTACTTCCTTTATATTGGCGTATTAGATTCGCAAACAAAATTCCAGCTTCTGAAAACACCGACAACCCACACGTATTTGCGAAATGTGGACTTTGTGTTGCGAGCTGTCCTTGGTTCTGAAGATCCAGAAGAAAAGAAAAACATCTGCCCCCTTGGACAGAAATTCTGGTGGAAGCCTCCTGATGATTAAGGAAAAGAATAAAGAAAAAGAGAAAAACGACAGAGAGAAAATGTGCATGGTGCCCGATTGTGATTATTTTAACAGTAAGACGTATCTATTTCAGGCGCCAGAAAGTCGGGGCAGAGGACGGAGGCAGCGGGTGGGTGGAGCGCGAACGGCCACGCGGACTCGGACAAGGAAAGGGTGAGACGGTCGGCGGCCACCGGACGCACGTCTCACCTCCGGCGCCACCTCCACTTTCGTGCCCTCATTCTCTTTACTGAAATTTCTATTTGAAGGCTTTATGCCATTTTTTCCACAAGAAGTTTTTTCTTTTTTTTTCTCTCCTTTATAGAGGAGGACAAAGAAGGCAGGTGACACTGCTGACGATTAAGAAATGAAATAAGAATTTAAACCCAATTTTACATCAGAGAGGCTATGTGCAATGTGTGAGCAGACTGCAGAAAATTTCCTAAAAGGAGTAACCGTGGCCCGTACGGGGATCGAACCCGCGACCTTGGCGTTATTAGCACCACGCTCTAACCAACTGAGCTAACCGGCCGGCCGTCTCTTCTCTGCTTTTGACTTTAAAAAATTAAGAAGTGTTTTTTCGGAGCGAAAGGAGACCTCGCCCGTTTCCAAAGATGACGTCCTTGTCTGGCTCGTTTTAACGGCGACCGAGCAACGTTGCCCCCCGTCCCCACTCCCCCTCCTGCGCTCCCGCGAGAAGGAAAAGAGAAGAACGCGCTTCGCCTCTCCGGCGGAAGCCGAGACTTTCCCAAACTCGGGGGAAATCGCAGGCACGGTGGCCGGAGGGGCTTCCCCCCCCCCCCGCGACCCCGGGGCTCCGCCTCTGAGCGCGGAGCGGACGAACCGAGCGCAGGCCCGCCGCGCGCCGGGGAGGGGTCTCCGGGGCCCCCTCTCTGTGACCCCCCGAAAACGCCGGCGGCCTCGCTCAGGGCTTCGTAAGATCGGCTTAGGGTCCTGCTTCTCTCTCCCGCACCCCACTGGCGCGCCGGCGGCGGGCGTAACTTCTCGCAAGGTGTCCTGTGTCCCCAGGAGTCGGGTTCCCCCGGCGTGGTCCCTGGGGCGTTCGACCGCTGGAACGCACTCCCTGGACACTGGGAAGAGCAGACATCCGCCGCCCTGGGGACCCGCAGTCCTGAGGCCCGGGCGTTAATCGCCCAGCGTTGAAGTCAGTTCATCATGGCCGCCAGGGCACAGGGAAGCGAGTCCCGCCTGTGCCTCTGGGGACCGGCATGCGGCTCTCTTGAGTTGGGACCCGTGTAGTCGGTGGAGAGACAGATATAAGTAAAATCTTCTCAGTAACACTAGCAAGTAGATTGATTTAGTTGTCCGCAGTAACGCGCCAAAGGAAACGGCGGTGAACAATGAGCTTATCCTCCTTGGTGTGAAAAGGCTTTGACGACATCGCAAATCGTTTCTGATTCGTGGGCGAAAGTCTTGCCGTCGAGCACCTTTGCGGGGGTCTGCCCCGCCACGGAAACTTTTTCTATTGAACATCAGAATTCATAGCTCCCCTCCAGCGACTCTGGGTAAACATGTAGAGCAGAAAGGCCAGGGCGGCACAGCAGTCGAAATGTAGAAAATGAACAAAGTCAAATATCACGCGAAGGAGATTAGTCGACAGTGAAATGTGTGCGGACACGTGTGAACATGAACGACCCAGACTGGAGGGCGTTGGACCCGCCCCAGCCGCACTGGGCGCCCACCAGCCCCTCCCCACTCCACACCTCGCGCCACCCGGACACACCTGTCCTGCCTCGACCTCAGTCTCCCTGAGGGACACTGCCCTCCAGGGACTTCTGACGCCCTGTGGGGCTGTTCCTTTGGGTCCCGATGCCTTTTCTGGTCACGTCAGACGCCAGAAAGATGCAGATAAGGAGTTCCTTGGATCCAAATTGCTTCCGCTAGAGCACGGTCCAAGCGGCCAGACGCTCGGCAATAGACAAAAAAGGTGGGAACCCTACTCCTGTGAGCTTGTGCTCCAGTGTGGATCGGACGCTGAAACCGTCTAAATAAATACAAATATTTCGGTTATCAATTGCTGTGAAAAAGAATAAGGAATAGATGGAGGGCTACAGATTTCGGGATTTTTAAAAAGCTGACTTAGCAAGACCTTTCCTTTGGTCCGGCTGACTAGGGGTCAGCTCGTGGCGAGGGTTCATGAGAAACGGTGGGGACCCAGGGGCGAGCAGCGAGGCGGGGGAAGCCCGCAGCGCTCAAAGAACCGGGCAGCGAGGTTGTGGGTCAGAGCGGCTGGGGTGAGAAGGAGCAGAAAGAGGGGGGGCGTGAAGTAGATGGGATGAGCCCAGGGGACAGAGAACCCGAAGGGGAGAGAGAAACGGGGGGGGGGGGGACTGAGGCACAGAGGACGGGGGCCGAGGGCCCGGCCGCGGGCGCTCCCGAGCAGAGGGGACACCGGACACGGCGCCGCCTCCGGGGGCCTCCATGCAACCCCGGCGTCCCTGCTCGCGTCGGCGGCTCCTACGGACGCTTGCTCTGCCGCGGGAGAGGCGTCAGGAAGAAACCCGAGCTCCCGAGGAGAGGCTATAAATCCAAAGTCCAGCCTGGGCACACGAAGGACACGGCCGAGCCCCGCGCAGAGGACCGGCCGGCATGGCGGCGGGGCGGGCGCTGGGGCTGGGCCCCCTGCTCCTGCTTTCCCTCTGGGGAGCCTCAGCTCCAGGTAAGCGGAGCCCGCAGGTCGGGCGGAGCCTCCCGGCTCGGCCTGACCCCTCCCCTGCCGTCCGCAGCTTCTCTTCTGCGGCGCCTGGGAGAGCACGTGCGGCGGCTGCGGGACAGCTCCAGCCCGGGCCCCAATCCGGGCCCAGCGGCCGCGGCCCTCCCAGCAGAGGGGTGGCTGCAGCAGGCGCTGGACCCCTTCAACGCATCTGACGGGCGGTCCTTCCTGCAGGTGAGGCCTGGCGGGCGGCCTCTCATCTCCTGGTTCTGCACCTTCGCCTCTGCGGCTTTCCCCTGACTCTACAGCTCCGTCCCCCCGCCCCCGCCCCGCGTCTCAGCCTATGCCGCTCTCAGTGTCCCTCTGGCCTTCAGCCCAGCCCCAGCCCCAGCCAATCCCCTATTCCCCCACCACCTCTTTCCTCAGTCGCCCACTTTTTTGTCCCTCGGGTTCTGACCTTTAGTCTTTCCTTCTGTCATATTCTCTCTCTCTCTCTCTCTCTCTCTCTCTCTCTCTCTCTCTCTCTCTCTCCCCCCTCTCTCTCCCCCGCTCCGCCCCCTCCCTCAGACCCCCTTCTTCTTCCCGTCCTTGAGATTAAACCCTAAGCCCACCGCCACGTCTCCATGTGCAGCAGAGATCCTCACCGGCTTTGGAACCAGCGCTGGCTCACAACCAGCAGGAGACATCTGTGGAATGGATAAATAAATTCACCATTTTTTTACACCTACTCTGTACTGTCCTCAGAGGTCATGTCACCTAGGCCCTGTTCCTAAATCCACCTGCATTTGTTACATATTCTACAATTATTAACTCAATATGTAGCAAGTGCCTACAGTGTGCTCACTACTATCCTCGACTCTGGGGAGAAAAAATTAACAAAAATATCTGCTCTTGTAGATCTTACATTCTAGGTGGGGAGACAAACAGGAGAGAAATGAACACGTAGGTAGATGAGCCGGTTTTAGACACTGCCGAGTCTGTGCAGAGACCCGTTAGGGCGAGGCTGGAGCCCGCAGAAAGAAAGGCCGGAACTCAGCCTGCTCCTCCCTCACCCCGTCTCTTAGCGGTACTGGGTAAACGACCGGCACTGGGCCAGCCGCGACGGACCCGTGTTCCTGCATCTGGGGGGCGAGGGCAGCCTTGGGCCAGGCGCAGTGATGAGAGGTAAGAGACAAGGGTGAGAGAGACAGCTGGGGAGCCGGTCGTGCTGGGCAGGGTGGGGGGGGTAGAGGGGTTGGTGGGGGGGGGGGCTGCGCGGTGCGCTGCGGTGAGACCTCACGCCCTCCCCGCGCTCTCCGCAGGGCACCCTGCAGCCCTGGCCCCAGCCTGGGGGGCCCTGGTGATAGGCCTGGAACACAGATTTTACGGCCTGAGTATACCTGCCGGGGGCCTGGACACGGCTCAGCTCCGCTTCCTGTCCAGCCGCCATGCGTGAGTCGGGCAGGGAAAGCGTTGGGGCTCGTGAGATCAGGGGCGTCTGTGTTTCTCTCCATCACTGCTCGAAGTAGACCTGGAGCCTCTGGGTCATGTTTTTTGTTTGTTTGTTTGTTTGTTTGTTTGTTTGTTTGTTTGTTTCTGTCTTCTGGTGTCTTATACTTTCTCCATCTCTGGCTCTCTGTCCCTCCCTATCTCTTTCTTTTCCCTACACCGTATTCTGTTCTTTCTCACTATGGCTTTTGCTCCAGACCACCACGTCTCTTGCCTGAATGACACAGCCTCCTCACTGGTCTCTGTGTCTGCCCTGGACCCCTTCCGTCTATTTTCCAGACAAAGCCAGCGTGGTCATCAGAGCACAAACCAGATCACCGCCCCCCTCCCTCAAATCCCTCAGATGTCTCTCACCTCACTCAGAGCGAAGTCAGAGGCTTACAGTGGCTTTGAGGCCCAACCGGCCCTGGCTCACGGTAACCTCGCCGACCTCCCCTTGCTCACACTCACTGGGCTCCAGCGGCCCTGATGTCCTCGCTGTCCTCCAGCCCAAGAGGTTCGTTGCTGCCGTGAGTCTCTGAACCCTCCTTACTCCTGCTGACAACCCCTCATCTCCTTCCCCTCGCTCGCTCTGTTGTTCTCCTTGGGACTTGTCCCTCTGTCCTCTCTGCGTCTGTCTGCAATCCTCCGCGTGCCTGGTCTCCATCTGTCTGTGTCTCTTCGCCTCTGTCACTCCCTGTCTCTCAGTCCTTCACGAGCCAAACAGGTCTCTAAGTGCAGGAGGATGGCACTGACTGCAAACCCAAGCACTTTGGGTAGAAAAGAGTATGTTAGACATATCCCGACATCTCTTTTCTCTCTGATTGTCTCCTCCTCCCCCCAGTCTAACCTAACGAGCCTAGGACACCTCCTCTTCTCCCCTCCCCAGCAGCTCTTCTTGACTGTCCCCAACCTCTCCTTTATTAGTCAGAATTCTGCCTAAACTGCCTTGGGGATTTTTCCTCTCCCACCGAATCTGGAAGGAAAGGAAGGTGGAGGCACACACGGGAAACGGATGTGGAGAAGGAGTCCTCAGAAAAACCTCCTGAGGAAAGGGCCCTGGCTGCTGGCCACCCTAAGCGGGCACAGGGCAGGGATCTTCCGGGATTCCAGCGACGACTGAGCAACCTCCCCTTACCGCAGGCTGGCCGACGTGGTCTCCGCCCGCCTGGCGCTCTCCCGCCTTCTGAACGTCTCCTCCTCCAGCCCCTGGGTCTGCTTCGGAGGCTCCTATGCCGGTTCCCTGGCTGCCTGGGCCCGACTGAAGGTCCCGGGACTCCTCTGGGCGGGCTGGGGGCGGAGGCTTTGACTTGGGGTCCCCATCTCAGGTGACAGGAACGCCTTCTCCCCACACCCTGCCCCCAGAGGGCTTTCCACATTTGTCTTCACGGGGATCCAGTATACAGAGGGGGGACTGGCCTAGGACTGAGTGGCACAGGGCGGAAGACCAGGGGTCCCAGCCCTCGACCCCGGCTGACGACTTCTCCCTCCAGTTCCCGCATCTCATCTTCGCCGCGGTCGCCTCCTCTGCCCCGGTGCGGGCCGTGCTGGATTTCTCCGCGTACAACGAGGTAAGGAGGGCGGGGTCCGGGAGGAGCGGGGTCTCAGCGGTCGCAGTCCCTGATGAGCCTCTTCTCCCGCGCTCCGACCACAGGTGGTGTCCAGGAGCCTCACGAGCACGGCGATCGGCGGGTCCCCGGAGGTAGGAATGGGGCCAGTCCGACGGGGGTGGGGAGGAGAGGAGGCCTTCAAGTTGAGGCCAGAGGAAAGGGAGCAACCTGTATGGTGGCGGGGTCTGGAGAGGTGGGAGCCTCGAAAGGTGGACAGATCCTAGAAAAAGGCTGGAGCTGAGAAGGAGTCAGTGCATTGAAAGTGAGGGGCCCCACGGGGGCGGGGCCAAGGAGGGGCGGGGCCGGAGGAACGACTACTCTAGGGAGGGATAGGCTCAGTGTGGGGCGGGGCCTGAGGGGGAACGCCCCTATCAGGAGGTGCGGCTCAGTGTGGGGCGGGGCCTGAGGGGGAACGCCCCTATCAGAAGGTGCGACTCAGTGTGGGGCGGGGCCTGAGGGGAAACGCCCCTATCAGGAGGTGCGGCTCAGTGTGGGGCGGGGCCTGAGGGGAACGCCCCTATCAGGAGGTGCGGCTCAGTGTGGGGCGGGGCCTGAGGACGACCGGTGCGGAGCCCAGGTCGACGGACGTTCTAGAAGGGCAGGCTAGGTCCAGGCCCGGTTCCCGCCGACACTGCGTCTCTTCACAGTGCTGGGCGGCGGCATCCTCGGCCTTCGCGGAGGTGGCCCGGCGACTGCGCGCGGGCGAGGCGGCCCGGGCGGCGCTGAGGGCGGAGCTGGGCGCATGCGCATCCTTGGACCGTGCGGAGGACCGGGCGGAGCTGCTGGGGGCGCTGCAGGCTCTGGTGGGAGGCGCAGTGCAGTATGACGGGCAGGCGGGGGCGCCGCTGAGCGTGCGGCGGCTCTGCGGACTCCTGCAGGCCCGGGGCAACGGCAGCCGCCTCGCGCCCTACCGCGGGCTGCGTCAGGCCGTGCAGGTGAGCTCCCCTGACCTCAGGCCGTGCAGGTGAGCTCCCCCGCGCCAGGCGCGGGTCGGCAGACCTCTGCTGCGCGACCCTGGGTGGGCTAAACTCCTCCCGAGCCTTCGTTTCCTCCTCTGTCCCACGAGGATGACATCGCACAGGGCCCGCGGGGAGGTGTCACACGTCTCATGTGACGCGCTCAGCAGGGGCTTGGCACGCACTACTCAGCTTTAGAGATTACGCTATTTTACCTGTCTAGTTCTGACCTCTGCCCGGGGTCTGCATAGTGTCTGGCACACGGCAAGAGCTCAAGTAGTATCTGTAGAACGAATGAAAGAGTGGATGTAGCCCTGTGCACGGAGCTCTCCTGGAGACCCGGGCCCGTCCTCAGAATCCACAGGTGTAATCCAGCTGTCACGTTTACAGCGCTGTCTGCACCAAGTGCTGTGCCAAGTGCTTCCCATAGATTATCTCACTGAATCCTCACATTAGTTTTAGGAGGTCGCCAGTATTATTATCCCCACTTACGGATCGGGAAACTGAGGTCTAAGATATTATCACTTGCCCCAGGTAATAAGGTCCCATCATCTAGTACCTTAACCTCTAACCCACCCGGACCCAGGAACCGCCCCCGCCTCTGACTCCCAGGAGAACTCAGGAACCCCTTATGACTTCTGATCTTTGACTTGTAGGGACCTATGCCTCCAGGCCCTGGCTTACTAGAGGGCAGGGAGGAATGCATGCATGTATGTATGTCTGTATGTATATTGTCCCCTAGGTTGTCCTACACGGCCTGGGCCAGAAATGTTTAAGCTTTTCCCGAGCAGAGACAGTGGCCCAGCTGAGGGTCACAGAACCCCAAGTGTCCAGCGTGGGTGACCGGCAGTGGTTGTACCAGACGTGTACTGAGTTCGGCTTCTGTAAGTGACTGGCCCAACCCTCACCCCTGATAATCTAAAGTTAAAAAGGCCTTTCAAAGCAGAGGCAACAAGCATTTATTTCAGATCAGTAAGGACAGCTGTTCAGGAAGCACTGATGCGGGCAGAAGCCCACACTGGGTTCCGATTAGGAGACAGTATTCTTTGTGGGGGAGGGAAACAATGACATCCATCAAAGAAAGGTATTTCTGTTGGTGGAGATATTCTAACATACCGATGTTGATTCTAAAGGATGCTTTTCATTTTCAATTCGCTACCCATCAGTCATAATAGCTGCCTTCGTGTTATCCTTACAAACAGTTCTTTGGGGCACAATGTTGCTGTAGCCCCCTTCCAAAGGTTATTTTGTCCTGTTTTAACATTTCAAAGGTTTGAGGCATAAGATATGCAAGGCAATGCCTCTAGGATGGCAGCTCCGGCTCCATTTCACAGTGGCTCTGTGTGTGTGCGTGTTCGAGACCTTTCTCAAACACGTCACCACTAACTCTTGGAAAGCAGCACTGATCGGTTATTAAAGTGCCGTCGGTCCTCCGTTGTCAGCTGGCTCATTTTGGATGTGTCATTGCCAATCTCTCATTGCCAGGAAGGCTCCTTCCAGGTATGTCACCTCCCACATAGGAGGGAAGGTGGTTTCTTAGGAGCCTTGGGGCCACCTGTGAGCCACGAGTGTGCCCACACAGAGGATGGCTTTACTGTCACATTTCATTAAGGGCTGACATCTGTCGTTTCTGGAAGTCTCTCATATGAAATCTCACAAGCCTTAGTGATCATCTCAAAATGCTGAGCCACCATCATCAGAGTGGTGTGCTTATAACATCAGGCTGTGCAAAACAGAGATTTATGACAGCAAAAACATCTATAATAACAAACAAAATGTTAAGTCTAATTTGGAGAATAGATCTGAACAAGGAGGCAATAACTGAGGGCCATTGGAAGATTAATTAGAGAACCATGAGATGTCAGTAGCCACTGCATGCAATCATTTAGTTTGCGTCCACATTTTCTGTAGTTTCACTTTTAATTTACCAGAAGTGTTTTGTCAAACACCTCTGTGCAACAAAAGGTATAAACAACAGAGCAAACCCCACCTTGTTCATCCAGAATATGGTCAAGAGTAATTCTATCGTCTAATGTATTTCACATGAAGAAATTTAAAGCTTTTCCCTGGTTGACTACTGCTGTGGCAGTGACTACTGTCATTGTAATACCTGCCCAGGGAAAAAGTATTCTTTCAAATTTGGTACCTTTGCTGGGGCTGACATTACCAGGCTATGTGTATAGCTTGTTGTACATTTTGACCTGCAAAGTGGGCTTAAAGATGATGCCCAATGTTGAGTTATCTTCCCAGTCAGAAATAAGGGAGAAAAGGAAATATTAACCATTATAGTGAGTGTTTGGCCTCTCATAGTTTTTGTGAGACAGGTAGGAAGTAATGTAAGAGGGAAAAAAGGAAATATGAAGGTGTAGATTACATAGACCTGGTCCAGAGTCTTGTGTTAGTTGTCATCTGCTTCACTTCCTAGTAATTTTCATTTCGAAGCCTCTGTTGGTTGAGCAGTCTAGTTAGGTGCAAGAGCTTTCTTTAGATTAAAAATGGATCTAAGAGCCCTTAAATCTAGTTACATGTAGATTAGTTGAGAGTACCTGAAATTCTGGAGGGATCAGGTGGAAAGGAAAAGATAAACATTTTAATTCTGCTTGTGAAGGTGTAATTTACCAAATTGCTGTAAAAGATTATGAAAGGAGAGTGGGGTTGGGTTTACACCCCACATTTACAGATATCTCCTTCCACAGATGTCACCTGCGAGGACCCTAGATGTCCTTTCTCCCAGCTCCCAGCACTGCCCTCCCAGCTGGAGCTGTGTGAGCAGGTGTTTGGGCTCTCAACCTCATCCGTAGCCCAGGCTGTTGCCCAGACGAACTCCTACTATGGTGGCCAGACCCCAGGGTCCACCCAAGTGCTGTTTGTCAATGGTGAGCATGCCGTCAGGACCTGACATTTATGTCGCCACCTCGCCCCAATTCAGCACATCATTCTCTCCTTTCTTTCCAGGGGACGCAGACCCTTGGCATGTGCTAAGTGTAACACAGGCTTTGGGACCCTCAGTGTCAGCTCTTCTCATCCCTAGTGCCTCTCACTGCTTGGACATGGCACCTGAGAGGCCCTCAGACTCCCCCAACCTCCGCCTAGGGCGCCAGGTAAAAGAGAAAAGGCTCTGGGAGATTTGCGTTGTCATTTGCATGCTAATTTGCATGTTCCTGCCCTCTTCTAGTGCTGGGGTCTGATTTTCAAAATCCTCCCCACCTCTCCACAGAGCATCTTCCAGCAGCTGCGGACCTGGCTCAGGGTGGACACACGGATCAGGGCTGGGCTCTGAGCCACTCCCTGCACTGCCACCTCAGTCTTGAACGGCTCCATTCACTAGACAGGAGAAAGCAGCTGGTGTTGAGAGAGGGCGTGCCGGGAATTGGGACTCAGTGCCTGCTCTACATATAACTCACTCGTGACTGCAGACCACCTCACTCCCAACTAAAAGTACTCCACTCCAGACAGGTCCATAAACATAGTGGATGGTGGTCCTCATTGCGAATTCCTGTATTTTAATATCAAAGTTCAAAGAAAAGTTACGCTTTATGCTGGTGCCCTCCCCTGCTCATCAGATTCCAGTTCAGATTCTTCTCAGCACCTGGGCTGGGCACTTTCTGCATGTCTCTCTGGACCCAGGCCCTGACTTGGCGGCTTCTCACCCTCTCCCTCACTGTGCCCCTGTCCTCAGCCTCTCGCCCTGACTCTGTCTTTCCCTCCTCCTCTTAGATGTCCCCTGTCCTCCTTCACTGCCCGCGCGTCTCTGGCTCGCGGGGGCGCTCTCCGTTTCTGTCTCTTATGTTCTTCTTCACCGCCTCCAGGTCTTGTCCTGTCACGTGATCTTCTTCCTTCTTTATCTGTCTCTCTTTTAGTCTTTACAAACCTGTCATGAACCATCTTTCCCCTCACAAACCATAGAAGAATCTTTGCTCTAATGCTCCATAAACTCGGACTCTGTGGGAAACCACACATCTTATTAAATGAAAACTGGAGACTTAGAGTGTCTAAGATCCAGCACTTGGAGTTTTAACTCCGTTTCTCCACTTACACTGCTTAAACTTGCTAAAGTAGGTGTTGTTTCTGCAACTATAC
This sequence comes from Rousettus aegyptiacus, assembly GCF_014176215.1. Classification (NCBI taxonomy): domain Eukaryota; kingdom Metazoa; phylum Chordata; class Mammalia; order Chiroptera; family Pteropodidae; genus Rousettus; species Rousettus aegyptiacus. The sequence continues at coordinate 23,788,642 of NW_023416292.1, read as the reverse complement.
ATCTTTAACATTATAACTACTATGGAATTAAAATAATGAGGCTCTTTTCATTCAGGCCCTGGCTGTGCACAACTTGAAAATAATTTGTGTTTGTTGTTGATCAGGCCTTGTTTTCTCCAGGGCCAGCATGAAAACCTGAAGGTGTTAGCAAGAGAAATACCAATAGTGAAAGGTAGTGTGGCCCACGACGCGCGGTCTGGTCGCGCGGGTGTCCGGAACAGTTGGTTCCATTTAGCACGAACAGTTTCATTTAGCGCAGAGCACCCACAGAACAATGGACGTGGGTAGGTTTACTTGGGTGAGCAATTAAGACGGGTCTGCGGGACAGGCGCACGGGGAATCCGGCGTTTAGGCCGCGCAGACGGACTGCCTAGAAGGCCAGCTGTTCTCCTCCGACATTTGCAGAGACTGGTGTCCAGCTCTGCTCCAAGTGCGCGCCCCCGCAGGCGGTGATCACGGTTTTGCGGGAGGGAGCGCGCCTGTCCCCCGGAGTCAGCACCACGGACAGCGCACTCCAGGTTCGCGGGGCTGAGCCGGGGATTTCTCAGAAGTGAGAGAGGATAGGGGAGAACGGTTTAATGGCATTTTAAGTCGGTGGTGTGTGTGTGTTTTGTCCACAGATTTTTTATTTTTAAAAAGCATGAACTATGGGATATGATATTTCTTTTTGACTGAGTAAAGGCTGGAAAACGGGCGCTTCCACCCCAGGGAAATAATTCATCCTAACTGCTGGTGCGGCTGCATTTGCAGAGCACAGAGCGCGAGCGGCGCGCGCTGCGGAGAGCTGGGATTCCAGTCGCGGGAGCCAAATCTGCGGGGCTTCCATCAGAGACCACCGTTTTTGTCCCTGGTGGACTAAGGGGACTCACAGGAACCTAATTCCTGTGAGTTTTCTCAAATTGTTTGGTGGAAATTCAGCTTTCCCTCCCCCCACCACACACACCCTTAGCTTAGGTTATACCAGATCTCAAATGCTGTGTACTTTGAGAGGACAAAGTGATACAAAGCAGAAAGTGGTTTTCATAAAAGAATCGACTATCACGTACGCATTTCGTGGCTCTTTTATTCTGTAACCCTTAAGGTCATGGCCTGAGAGCCTCTCCGTGGCCAGTTACGTCTTCAGCCCCATTGCTTATCTTACCGCCCTTTTCTCTCAGTCTCTCTTATTTGCCCTGGATTCGTGCACGTTTTTTTCTACGTTAAATACTCTTCTACACTTAATTAACATCTTGTCAGTCTTTACCTTTTCCAAAAGAACTTCCTTAAAATTTTTCTAAATAAATCTTCATATTTCTCTTAGCACTATATACCTCTTTTATTGCACATTTTATGTTAATTCCCATGATAGCTTAATTGCTCTGTCTTTCTCACCAAAATATAATTTCCAAAAGGGTGGGTTTTATTCACCAGTGAAACCCTGTCTATCACAGTGCCTACTACACACAGTAAAGTTTGAACAAATATGTGAACACTTACCATGGTCCTATGGGCGAATGTTACCCCAACTTCGAGATGAAGAACTGAGGTTCATAATGAGTAGATAATTGTCTACACTGGGATACATCACTGACAGAAACTGTGGAAATATATAATTCAGAAGAGAAAGAGAGATTGAAGAAAATAAACAATATCAATGGCATTAACAGCCAGCTTCTTTTAGGAAAATTGCACAGATTGGTGTCTTTGAATGTGGTTTTCAGACTCATCAGAGTGACATCTATACCACTTGACTAAGCAAATTACATGTTCTATGGGAAGATGTTTGATAGACAGCGGAGCCGTTCCACTTTCCAATAGTCCCCTCCCCTTCCTGTTACCATGCTCGCTCTGAGAAAATATTTAGGACAATGCAAAGAATTCTGGACAGGAAACGTAGGCATCTGATGTTAACATAGAAGATGGGAAGAATAATGGTAGACGTGCCCCATCAGAGAAGATTGCTTTATAGAAATGAGGAATCCTGAACACAGAAAAGTAATTAATTTGTCTAAGGCCATTTAGGCAAAAGATAGCAAGTTTGGAATTAAAAGATTTTGCATTCTGACTTCCAAGTTTATGCTGTTAAGAACATTATCACACCACCTCTTTCAGCATCAAAGATTCTTCTCTTAAAGCAGTTTCACATTTCGGGGTGTCTATTTTTTCTACGATAGAAACTAGAATAAATTGTCTAAAGATAAAATTTCTGTTTAAAAGTTATTTGGTTAACAAATCAGCTCCTAAGATTCCAACATACTATATCAAATATGATTTTTAGAATGTGTGTTCCTGTATTGAATTTTTGCCTCTTATTTGCTTTTATTGCCTGCTTTTGCATGCTTTCATCTGTTGCATGATTTATCACACAATTTTGCCATGATTCTCCCTCTTAATGAGTTATCATTCTTTTAACAGTAAGAGAAAAAGTGTGATTCTTACAAATAAATGCGTTTCCAAACTAAATAAATGTACTTTATTTTATGAGTTAATTAAATATAACCTGCAGTACTTATGACAAATATGTTCTCATCATCAGTGCCCAACATAAGAATATAAAAATATATAATAAAGTTAGACGTGTGCCAGATTAACAGACTATAAAAATTAGTAAAGAAGTCACAAGAACACCAATAAAAAGACACACAGAGATGAAAAAAATGCTTTAAAGACAAGACGTTCTATTATATATGTAATAGTTTAAAGGTTGAATGTGCTTATTATTTTAACTGTAGAAATTTAAAGCAAAGACACATTATGTCATCACAAATTACATGAATCTGTTGGAGTCAGCAGTTTTGTGGTTCTTCTTTCTATCCTTATCTATGTCAGAATACCTCATTTTCCCTTTCTGTCTGTGAGCCTATCACCTACGTGAGGTCTCTGACTCATGTATACAGGGTTCTCTTGAATACATATATATTAAATTTGGATATTTTCTCATTAATCTTTCTCATGGGGATTTAACCATTAGACCAGCCAAAAGAAGCCTGAGCCCCAGGAGGCCGCTGACCTCGCCCACCCCTGTACCTCCTGCTGAGGGGCCTCAGGCTGGGCGCCAGTGACAGCGGCCTCCAAAGCCTCCCCCATGTGCTCCTGGGGTTCATTGAGGGCGGGAAACAAGAGGACACATGCAAATTGAGTTTCTTCATCACATCTTCTGCTGGAGATGTGGGAGGAAAAAGGGATGCTCGGAATGCTGCAGAAGCAACCTTAGCAGAGGATGGTTTCGATCCATCGACCTCTGGGTTATGGGCCCAGCACGCTCCCGCTGCGCCACTCTGCTGGCTAGAGTTTGATGCCTCCTGCTTTTATTTTCTATGAATATTTTCAGCCGCTTCTCATTTCCCTCTGTAGATAAGTTGTGGTCTGCTTAGAAAACGAAATCTTGCTTAGCGATGACAATAAATTGCTCTGAATTTTTGTACATGTCATGACCCAAGTAAATCTCAAAAACACCACACTGGGCAAAAAATGCCACACAATAGGATATACTACATGATTCCACTTATATGATGATCAAGAAGAGCAAGCAAAACCATCTGGCGAAGACATTACGACAGCGATTAGCTTGCAAGGTGCTGTACTGACTGGTAAGGGGGCACGTTCTCAATTGGGAATGTTCTCAATCTTGGTCTGGGTGGTGGTCACGTGAGAATAAATGTGTGAATTTCATTACACTCTGTCTACCTTCAGATCTTTGCATTTTACTACATGTGAAATATACTTCAAATAAAGTATTGGAAACGGGGAAACCACAGAAAAGTAATAACCAAAGAAAGGAGAAAGAGAGGGAGAGTGAGAAGAAAGAAAATGAAAGAACACAGAAGATTCAACACACGCCTCCAGGCCAGTGACCAGGAGCCTTTTCAGCATGGGGACCTGTCTTAAGCCTATCACTTTAAGTGATCTGTTATCTGATGTCCTGGCGCCTTCAAGAATGTAGATAATCACTTCTGAAAACGGCAGTACTTAGCGCCTCTGACCTCAAGGTCAGGTAGAACAGGATTCAGCTGAGCGAGGGCTCGGACACTCTTATGGACTCCAGACCGATGGCTACAAGGCCAGGCTCAGAGCAGTTCACAGGAAACTGACCATGCTGTCAACAACCAGTCTTTTTCCCTACTGGAAGCTCAGAAAGGGCCAGAAATGCAGCTCCAACGTGAGAGCCACGAAGCTGGATTACAAGTTCTGGGTTCTGTCCTGATGAGCAGGGTGCTTGGAGCCTAGCTGTGCACCTGCCAGTTTCTCAGCAACTCACCGCCCACTAGGAGCCCTAGAATCGCCTGCTCAGAGCCTGCTGGCAGGCAGTGTGAGGCAGATTCCAAAGCGTGGACTCAGGTCCACAGAACAGCTGAAGGGCAACCCTGGGAATTCGGGCTGGGGACATAACTGGAGATGTTGACAGGTGTTCTGCATGGAGGTGCAGGAGCTATGGCTCTTTCCTATAGACTTCTTGGTAAATTTATGGGGAATGGTGACCAAATTGTGGCCAGAAACATGCAACGAACCCAGTATTATTTCAATTTAAGGCACCTGTAAGTCCGGGAGAGCCACCCCAAGGTATTTTCATTGATGAGGAAGGCAAAGGTGATGGTTTCAAGAGGCAAAGACCATTAATATTCCTTCCTCATGTCTCCTCAGGTAGAATGTGCTCCCTTCCCGGTTCCCTTCAGTATGTCCCATGCCAATAGCTAGAACTTTACCTTCTTTCCAATCATCTCTTACTTACACCCAGACATTTCATTCAGAAGAGTCACTTTATGGTGAAAGGGTGACAAGTGCATTTTTATAAAACTTTGAAATCCATGTGTAGTGTCATTGTAGGGAGACTTGGCAAGGAATATACTCACCTAGGTGTTCATTACCCTCATCACCTAAGGCCATGTGGATCCAACGAGAGAACTCAAGTGGCTGAACTAGAATTACCTTGGCATTCCTTTACCCTCCTTTCTGTCTGGGCTGCCACTCTGGGTTGCTATTACGGAAAAGAAAGACACATCATGCCCAGGAATGGTCAAGTTCATCAAGAAGACAATTGGCGGGAGCTTTGAGAATGGACTTGAGTTCTGCCTATTGAGTTGAGCAACCAAAAATGTACATTTTTGTTCTGCACAGCTGTGTCTTCCTTATTGGTACCTTAAATGAGTTAAATTATCCAATCAAAAGGCAGAGTATGGTTCAATGAAATTTTTAAATGATCCAATGATGTGCTGTCTGCAAGAAACTCACTTTAGGTCCAAAGATGTGATTAAGTCTATAGTGAAAGGATGGAGAAAGATATTCGATGAAAATAGTAATTAAAAGAGGGCTGGGGTGGCTACATTAATATTAGACAAAGCAAACTTTAAATTTAAAAACTGATACAAGATACAAAGAAAAACATTACGTGTCAGTAAAGAACCAATTTGTCAAGAAGCTATAACAATTATAAACATGTATGCATCAAACAGCAGAGCCCCAAATATAAACGAAGTAAACACTGAGAAAATTGAAGGGAGAAACAGACAGTTCTCCAGTATCGGTTGGTGAGTCTAGAGGTGTTTCTCCATATTTACCCAGTGATTCCACTCCTAAGCTTCAATCCTTTGGAAATATAGTTGCAGATACAGCTTTTCATACACATGTGTTCATCGCGGCATTATTCAAAAAACATTTGGAAGGCATAAACGAACTGCAGCTCTAGTTCAATGCAGCAAATGCTTGTGGGCATGATGTCTTCACTGTTATGACCACAGACATGCAGGCTGTGTCCCTACATGTCCTCCATTGGATAAACTATATGCAACTTTCAGAATTATATGTTCAAAAAGTATTTGTTGTAGCGGGAAAATGTGCATTAGTATAATATTAAATAAAAAGTAATAAATTAAAATCTGTGTATATAATATATAAAATAAAATAATTTATTTCAATAGCTCTTTTCTGCGTGCCATCTTTCAAATGGATGACGCCCTCCCACCCATCAGCCTAGCTCTTCATTTTTTCATTTTTTATCTTGTTGACACTGCAGGACATAACACATGTGTCCTAGGTGATGACCTGGCCAGAAACCAGGGTGGCAAACGCACTCTTCATTTGGTTCCCATGACCCCACCCGCTCCTGATATCCGGGCCTGTGTGCGGTGCGATCTCTTCCTTGATTGCCTGCTACATCATCGTGTGTCTGCAGTTATGTGAATACGTTACATGACATAGTATCGCTCATTTATTTTTCTGGAGCAAATGGGCATGGGTATTTGCTGTACGAGGGAGAAACAGGAACCATTAGGTTTTAAATCCTGAATCTCACCTTTACTAACTGGGTAAGCTTGGACAAGTTTGTTTTTTCTTTTTTTAATGTATTTCTGCCTCCAAACTGATATAAATTTAACAGTAATTCACATACCGTTGACTTATTCAGACAATTTATTTTTATTTTATCAACCCATTTTAGATGGCTTGCTTGTCCAATTGGGCCCCTTCCAAGGTGTCCATAAAACAGGAGATAGATGTGCTCAAAAAGTCATATTGCCTTTTTTTTCCCCCATCAGGATGATAAGAAATGCTAGGGAATGCATTACAGCTCATCTGCAGGCCTCCTATTGGTTACAGAAATCAGCCAAGGCACCTGCTCATCTTTGTTCCCAGGCCCAAGAGGCGTCCTGCCTTGTCTACCTCAACCAGGAGTGATGTGAATGTATGAATCAAAAAGAAAATGAGGTGTGAGCTTTGGTTCCCTAACTGAGCATTTCTGGCTCCTACTGGTGGGATCATGACCTATGGTGTAGAGAGAAAAAGCAAGTTTGCGCCACCTGTCTGTCCCTCACCTGGCCCTACTTCTTCCTCAGAAGTCACCCTTGAAGTCAAACACTTGAAAAGAGGCATTCAACATTTGTAGCCACAATGTGGTGCTATAGTCTCCTCCAATTAGCCAGGACCCAGAAACCTTTTCACAGGTAAGTTGGGCTCTATCGACAAGGGTACCACTCCAACAAGTCAACCAAAAGCACATGTTACACATCACACCAGGCCCAGTGAAGAGAACAAGTCTCTAAACACACTGGAGAGTGATGAATGAAAATGTGGCAAACGGAAAAGACCCCCGTCTGCAGCAAAGAGCGTCTTTGTTCTGGAATGAGGAATGACCTCTGGGTCTGACAGGCTGAGCCTTCCCTCCCCAGTCTCGTAGGGGCTAAATTGTCCAAGAGAAGGGTGGGTCTGGAACACCATCTCTCTTGGTAAAAGATTAAAACAGCTTGGTTGGAGGAAGTGGCCCAGTGCAAGCAGCACACAGGGGCCCCTCCGCATTGACCATTGGTCCTCAAGGACAAGTCGGTCAAATTACATCAAAATTCCTCCAAAACCCACTGAGGAACAGGCAAGCAGCAAAAAGAAGGACTCAGCATTTCCAGAGACCAGGGACAGGGAACCACTTCTAAGAGCCAAATAAAATCTCTTGGAACCTAGTCCTCCTCTCAAAGATGCAACAGGGCCTGGGCTGTATCTGTTGTCTTCCTGGCATGTCTGTCCCCAGGAGGCAGTGACCTGAATGAGCTTACATTGACACAGAGGAGTGGGCGGGAGGGGAAGGCAAGGTTCTGTTAAATTACAGAGGTTCCACCTCATTTCTTTCTGCTCTCACCCCTGAACACCCTGGTGCTCCACTTTTTTCTAGAATGTAAATAAGAGCCCGCAGATGAACAGGTAAAGCTCTAGCCATTGATCTGGGTGTTTTTGCTTTAGGGACTTGGAAGAGATCGAGGCTCCTCCCAGAAATGCTGAGATCCAGGTCAGGGAGCCTCTGAGGGACGCTGGCTACTTCTTGTGGGCATGATGCCTTCGGGAGTGCCCTTGCTCACGACTCTTTGGGGTTTTTGGTTTTGCACCAATGGAGAATGAAGGGGCTGGTGATCTGAAAGGCCCTCTCTCAAAGGAGTCCTGGGCAGCTGGTGAGGGGACCCCAAATCCAAGGCTTCTACCTGTCTTAACTGGTCCAGGGACAGGGGTGCTCTGAGCAAAGGGAACGATATGGCAGTCCCCAAACACAGCCCTTCTCGCAGAAATGCTGGCCCTCCCCAAGGCAAAAGGAGTGCTCTGGCTGGGCAGGGCTTGGGTGTTCTGGCTCCAGATTTTTCCAAAAGGCGTGACGGTGCGAGTGACCCCACCTGGCATTGCTCCAATGCCGAACACTCCAGAGTCGGAGCTCCTGTCTGGGGCAGTCACGCTGACCCCAGACTCCCCACAGTCCATAGGAGTCACTAACCCCCCAAAGGCAAAGGGTCGTGGGGCTGTGCTGCCAAACACCGAGCTTGAAGCCCCACTCCGGTGGGCCTCAGTGACAGGTCCAAAGCAAGTTGCACTCGCTTGGCTAGATGCCGAGGTGCTTCCAAAGTCTGGTGGGTCGCTGGCAGGGGTGTGAAAGGTGGAGGCTGAGGATGTCAACAGCCCAAAGGCTGACCGTGTGGGGCTGCTGGAGGCTGGCTGAGCTGGGGTTGGGATTGGGGTTGGGGTTGGGGAGGGGGTTGAGGATTCCGCTTTTGCATTTTTTAAAATGAAAGAGCTATTGAAGCTTGGGCCAAGGACTGGTTGGAGGGGACCTTGCTCTTGTCCACCTGCAGCTCCAAATGCAGGCTGAGAAGTGACTCCCAGGGATGGTGGGAAAGGCGGCTTTGAGTTTGACCCCAAGGGAATTGTGAATCCTGAGGTCGGATTGGAGATGCCGGATGACAGTGCAGGCTGGTTTGTGGTCACAGGGGCTGAGGCCAACAGAGGGCTGCCCACACCCCGAAAATCAACTGTGCTTCTACTAGCGGACATCGGGGCAGCAGTGGGAAGAGCCTGGCTAAAGATGGTGACCGTGTGCACCCGAGGAGTGGCAGGGGGGTGGTGGGGTGGGAAAATGAAACCTGTGGCTGTGGAGAAGCTGGCCCTGAAGGCGTGAGCAGCCCCAAGCAGGAGAGTGTGACAGGTGGAAGGGAGGGAGGGCGTGCCGGCCACGGCGCTGGTGACACTCACTACATCGACACCCAGAGGTGGCTTGGAGGAGGAGTCCTTGGATGAGCCGGCGGGGGCAGTGGACACGACTACGGAGGTGGTCTTGAGCAGGTTGTGGGAGGTGTGGGCAGGAGCAGGAGCAGCTGGGCAACAGGTCTGCTTGGAGGAGGAAGCATCTGTCACGGGCAGAGTGTTAAGTGGCCCTGTGCTGCCAAAGACAGGCTTGCAGGCGGCAGCTAGGCTGCCTGGGGGTGACAGTGCTGCAGAGGACACTCTGAAAGGCAAGGCGTTTGCGGGCTCGCTCCGGGGCGGGGGCCCGGAAACAAACTTTGACGTGGGGTCAGCAGAAGATGCAGCAGGAGGTGCAGACGCAGAAAGATGGCGAGCTGGTCTCACCTTTCCAAACAAACACCTTTGTGCCGGGTTAATGACAGGTGGGTGTGGGGACCTGGCAGACCTGTCACCCTGAGAGGGTGGAGGTGGCTGTGTCGTGTCAAGGACTTGTGATGTGGGAGAAACAGGGATCCGAAGGATGACAGTAGCTGGGGGCTTTGCGCCTGAAGAGGGGCCTGGACGGGACTCTGACAGTGAGCAGCCGAGAGGGGCCAGCAAGCTGGGTGTCTGCAGGGCTGAAAGGGCCACACTGACACCCTCTTCAGTAGACCGTGGGGAGGCCAGGGGACCTGGGGACTCCACCTGGGGATCTGGGCCCTGGGCTGGAGCTGTGCTTGCCGAAGGCAGAGCGAGAGCCAGGGGAGGTGACGGAGCAGACCGAGGGTCCCAGACAGAGTCTGCAGTGACCTCTGTTGTATCCTCTCTGGCTTCGTTGGCCCACAGGAGTCCGCCTTCTGTCCCCAGGGCCAGGTCGTCTTCCGGGGCTGCATAACCACGTTGGGGAGGTGGGGTCAGAGGCAGCAGCGGCCCAGGGCTGGCCAGCAGCTGTGGGATCTTCTGACTGTGCTGCCCGGAGCTGTCACGTGTGGCTGCTGGGGACTCCTCTGATACCAGTGGGGTGGGAGAGTGACACTGGTGACCTTTCTCTTTCTTGTTTACTGGCCACTCTGGAGTCTGGAGTGATGCACTGGGAACACTTCTCTTACAACGCTCAGAGAACGCTCTAGAAGAGCTGTAAGAGCTTGTAATAGCATTTCTTTTGGAGCCGGGGCGCCCGGCCGCCTCTGTGCTGGCCAGGCGGCGCGGGCCGCAGCTGCTGGGCCTCGCGCTTAAGCTGCGGTCTGGGCTCGGGGAGGCGACGCTTCTCCTCAGGGGCCCAGGCCTGGGCACAAAGGAAGCGCGAACTCCATTCTTGATGAGAGGCTCAAACGCAGAGGGTCCGGAGCGGGGCCCCGGGCGCTCACAGCCCGGCCGCTCCCGGGGCAGCGGTTCCTGAGGCCTCGTGCGTCCCTCCGCGCGCTCTCGGAGGGCCCTCAGCACTGTCGCCTTCATGCACCTGCCTGGAGGCCTCCCAGAGGGCGAGGACGGTGCCGGGGACGTGTAGGGGAGCCCTCTGCGCTCAGGGGGCGTGATCTTGATGGTCACCGGGCTCCATACTGCCCTGGGGTGCCGGAGCGACCAGACACTCCGCTTCAAGTAACTCTCCCACCAGTCTGAGGGGAGAGGCCCCACGATGGGGTTCTGGGACCTCCTCATGGGGAAGCGCCTCCAGGCCTCAGTGACCACCCGCGTGGCGGGCCTGGCGGGGTCCCAGTCCCGCGGCCTTCTCGAAGGTCTCAGCCGCGGGGCAGGGTGTGCGCGGTGGACGTGCTGAACCCGGTAGAGCTGGCGAAGGGGCTGAGCCGGCCGGCGGCTCCCCGGCCTCGCGGGCGGATCTGGGCGCCCATCCGCCGGGGCCGGCGCCGGGGACCGCCGCTTGCCCAGGTAACTGCCCATGCGGAGCGGGAAGGCGGCTCGGCGACTCTGGGGAGGGTCTCCGCCTCCGAGGTCTCTGACGTCTGCCGACTCGCAGGGTTCGGTGACCGTTGGGGTCCCCGCGCGAGGAAAGCGAGAGAGTCTCGGGGCCCTCGACACCCCCAGGCACCACGTCCGCAGGTCAGCAGCCGTGGGAGCGGGGGCCACGCGGGGCCTCGGCCGCCCTGTCGGCTGTGCCCAAGTCGCGCGCGAGGGTGGCGGGAGGCAGCGCCGAGCGCGGGTCTGGGACCGCAGAGCTGCGGCGACCCTCGAGAGCCCGGGCTCCTGGTGCCCCTGACCCGGGGGCCCGGAGTAGCGGCGCGAGTCGGGGGCACGACTGGCCCCCCGACGGTGCCCCGCGCAGCTGCTGGAAATGAAAACCGTCCTGTCTGGGGCACTTCGGCGCGCGGGCGAATGTGCGGGCCTGGCGGTGACGGCCCGGGCGCGGGGGAGGGGCGTTGGATTCTCCGGCAAAGAAAGACCTGGGCAGGTCGGGGAGAGGCGTCCCCTCCCCGCGGGCCGTAATAGGAGGGGCCCGGACGGTTGAGGACGCGCACCGAAGTCTGGCCGGGCCCGGGAGCACCGGTCTTCGGGGCGGCCGCGTCACCGGGCGCGGTGAAAGAAAGGGCCAAGGAGAGAAGCTCCGCGTCAGAACCTGGACGTGCCATTTTCACAAACCGGACAAGAACCCTCTCTCTCCGCGGCCAGCGGACGGGCGCAGCGTCGACGTGGAGCCCGCGCCGCGCGCACCTGTAACCGCCGAGCTGCTCCCCGCCCCGCCCCATCCAGGGACCTGAGCCGATGGCTGTCACGACTGAGTCCACGTTAAGTCCACTCACGCATTTCTCATAAAGAAAATGGAATAAGTCTGCGGCCGCGCCACCCTGGACGCGCCCGATCCCGTCTGATCTCGGAAGCTGAGCAGGGTCGGGCCTGGTCAGCCCTTGGATGAGGACCGCGCGGGAAAACCGGGTGCCGTCGTTAACGGATGCACCGAACTGGCTGCAAAAACAATATGCTGGATGAAGAATAAATCGTCTACAATCATTCACCATGAAAATATTAAAATACCTTAAAAATACTTCTTAAAAATTAGAAAATAGATCCTTCTCAAGGAGGCAAAGTACCATAGCCAATGCGTCTTAATTCATCCGACGTGTCCAAAGTCACCGAGCAGAGGGCGGGAGTCTCGCTGGCGAGGCGAGCAGGGCGGCTCGCGCGGCGGACGCGCTCAGGCCGCGTGCGGACAGGCTCCCTCCCGAGAGGTTAAATGTGCGCGGCCTCGACGCACGTTTGGATCAGCTGTCGAGTGCGGCGTAGCGCTGGATTTGCCACGAAACTCCCCCGGCCGTCCGCGACGTCCAGCGGCGCTCTGCGGCGCAGCGCGGCCCCCGGCGGGCGCAGCGTTGCCGGCGGGAGGACGGGGGGCCGCTCTCCCCCTCGCCGTTCCCCCCCTCGCTTCTCGCCTCCCTCCCCTTTCCTCAGCCTCTTTAGCACCCACCCCCGCCGCCGCCACCATCCTTCCCCCTCCCGCCGCCCTGCGCCCCGCGGGACCTCCGAGTCCGCGCTCTCCGTCCGCCTCTCGGCCTCCGAACCGCCTCTCCGCGGGGCCGTCCGTGCGGGCCCAGGAAGAGCGAGGGGCCCGAGGGAACCGTGGGGCGGAGGGCTGCCGGGAGGTGGAGGCGGGGGCATAGGGTCAGCACTCCTGCCTCGACGACCCCACCCCATTCCACACGACCGCGCCCATGCCACCCGCCCCGCCCCATCGCAGCCCGTCCCAGATGCAGCTAACAGCCTTTGTACATTCAGGGCATTCAGACGGAATCCTTTGATGCTGAGTAAGGTACGTGCTGTGACGAGGGTCTTGCCACGCGCAGTACCACCGCATCTGCAGGGCTTTCCTCCTGCATGTCTTCTGACGGTTTGTGCAGTGAGAACTCTGCTTAAATCCCTCTCCACACTCATGACGTCCACAGGGTCACCCTCTGGTAGGAGTTCTCTGATGTTGAACAAGTGTGGTGTGACCGCCGAAGGTTTTCCCACATTCGCTGTATTTACAAGGTTTTTCCCATTGCATTTCATTAGTATAATTAATCTCGTTTTGTTTAAACGCTTTTCCACATGTACCATATTTACAACAACGCTCTTCTATTGGATCATGCTGCTCTGAAACAAGTATTGATCTTATATTGAAATATTTTCCAAATTATCTTTCATTGGCAGGAATTTTCACGCAGGCGACCATGTCTTGTCCCAGGTATTTCTCCTGATTTAGGTGATGAGCCTTAAACTGGCCTCTAGGTTTCCCGTATGGATTTTCTCTTCCACCTTTATTCCTTGCTATGAACCTTCTTTGAAAATGTCCTGCTGCTCTACTGTTTATTTCTGAAGACACATGTGAGTCCCAATGTGGCTGCGGTGGCCCCACGAGGAGCCGCCCCGCTGTGGCGCGCGGAGGGGCAGGACGCCCGGAGCCCCTGAGCCGCCCGCCCCTCCGTGTGACAGCGGGGCGCTCACTCCTCAGCCTGCGGACCCCAGGCATCACCTCCCTTCTGAGCACCGCCAGGCGTGAACGTGCGTGGGCGCCCAACACCCACAGGGTCACCGCGCGAGCAAGGACGGTCGCTTCAGGTTTCTTCTGTAATGAAAAGTATTTCTTAGTGGTACAAACATCTGACTACGCTCCAGGTGCTTTTAACATTGTTTTAATGCCTTTTGCTACACAGTTTGGAGATCTGACTAAATTCAATTTAATACCGGTTTTAATGGAGAAAGTGCGTTGTTGGCTATGCGGGCTAAGTCAGTATACTCATTTTTCTATCTAATTTTCATGCATAAGTTTGTGTTGAAATTCTGCTCGTCCTTTCCTACCTTCCCTGGTACAAATTAAGTCATTCTCGCAAACCAATCAGGTGTTGCGTGTTATTATTTTTAACAATTGGACAGAAAACAGATTATAGGTGGTTAAGAATCCCGGGTGCCTGAAAGCTGTCAGCATGGATTTGGAAGTTACCGTGACATGGCCGTTCGCCCTAATTCCTAGTCGATGGCTTTTCATGCTGTTTTGGGAGATGGAGACCAGAGCTGGTGATAAATTTAACTTTCACATCCCTTCGAAGCCAGATCTTTTCATACGGCCCCTGCCTCTTCTCTCTGGACACTTTAAAATTAGCCTGAGAGGAAATGAAGGAGCTGGGAAGGGCGGGCAGAGGACAGAACTTAGGAAAAGGGGCTGGAGAGCAATCAAGACGAGGCTGCACCTTTTGAGGACTTGTCATAACTTTAACATCTCATCTGTGGCCAGCGTTTGAATTTTTTTAATTTAAACTATGAAGCTACTGACGAGGCAGGACTTTGGCTCTGACCACAGAGGCGGACGGCCTCGAGGCTGCTTCGGTGGCGCCCCTCCTTACACTCCCTGCCCGAACCCATGTGACCAAAACCCCGTTCCGCAGACCTGAGCGGAGACTAGGACACGGGAGATGCTCGTTACTCACTGTTCTCATCGCGTAACCCCACTTGCAGACCACTGAGTCGGCCGAGTGCCGAGTGTCCGGTTGCCCCTCCAATCACAGAATGAATTATGTAAGCTTATGGCCTTGTTTCCCTCGCAACCCCGATCGGCTGCAACTCGTGCCTTTGAGCACACTGCGCCACTCCCCCCTCCTCAGAGGCACGCCTCCAGTTTGTGAGGAAGGCTACGTTCTCTTATTTGCAAGTCATATCAGAATAAACTCTTAATTTCTTTCTAGAACTTGTTTACATTTTAAAATTGTTTAATTTTTACCTCAAAGATCATAAAACAAGTCAAATCTATTTTAAACCTGTTCTCTAGGAAATAATTGATCATTCATTTGTAAAAATTATGACCAATTTAAAACATACACAAAATTATAAAACAGTATAATGAATTCCCACATGCTCATTGCCAGGATTCAATAATTATTACATTTTTGTCAATTTTCTTTATTAGTCCCTTTTAAAAAAAAATTCTTTTGGTGATATTTTAAATGAAAGTGAGACACGTAATTTAATCCTAGATATTTCATTACGCATTTCTAAAAACCGCAGACTATTCTCACACATGCTATCATACCTGACAAAATTAACAGCTAACTCCTTGGATACCTTTCATTTTATAGATGCAAAACAATCAGGAGTTAAAAAATATATGCCAATTAAATGACAGTCTCTGGGGGTGGGGCTCGGCAATAGTTTTATTAAGTTCCCAAAGTGATTCCACTGTGTAACTGGGATTAAATAACACTTGGTAAAGCTGCAGAAGGAAATCTCTGTAGTTATGATAAACTAAACATTAAAAATACTAGAAAAGTCCAAAACTTGTACTCAGTTAAGCCATTATATGTTACAGAAATATTAACGTGAGGGTATTCTGGATTTATTTTTATAAGGAACCAGTTACTTAAATAACTTAAATGCATGAGAACAGGAGCATAATAGACCTCCAGTCTAGTTACTGAAGCATAAGTGCTTTGTTAATAAACATGCATAAATACACACTCTAGATGCAACGCAGCAAAATCCGATGGATAGTAATCCTATTCAAGAATATATTGTGAATAAGCAAAACTGAATATAAAACTCCAAACGACTGTCGACGTCACCTATTCCAAATCCCTCGTTTCATAGCAGAAAGTGAAATTTAAAAGTTGCCTTTTCCAATGTCACAAACTTGCTTAGCAGCTAAGTGATTCCTCAGGCCAGCGACTCCACGGCACGACGGTGAGAAGTCAGAGTGGTTAAAGCAGTCGGTCTCTCAGTCTGCTCTGGGTCTTCAGTGCTTAACAGAGGACAGACCAGAGTAAATGCAGCCCCACGCTCACGATGCTTCTAGAACAGTCATTTTCCAGGGTGCAGCCTCTGATGTTTGTTGAGAGCAGAGCGATACCTGAAGGCTTTTCCACAGTCATTACATCCAAAAGGCTTCTCTCCCGAATGCGCTCTCTGATGCTGAACGAGGCACGTGCTCCGGCCGAGAGTCCCGCTGCGTGCATCACAGTCGTACAGTTTCTCCCCAGTGTGGGAGTTCTGATGCTCGCTCAGGTGAGTGCTCCGGCTGAAGGCTTTGTCACATTCGTTGCACTTGTACGGCTTCTCGCCGGTGTGGATTCTTTGATGCTGAGTCAGATGGGAGCTCTGGCTAAAGGCCTTCTCGCATTTATTACACTGGTAGGGTTTTTCTTCTGTGTGAGTTTTCTGATGTTGAGCAAGAGATGAGCAATGTCGGAAGGCTTTGCCACACTCGGCACACTCATACGGCTTTGCTCCTGTGTGAATTCTTTTATGCTGCGTGAGGTGTATGTTCTGGTTGAAGGCTCTGCCACACTCGCCACACTTGTAAGGTCTTTCTCCGGTATGTATTTTCCTGTGCTGAATGAGGGATGAGCCATAACTGAAGGCCTTGCCACACTCGTGACACTGATAAGGTTTCTCGCCAGTGTGAATTCTTTCATGTTTAGCAAGAGATGAGCTCCGAATAAAAGCTTTGCCACATTCCTTGCATTCGTAAGCTTTCTCTTGGGTATGAGTCTTCTGGTGCTGATTAAGGTTTGAGAGGTAACTGAAAGCCTTCCCGCATTCGCTGCATTCAAAGGGCTTTTCTCTGGTGTGGATTCTCCGATGCTGCGTGAGCGATGAGCAGTAACTGAAGGCCTTCCCACATTCGTTGCATTTGTAAGGTTTTTCTCCAGTATGAATTTTCAGATGTTGAGCAAGGGATGACCAGTAACTAAAGGATTTGCCACACTCAGCACAATCGTACGGCTTCTCCCCAGTATGCGTTTTCTGGTGCTGAGTGAGGTTGGAGTGCTGACTGAAGGCTTTCCCACATTCGTTGCATTCGTACGGTTTCTCGCCAGTATGAATCATGTGATGACGGATGAACGTCGACGGCCCATTGAAGGCCTTCCCACACTCGTTACACTTGTAAGTTTTCTCTCCAGTGTGAATTTTTTGATGTTGAGT
This sequence comes from Rousettus aegyptiacus, assembly GCF_014176215.1. Lineage (NCBI taxonomy): Eukaryota > Metazoa > Chordata > Mammalia > Chiroptera > Pteropodidae > Rousettus > Rousettus aegyptiacus. The sequence goes on along the minus strand of NW_023416292.1, from coordinate 23,771,797 downwards.
TAAGTGAGTGCTCCTGGTGAAAGTTTTATCACATTCGTCACATTTAAAAGGTTTTTCTCCTGTATGAATTTTCTGATGTTCCATAAAGTGGCCCCTCTGGCTAAAGGCTTTTCCACATTCGTTACAAGTATATGGTTTCTCGCCAGTATGAATTCTCTGATGCTGAACGAGATGGGTCCTCTGACTGAAGGCTTTACCACATTCGTCGCATTTGTAGGGTTTCTCTCCAGTGTGAATTCTTTGATGCTGAGTAAGAGATGGACCCTCAATGAAACCTTTTCCACACTGATCGCATTTGTAGGGTTTATCTCCAGTGTGAATTCTTTGATGGTTAATAAGGTTTTCGCTCCGGCTGAAGGCTTTCTCACATTCGTTACATTTATAGGGTTTTTCTCCGGTATGTGTTCTCTGATGGCGAATAAGGGCTGAACAATAACTAAACGCTTTCCCACACTCGTTGCACTTACAAGATTTCTCTTTTTTCACTGGGTTTAAATTCCGTTTGACGCGTGGTTCAGCAGAGGTCTCTTCTGGAGATGTCTTCCTTTGTGTTGCAAGGCCGGAAGTGATGCTGACGCTTTTTTCAAAGTCGTGACCTACAGGGTCTCGCTCCAAAGCAGATGCCGCCTTTTCGGTTGGTTTCATTCCCCTTGGCAGCATCTGTCCGTCTGCCTGCGGCCTCGCTGGGCTGCCTCTAGACACCCAAGTTTCTGAGAAGTTAGAGCTACCAGGATCGTTGCTTTTGCATTTTTCCGCTGCTTCCTCTGGAGATGGCTCTTCAGAAATGCCCGGCTCTGGGACTGATAGGCTATATTCTGGTCTTGTCTCCCAGTCTGAAAGAAAAAAGAAAATGCTAAATTCTCTGAATAGAGGGGAAAAAACTTTAAAAATGCTGTTGTGGGAATGACCTAAGGAAACTAAATAAATACAAAGTCATCAGGAAGTTCTTGGGGAGTTTCAAATCCAGCCCTAATATTTGGGAAAAAATTTGGATAGAGGTAAGGAGAATGATAAATGACATTTAAAAACAGCTAGTATCTAAGAACCAGCAAGGGAACTCCGCTCGAGGCGGTAGTTAACTGAAGAGTGGCTCAGAGGGGGCTGAGAAGAGACACAGACGGACGGAATTTGGAGGAGACACTCTAAACAGATTCTTTGCCAACGAACAGCAAAGCAGACATCCCAGAGCTCTAATTTTCAGACAGAACAGACAGGGAAGACCTAGTTAGGGCTGCATGGTTTTTGTCCCGGAACACTGAAGGAACAGTACATCGCTGCTAAAAACGGGGAAGTTGTAAATAGTGGAGGAAATGATTTAAGGGAAGACGACGAGTTCCAGGCGTTCTGAGAATTAGGAACAGAAATGGACGCTAGAGTGGCGTTTGTGGGGGTGGAGGATGCCAAAAGCAGAATAACCGAGATGTTTAGATACAGGGTCGGAGACGGCAGCTCAGCGCAGGGGGGGAAAGAACGACTGGAGCCAGAGGAACGTACGTGAGGAAAGAGGTGGGAGTCGCGGTACCGGGACGAATACAACGGACCAAGGAACGCAAGCGGCGGATCGGCCGGCAGAACGGAAGGAAAAAACGGCAAGCACGCGATCCGGGAGCAGGGCCACGCCGCTCCGCTGCCCACTGGGTAGCGGTCTGGCCCGTCTCGAGCCCAGAAAGATGGCCACGACACAAAGCAGTGGTCAGCGCTGGGGGCCAGGGAAGGGGGCCATGTGTAAAACCGCATTTCTCCGTTCCGCTGGTAGCAGGGTTACAGCAGAGCCCAGAGGACCCTGAGCCTCCTGTGCTGCCAGCCCAGCCACTGCCACCATCACCGTCACCATCACCGCACGCATGAGCAGCCAGCCAGAGACCCAGAGCTGCCCGACCCCGCTGGCTGCACCTGGCACCTGGGGAAGGCGCCGTGAGCGTGGGCGGCCTCATGACAGCAGCGCCTCCCTAGCAGGGACAAGACGAGAGCAGCGCAGGTGTGGGGACCACCGAGCGTTCAGTATTTGCACAGCAGGTGGCCATGGAGCTCGCCCCTCGAAGTACTCCTCGAGGGGGGCCTGGAGACCATGGCGTCTGATGCCGATAAAGGGTAAAAGGCCGCGGCTGAAGCTGGTCCCCAGCGCTGGTGGGAACAAGTATGCAACAGACCGTGTCTTCCACGCAGCTAGCAACAAAGTTACCAGGATACCACAGGCAGGTAAAGAACAAAGGACTGGAGCAAGTTCCAGAAGGCCAGCACCAGAGGGACTGCTGAAAACGAGTCCCACCCTCCTGCACGCAGAGTCTGCGGGGACTGAGCACCCTGCGCAAGGGTGGCTAATCGACGGTGCCGACGATCAAGTGGCAAAGGGGCACCTGGACCAGCGAGAGTCCACACCGGCACGCGGTCACGGCTCTGCAGGGGCCAGGTCACGAGGCAGCCTAGAGAAGATGGCAAGAAAGAGGATAAGGAAGCGGTGCGGACGGGGCCGCGGGCCAGTGGCGGGGACCGCCGCAACCCGAGCCCCGCACTGACGCCTACGGAACTGCAGACCACGCTGACAGCGACGGAAGCAGACCAGGCCCCAGAGAGGGAGTCTGCTCCACGTGCCGAAGGGGACAGGCCCGAGCGCTAGCTTGCCCAGATTGTCTTCGCTGGGTCTCATTCCAGCGACAGAAAGTAAACGTGAGAATGGAGCTCAAGGCTTCGACTGCCTGCCTTCTGCCCTCTGACCGGGCCGCGGGGACAGTCCACGTTACCTACGCAACGTGAGTGTTTTGTTATTTTTACCTACTAAACCTCTTTTTACTGACGACTGAAGCATTTTTTTTAAAGCCTAGGATTTTTTTTCAATATCTATTTAAACATTTTAAAATGATTTTCTCTCTGCTAATTGGGATTTTTTAAAACTTAGTTTTTAATTTGTGATAAAACTTGTTTTTCAAAGTTAATCACCTGTAAGCACAAGTAAATAGAGCTCTTGTTAAAAAATACTAGTTTTCTATAGTACCTTTCGTGAAATCTCATTCTAAGAGACAGATTTTAAAGGTGTGGCATGAAAGAAACAGACTCACGGCTGGGGGAGTAACGCGTTATACCCGTGCAACCCTGTTGGAAATTCCTAATGCTCAACTGCATGTTAAAAAAATCTCTTGAGTGGCCCCCCAGTAAGAAATTCGCTAAAATTTTAGCTAATCCAGCACTTCCCCAATTTGAACATGGTGTTTTCCTTCTCCTCACACAAACGAACCCCCATCCCGTCTCATTCACTTGAGTTTTATCTAGAGTGACTTGAGTTTGCATATTTCTCCAGGGTCTGTTCTATGAAGTGGTCTCCCTGTGCAGTTTGGGAATTAATGGGTTACAAGAAGTTAATTTATAACAAGAATAGTCTTATAGAGTAAAAGGATCAGAAGCTACACACTGAGAATAAAAAAGGTCAGGAAGGCACTTCTGCAGAGCGTGGCTGGGAAAGCAAGGAAGCAGGCCGGAGGGCAGCCGAATGGATTAACAGTGTCGAATAAAAGTACTTGGAAATTTAGGCCCCCAGCTTGTTTGAGGTACAAGTGGTAGAGCCTGTAGACTCAGAAAGGAAACTCTGCAGGTGGAAAAGCGAGGTGATAATTGTGAGCTCAGAGTCCTGGAGGGGGCGGGAAAAGATGGGATCCAGAGTCCAGGCCAAGACGCGGCCTTCAGGGAAAGGCGGCCGGAGTATCACACCAGGTGCATGTCACGACAGCGTTCTGACAAAGCACGAGGGAGCCCAGACGCCTCCCCACGCCTCGGCAGGAAGCAGGTGTATCTACATTTCACGCACAAACTCCTCTGCTCAGGTTGGTGTCCTAGTGAACGACACTCATCTGCAAGGACCCATTACTCACCTCCAAAGCCACCCACTGGCACGCCCGGCTCCACGATCCACGGCTCTGTCCCTTGCTCTAGCTGGGAAATTACATCGGGTTTGGAAACCTGGAGTCCTGCTCGTGGGAGAAGGAAAGAAAGAGGCATCGTCTGCCGTCAGGGAAAAGCGCCACATCAGAATTCAGTCTCACAGCCTCGCTTTCGAGGGAAGGCCCCGAGGTTACAAATTCCAGACACGGTGTAACTAGGGAACTGATTTGAGTTCAGAAAAATTATTACTTTGTCCTTCCACTTGCCATGAGAGAAACCTTTTCAAAGCCTTTCAAAATCAAGGAATCTCTGGTCCCTCATGTAGAGGCAAAACTGGTCTAAGCACTAGAGAACCCTCCTCCTCCTCTGTACCCCGAAGTCGTCCTTACCTATCGACACCAGGTGTGTGTAATTTTCCAGTGTCACGTCCCTGAATAGATCTCTCTGCACGGGATCCAGCTGTTTCCATTCTTCCTGGGTAAAGTCCACTGTCACATCCTTGAAGGTCACTGACTCCTGCAATGCCAAACAAAGCATTTACGTAGGAGGGGGGTGGAGTCAGCAACAGCGACGGAGTAAGGCAAGCTACGGACTATCTGAAAAATGATTCTGACATTTCCTCCTTCGTGAAATGAATGTAAAAAACAGAGCCTGACTCGGGACTGGTGTAAGAACGAACTGTTCAGTACGAAAAGCTTCGTTTAGAATCTGGCGCACGACGCACGCTCAGCCAGTGTGGCCACCGCTGCTCACACTCATCACTGTCATCTCTGATCCGGAACACATCGCGCAGTGGCAGTGAACCTCCAAGCATCAAGAACCTGTTCTACTGCCCGCGGTGAGCCCCGAATCTGGTGCGAAGACAGTCTCCGTGAGCAACATCGGCCAGCAGCACGTGACTGGCCCGCAGGTGCGCTGCGCTCCACGGACAGCCCCAGAGCACTTGCACGAGTTGGAGCCGCGAGTCTGCTTTGCCCAATCCTTGCTCATCTTCACAGATATCTGGATCCAGGATTCCGAACCTCGAACAAGTGCTGAAAGCTAATGCTTACGTAGTCACCAACCGATGATGGGACTGTGCCTGGGGCACGTGAAGCCTTAGGATGCGCAGTGGTGCCAACCTGGGGTCTACACCACAGGTGGTCAATAGCAAGTGTACGCCAACGCGGTCAGCTCCCTTTACGAGCTCTGGACTCCAGGACGGAAGCAGGCGTCCCTGCGTGGACACGTCCCATGTCTCCGTGGGTCACAGTGCAGAGGAAGGGCATCTGTGTGACCAGCACAGAGCGCACCTCATTTCTCTACATCCCACTTCGCAACATCGTCCCTCCTGATCCTGTTTTGTGCCCCGTGTTGTAATAACTGTTAGCCCTGAGGCACACTGCCAAGTTGGGTGAGTCGTTCTAGTAAACACTAAGCCGAAAGGTGGTCACGGGCCTCCGGAAAGACAGTCCTAGAGAAAGGCTACACTAGATCAGCCCTAACAAAGCTGGGAGTTCAAAATCGAAACTCAAAAGGATCCAGCCGTGGCCAAGATGAGATGAACAAGGGTTCAATTTACCCTCCTGCATAAAATAGCCAAAAAATTCCAGACAAAATATATAAAACAGTTTCTGAGACACTGAATCTCAGATGACAAAAAGCGGCGATCCCCGAGAATCAGGAAGCCGATGAGGTGAGCCCCGTGATGGCCCCAGCTTACTGCCGTCCAGTTCCCAGGCAGCAGCGCAGGGGCACCCAGAAGCAGGGCAGCAACTTCCTGAACTGGAGAGAGAACACTGAGTCCGGGAAATCAGGGTGACTGGAACTCACAGGACAAGTACGACAGAGGAGAGAACTACACAGGAAAGAAATACGGAGACCTGCAGGGTTCCCGCTGGGGAGTCGGCCCAGTGCCAGCCAGCACAGAGGTGTGATCGGGCTATCAAAGGCAGGGGAAGAACCGTCCGAGAGGACTTGGGAACAGCACTGGCGCGCCCGAAGAGCTGGAAAGAGAGTCGGTTCCCATCGGTAAAACTGGAGAACTTCCTAATTCACCAGGCATTGGGTAGAATACAAAGAAAGGTCTTGCCTCTGTATTGGGAAATAAGTGGCCTCGGACTAAATGCTGTCCTGGGTACACCTAGCAAACATTGAAAGCCAGACCTGAAGGAAACACACTGTTTCAAGTAAGTGAACTGCATCCCAGGAAAAGGAATATTTTATAGGAATGCAAAAGTATGCAGAATCTAAGAAGGTCAAATTCATGGCATTCAGTCAAAGATTCTCAGACATGCAAAAAAGCATGGAAATACGACCTATAACGAAGGGGGCTGGGAATCAATTTATTGAATCCAACCGAAAACTGACACGGACACTAGAATTAGCAGTCAAGGACATTAAAGGTTATTATGACAGTTCTCAGTGTTCAAAAAGTTAGAGCCGTGGAAGACACTTTTTAAAAACACCCAAATGGAACTTCCAGGGCTGAAAATGAATGTTCTGGGGTGAAAAATACACTAGATAGTACCAACAGAATATTAAGCATTGAAGAAGAAATGATTAATAAATTCAAAGAGATGGTAATAGAAACTATCAAAAATAAAATAAAAAAAAAATTTTAAGAGATAGCATCAGGGAGCTATGGGACTTCAAATGTCTCAATATATGTATAATTAGAGTCCCTGCACAAAAAAAAAAAAAAAAAAAAAAAGAGAGCAGAGAAAATATTTGAAGAAAAACTAGCTCATTATTTTCTAAATTTGATGAAAATTATAAACCCACAGATCTCAGATACTCAAACTGTAAGCACAGGAAACACAAAGAAAACTACACCAAGGCACATCTTAATCAAATACTGTAGCTCAAATCCAGGGACGGAGAAAACCTTACAAGCACCCAAAGGGAAAAAAGACAAATCTAAAGGAACAAAGAAAAAATTACACATTTTTTTGTTGTTGGAAACCATACAAGCAAGGAGACAATGGAGAAACATTATAGAACACTGAAAAGAAAAACTGTCAAACTAGAAATGAGAAACAAAGGTACAATACTTTTTCGGACATAAAAACTTGAAAGAATTCACCACCAGCAGAATGCACTATTAAACACTTTAAGGAAGTCCATGTGGAAGCAAAATGACACTAAGCGAAAGTAAGGATGTACACCAAGCCGCTTTGCCTTGGCGCCACTGATGGTTCAGGCTAGATAATTCTTCCAGATACCTGTGTGGGGCTATCACAAGATCCCTCAATAAAGAATAAAGTGATACCAAAAGAACTTGAGCAAGAGGTAAGTGCACCGCCTGCACCAGAGAGGCGGGGCCGGAACACGGCCGCTGGGCAGATGGGCGCCCAGGACGAACTGCCAACGCTGATTTTTAGATGAACACACCCCACAGCAGAAGAACATACAGTCCCACTCTAAGGACTGAAATGGCGTTTTAAGAAACCCCAGCTTACCTGAAAACTGGCTGCCGGCTGTAGAGTGCACCCCCCGTGGTGAAGGGCAGATTCTGGTGAGGACAGATCTGGGGGAGGAAGAAGAAACCACAGTGAATCCTGTCAGACTAAGCTGTTCCCAGCAAGCCATAAAATCCCACTTATTTTTCTATTTGAAAATAACAGGAACTGTCAATTTCCTTTCTCAGAATAAAAAAAAAAAAAAATCAGGATAACTGTGACCAGCGTCCTGATCCTCTCCTTGGTAGGCTCAGAAGGTAAAGCATTACTTTAAGATTCATAGTTTTGTCTCTAGATACTTACAGTCCTGTATGTCACATACATACAACTCACTCTATGTTCCCATTAAATAAGGCAAAATAGTTCTGCTGCCTCCTCTGCTACATAGAAAATATGAATAATCAGCCTACTTTCCAAAAGTTTTTATAGGCCCTTTGAAATTGCTATTTATGCAAATTAAATATCACAATAATTTATACTACTTATACTACTACCTACCAAAATGTCTACAATTAAATAGACATGGTCAATGCAACTGCTGGCAATAACATAAATATAATGGATTATAATTGGACAGTCATACATCAACAAATTGGGTAACCTAGAGGAAATGGATAAATTCCTAAAAACGTACAACCTACTAAGACTGAAACGTGAGGAAACAAAACATCTGAACAGACCAATAAGGAGTAAAGGAGACTGAATCCGTAATCAGGACCCTCCAACAAGGACAAGCCCAGGGCCAGATGGTCTCGCTGGTGAACTCTACAAAACACTGCAATAAAAATTACCACCAACCTTTTCAAACTCTTCCAAAAACCAGAAGAGGGACTACTCCAAACTCATTTTACAAAACCAGCATCGCCGTGATACTCAGCCACATAACACAAGGCAAGGTACTACAGGCCAATATTCCTAATGAATATAGATGCGAAAATTCTTAGCAAGATGAATTCATCAGCACATTAAATGGATCACACATCAGGATCAAGGAGGATTTATCCCTGGGAAATGTGATACGCCGCATTAACAAGATGAAATATAAAGTTCATATAATCATCTCAATAGATGCAGAAAAAGCATGTGACAAAGTTCAACATCCTTCCATTATAAAAATTCTCAACAAACTGGTATAGAAAGAATGTACCTCAACATAACGAACACCATGTATGATGAGCCCACAGCTAATATACTCAATGATGAAAAATTCAAAGCTTTTCCGCTATGATCAGAAATGAAGAGGGTGCCCAATCTCACCATCTCTTCAGCACTGTACTGGAAGTCCTAGACAGAGAAGTTAGGCAAGAAAAATAAATAAAAGACATCCAACTCCGAAAGGAGGTGTAATTGTCTCTGTTTACAGATGACTTATATATATAGAAAATCCTAAAAATTTCATGAAAAAAAAAAAAAAACTGCTAGAACTAAACAAATTCAGTACAGCTGCACAACATAAAATCAACATACAACAACTAGTGGTGTTTCTATATATTAAGAAGGCAATATCTGCAAAAGAAATAAAACAATCCCCTCTAGAATAGCATTAAAATCAATAAAATACTCAGGATTAAATTTAACCAAGGAGGTAAAAGATCTGTACACTGAAAACTGCATGACAATGATGAAAGAAATTGAAGAAAATACAAATGGAAAGATGTCCCATGTCCAGGGATCAGAACGACTTATATATTATTATAACGTCCACACTACCCAAAGCGGTTTGTAGATTCAGTGCAATCCCTGTCAAAATTTCAATGGCAACTGGCATAGAAATAGAATAAACAATCATAAATTAGTACAGAATCATAAAAGACCCCAAAACATCATAGCACCCCTAGGCAAGAACAAAGCGGAAGGCTATATACTTCCTGATTCCAAACTACATTACAGAGCTATAATAATCAAAACGATATGGTACTATCATAAAAATAGACACACAGACCAACTGAACAAAATTGAGAGCCCAGAAGTAAAACCTCATATATGTGGTCAACTAATATTTTCAAGGGAGCCAAGAATGCTCAATGGATAAAGGATAGTCTTTTCAATAAATGGTGTTGAAAAAACTGGATAATCACGTGCAGAAGAATGAAACTGAACCCCAATTTTACATCAATCATGAGAATTAACTTGAACTGAATTAAAGACTTAAACAAGATCTAGAACTGTTAAAGTCCTAAAAGAAAAACTTTGGTTAAAAGCTCCTTGACATAGGTGTTGGCAAGGATTTTTTTTGATACGATACCAAAAACATCAGCAACAAAGGCAAAAATCAACAAATGGGAGTACGTCAAACTGAAAAACTTCAGCACAGAAAAAGAAACTACCAACAAAATGAAGAGGCAGGCTATGGGAGAAAATATTTGCAAATCATATCTCATAAGGGATGAATATCCAAACTATATATGGTACTCTTACGACTCAACAGCATAAAAACGAATATAATTTTACAATGCACAAGAGAAGACATACGAATGGCCAACGGGTGCACAAAAAGGTGCTAGGCAAGACTAATCATTAGGGAAATGCACACAAAACGAGATATCACCTCACACCTGTTAGAATATTATAAAAGACGAGTGTTGGTGAGGACGTGGAGAAAAGGGAGCCATTGTGTACTGTTGGTGGGAATGTAAACTGGTAATAGTTACATGGAAAAAATACACACACACACCAGTTTCTTTAGCCACTCATCCACTGATGGACGCTTAGGTTGCTCCCATTATCTTGGGTATTGTAAATACTGCTGCAGTGAACACGGTGTAGGTATCTTTCTGAGACAGAGATTTCATCTCCTCTGGGCTTGCTGGGTCATATGGCAGTTCCGCTTTTAATTTGAGGAGCCTACATATGATTTAACATAGTGAGAATACCCATTTACATCACCAACAGTGGGAATGTATGTGTATACACACAAACACACATGCAAACTACATGTATGTATACATGTACACACACACACACAAAATGGAATACTGCAGCCATAAAATAGAAGGAAGTCCTGCTATTTGCAACACTGATGGGCCATGAAGGCATTATGTGGAATGAAAGAAGGCAAAAGACAAATACTGTAAGATCTTATGTATGGAATCTAAAAAAGCTGAATGCATAGAAACGAAGAGTAGAATGGTGGTGTCCAGGGGCTGGGGGAGATGCTGATCAAAGGGGACAAACTTCCAGTTATAAATTAGTTCTGGGGTCTCATGTACAGCATGGTGACGAGTTAACACTATGTCATATACTTAAAGTTGCTACGAGAGTGAATCTTAAATGTTCTCACCACATGGACACAAACACACAAGAAGCAAATCCGTGAGGTGACCGATGTGCTAACCAACCTGACTGTGGTAATCATTCTGGAATATACAGGTGTCTCAAATCACCCCACTGGACAACTTAAACTTACACAATGTTAAGGGTCAATTCTATCTCAGTAAAGCTGGAAAAAAAATTTTCTCAGAAATTGTTTGTAAATTTCAGTGTTCAGATTTTGAACACTTTTCTTAGGTATGTTCCTGTTTCATATTTTGGATGTTACTGTAAACGGAGTTATAATTTTTATAATTTCTGATTGTTCATTAGTAATATGATATAAGTTGATTTAATTGGACATTGTTTTGAAATAATTATAGATACACATGCAGTTGTAAGAAATAAAATATTCTTTGTATCCTTCAAAAAACAAAGAATTGAGGACAAATGGAAGGTATTGCTCAATCTACATAAATAATATGTTAACATTTCTAATGATATTAAAGGAATGCAAGAAAAAGGACTGAATAATAGGTTAAACCAAACATGACTGCATATCTATAAAAATCTAAAGAACGTAAAGATAATGATGATGCAGAGGCAAGTCTAAAGTGACATGTCACAGGGCTCTATCCTTACCCTGGCCTGTTCAGTGACATGTAGAAAGAAATACAAGGAATATTCATTAAATATACAAGTTACATGAAGTTGGAAGGGATAGTTAAAACAATAAATAATTAAATTAAGATTCCTAATTATTCTGACAGGCTGGAACACTTGGCTAAAAAAATGGAATAATCAAAAATGTGAAGTCTCGACATTAAGGATAAAAGACAGTTTATTACACAAAGATAGCATGAATCTAGTTCACTACCATTTATGTAAAAAAGAGCCAGGGTTTACAGCATAATAGCACGAACTTTTTAAAGCAAATACGATCTGATGCTAAACAGCAGAAGTATAAACCAAATCAAAAGTAGTGCATCATAGTTTCAGGCATTTTTCAAAGCACGTCCGCTGAACTGTGTTTAGTTTTAGGCAACACGTTTTTAAGAGCATGTTGTCATGAAGCATGGTTTTCAGAGAAATGGTCTAGATATATCACATGGACGCACATAAAAAAATTGAGGCTATTTTGCTTAGAAAGCATTTGTGAGTAGGAGTTGTGACATCTGTCTCACACATCTGAAGGATAGCAATGTGAGAAAAAGCAATCTCTTGTTTTTGGGGACTAAGAACTAAGATCGAGGCAAAAGTTAAAGGAACAAGACACTTCTGCCTAATATAAGGAACTAAAAAAAGAAAGTCAAAAAAGGAACAGCCTGCACCCAAAATGGACAGTTTAATGCCACACTTGTTCATAGGCTTAACAGACAGCCATCTTCCAGCGAGATTTAAAAAACTGATTCTTACATTGAAGGGATGATTACAAAGATTTTTTTCTGACTGCAAGATTCTCATTCTACTATTTAATCAACAGAAGTCACGTGAAGATCACAGACACTATGAATCATCGCTCCTTTTCATTCCGCAACCCCCAAGCCCGGGAGAGTTAACTCTTCCTGCAAAACTCTCCCTATAATTCGGATTCTTTTCTTGATCCTTAAATATAAGGTTTCCTCGTTCCACCTCTTGCAGCTCTGTCAAGTGCTTGATCTTCAAGTCAAGACGTTCCTTCACCTCCATCATTCTGCTCTCCCCGCGCCATCCCCTCTACCTTCCATCTCAGGAGCTCATCTCGTTCCTCTGGAACCTGGTCACCAGGGTTTCCCAAGCAGCAAGCGTCCCTCCAGCTGGGTCCTCGGTCCGCAGCTCAGATGTCCAACAAGTCTAAGACTTCACATACACTGAGGTCGGCTGACCTAAAAGACACAGGATGGGGTCAGCAGCATGCGTCACAATCAAACCTCAGTTTTGCACAGTGGCCAAGAGGTCCTTGGAACCCAGAAGTGGCGACAGAGAGCACTGAGCAGGCGAGAGGCGCCCTGGCTGAACAAAACCAGAGTGGACACCGAGCACGCAGGTTCGGCCCCGGATTAAGAAACCCCGTGGTGCTCCACTAGAATCCTGCCGGAGGCGCCCCGGACCAGCCCGTTGCCTCCGAGCGCACCTGCAGGCTCGCCCAGCGGGCTCGGATCGGGGACACACACCTGTTGCGGGGGCGTAAAGCTGGAAGAAGGCGAGCGGGGCGGGGCCCGGCTCCCGTCCTTCCTCCCAGACCGGAACAAAAGAACAAAGCCGTTCTCGGGATCGGGGCGGAACCGCCCGCGCCGAGGCGGCGAGGGGCGCCCCCTTTCAGGACTCCCCGGCTCCCTCCCGCAGAGGCCGCTCCGAATGGAGCAAGAAGGGTGACGTCACGGGGCCAGCGGGCGGGCGGTTGCCATGGTGATACCTGGGCTTCCCTCCCCCGACTGCGATCCAACTCCGATCGCCGGTCCGGAAGCGCCGGGAAGCTCACCAAACCCAGGGAAAGGACCAGAGCCGCGGGACTTCCGAGCGCCAGCCTCTTTCCACGCCTCCCGCGGATGCCGCGGCCACTTCCGGCCGCGCCGCGCGCGCCCCGCCCCCGCCCCCGCCCGCGCGTGCGCCGGAGCGCGCGGATGCGCCGGCCCGCGACTCCCAGGATGCTCCACGCGCCGCGCCGGACTCCATTTCCCAGAGGCTCCGCGCCGCGCGCGGCCGGGTCCTGCGGTTCTGACCGACCCAGGTGGAGGTGTGCGTTGGCAGGCGACGCTCGAGCTTCTCTGCCGGGGCTGGTTGTAAGAGGTAGACGTTCACACACACACACGTGATTTAGAAAAGCAAAGAAGCGTTTCACGGTGCATCACGTACCTTATCGCCTGTTCTGCACTCTACTCAAAGAACTAGTATTCTAGTTTAAATATCCTGGTTCCGACCCACTATTTCGCTTTCATGGCTCTCAAATGGGTCGCAACCCACATTTTAAAAAATGCTGCAGGAATCCGGGAAGTGACGTTACCATGTTTTGCCCGGCTAGTGCACCGTGTACACCCACCTGCGTGAGCCAGCGCGTAGCTGCACAGGAGCCCAGCGCCGGTCTCAGTGTGCCCTTGGCAGAAAAGAATCCAACAGAAGTCAGTAGGTTTTTATATTTTTAAATATGTGGCCCACTTTGCTGTGCTGTGCGTCCCCAGCATGGAGTGACCAAGATCAAGTCACTCAGCCTGTTGGTTGATGAAACTAAACTTGGAAGTCTAATGTTGCGTGTATGAAAACAAAGTTACAGGCAAAGAAAAGGGAGCAATGTATAGAAGTCTCTAACTGCAGATTTCAGAAAAGAGCTGTAGGAACTAGAACAAGGAAACAATTTGGTATTCTCAGATTACAAGAAAACAGGGCCTACACAGGAAGGAAAGCTGTGAGGGCACGAGCCGAAGTAAAAAGACACTAGATGAGAAGGAGCATAAACATTTGGCAGACGTATTTAAGATGCAGCAGCATAAAGTTATACTGAAGAAGAACCGAACCGATGCTGCGGCAGGTGAATAAGTTGTGGACAGGATGTTCTTTTAAGGCTCCTCCATGATTCAAAAGAAGGTGAGCGATGGATGTGAAAGACGGGATGGAAAGCCAGCGTATGCCGTGGGGAAGGAGCGGCCACACGAAATCAGCTATCCCTTCACGCCCTTTGTGCCAGGCAGTGTTCTAGTGCTTTACATCTATTTAATTCTACTTTACAACAAAGGAAACCGAGGCACAGATAAGCTGAATAACTAGCCTAAGGTCACATAGCCAGTAAATGGGGACGCTAGGACTTGGATTTAGTAATTTGGTCCCAAACTCTCACTTTCAACGCAGACTCCCTAGTAAAGCGATGAACAATTTCCTGAGTTGGAGAAAGAATACATCTATGTTCCATTGCCAGTGTAAGTGTGAAGTGATACAGCCACTTTGGAAGATATTTTGGCAGTTTCTTACAAAACTAAACAGAAACAGATGGAAATTCACAGGAATTTAAGCTATAACCCTGTCGGGGAGGCAGGAGACGTAGGCATTTAAGTGTTTTTGTTGAATCCTCGTTTTGCTCGAAGGTTGTGTTCGGGCACAAAGCCCATTCACTTTGTGCAGCAGGCAGTGGTTACCCTGGTTTATATTCGGTCTTGTCTCTAACTTGAAAAACCTCATCCAAATTTTTGTACTCGTGGCGGAATGATTAAGGTGATGAAGTAAGATCCATTGAGGTCTTCCGCGCCTGTTCGAATCCTGCGGAATCCCGTAGGGTCCTCTCACTCGCACCCCCGGCAAGACCCTCGGCTAAATATTCCAGGCGAGAGCCCCACAGCAATGGGGAGGGAGGGGCCTAGTGCCTCAATGGGCATAGCCCGATCTCTGTCCTGTCCGCGAAGATCCCCCGTAAGTCTGTTTGCAAAATAGCTGTTGGAGCTTCCTTCCCTTCGCCAAGGGTTCCTTTCTTGGGTGGTGGTCTCGGGTCATTGAGAGATTCCTCGGAATTAGTGGAAGGTGCAATCAGTTCCTCCTCGTTAGTATAGTGGTGAGTATCCCCGCCTGTCACGCGGGAGACCGGGGTTCGATTCCCCGACGGGGAGGCCACATACTGTGGTCTTTTTTTTTTCCTCCTTCACGTTTTTTTTTTTTTTTTAGAATTCCTGGCAATCGTGCTATTGTTGCGTAGGACCTGAGGCTGTGTGCCACAGTTCTTGAACACAAAAGCTAGAGAACTTCGCCTGGTAGGCTGAGAGTCTGCGGGCGCTGCTGCAGCTCCACTGTCCCCTGCAGCGCAAGGCGACCTCCACTGCTGGGACCGGGCACTGGGAGCAGTCAGAGCGGCAGAAGACCTGCCTGCCGGCAATTCCCAGCCACACCGTCCCGCTGGCGTCACTCCCGGGCCTGCCACTCTCATAGGAGAAGCATTTCAGTTAATCCTAAAATATCAAAGCCACCAGGTTTAGATAACGCAGGGCTTAGAAGACTCGAGAGTTAATAAAAACGTGGTCGTCTGGCAGCTGCCTCCCATCTGCACGCAGAGAGAACTACGGGGCCATGTGAGGAGAAGGTCAAAAAGCCCATGTGGGCGTTCAGGTCCTCCATCCTCCTACACATCAGCCCTGGAATGGTGAGGCCCTCTGCGCTGCGTCCAGCCACACTGGCTGACCTGGGCAGCTCCACGCTGGTGACCCCCGGCTTTAGCATCTGCAAGATGCAGGTCAAACACGTGAAGGGAGATGAAAATGTGGCGGGTCCCACGCTTTCAGGAAGGGGAGATCCCCCAAGTTCCAGGAACATTTGAGGCGCGTCAGCATTGCTGCTTCCAACAAGATCTGAACCGCAAGCGATGTGCTTATGAATACACGTTAGATTTTATGAATCGAAGCTTTCCGAAAGGAAAGAAATTCCTGCTATAAAGCCATGGCAGTTGGGGCAGTGCGGCACTTACTCCCAGGTGGGTCACTAAACAGGTGGAACGGAAGAACACACCTTAAACAGACCCATGCATGCAGTCGACCCTACAGGGCACTAAGGGAAAGACCATTCTCTTCAATAAATTAAAATTAAATAAATTGGTGGCTCAGTTGGATATCAATGTGGAAATAAATGAACTAAAACACAGAAAATTCAATCAGATGAAGTGTATATTTTAAGTAAAAGGTAAGGCAATGCTTCTGAAAGATAACAGGATAACTTCTTCACGACTTCAGAGTACACAAGAATTTCTAAAGCAGAGCATGAATACTGGAAACTTTTGTTCATTACTAGCCACCAGTACAGGGCAAATATTTATATTGCATATACCTAACAAAACTGTGTCTACAGAGTTCTCCAGAGAATTAGAGCCAATGGATGTATATGTGTGAGATGGAGATTTATTTGAGGAATTGGCTTAGGCAATTATGGAGGCTGGCAAGCCCAAAGTCTGCAGGGTGGGCAGTAGGCTGGTGACCCGGAAGAGCTGATGCTACAGGTCAAGTGTGAGGGCCATCTGTTGGGAGGTTAGGCTTTTGCTTTATTTGTGTCTTCAGTTAGACAAGGCCCGCCCACATCATGGAGGACAATTTGCATTACTCGGAGTCTATCAATCTAAATGTTAATCTCAACCCCAAATACCCTTGCAAAAACATCACAGAAACACAGAATGATAGTTGACCACATATCTGGGTTACCATGGCCCAGCAGGTTAGCACGTAAAAATACAATAACAAAAGACAAATCATACCAAGTGTTATCAAGGACGTGGAACAGCTAGGTGTTCATACAGGGAGATGTAAACTGGTTCAATCGCTCGCAAAAACATTTTGGCATTATACCCTGAAGTATGAACATTCACTCTTACTATGATTCCATCCATGAGCATGTTTACTCAGCAGAAATCCCTACTTATGGTTGTCAAAGGTTGTGTACAAGAATATTTGTGGCAGAACTATTTAGAATAGCCCAAATGGAAAACAACCCAAAGGCCTTTGGAGGCGGTGGACTCGAAGAAATGCTCTGACATCGGGGATGACTTTGAAGAGTGGAGATGCTGGAAAGGTGCCTGTCGGAACAAGAGCAAAGGCACTGAGGCATTTCCATGACCGAGGGTACTCAGAATAGGAGTGTCCGGAAGGGCGGAGGGCGTTCCTGCATTCAGCACCCTCCTGGCTTCGCTGCTGCTCCATCTCTTCCGGCTCCTTTTTTTCCTCCTCCCCCTCCTGCTTCTCCCTCTCTTTTTTTTCCTCCCACCGCATGTTCTCTGCTCCCACCTGGACCTTTTCTTCCCACTCTCTTCTGCTTGGGAACCAAAGTTCTGAGTCCCTAAGTTTATACTTTGTTTCCCAACTTGACCATAAAGCCCAGATAAACATTCCTGAATGTACTGGAGAAGATACAAAGAGAGGGCTGGGAACAGGGAATGTTCCTCTGGAGTCTCTAAGCTGTAAGGCGTTGAACATGAGTACCAACAGAAAAGTGCCATCAAATCTGTGAGCTTGTCTCTAACTGACCTGGTTTTCATTTCTTTAATTCTACTCTTAACAATCTATGTTGTTTGACTCTCGTTTCTAGACATCTTTGGACCAAAACAGATGAGGAATGAAATAGGAAAACCAAAACTTGCAAATGTCATACTATGACACACATGCCAGATGAACTATGAAACCATGATGTGCAAGACAAACTGCCTAAGCTCAACACTTTACATATTTCTTGGTAACATGAGCACCTCTGCCTCAGGAGAGGGTAGAGTCTGGCTAGGGCATGTAGTTGAGGAAAAGGGAATTGGCTTCCTCAAATCAGGCTTGATAATAAGTGATGTTCATACCTTAAGAGATTCACTCCTCCATTTGAGACTGATGTCAATACTTCAGACACAACCATCTGTGGAATTGGAGTAAGAGGTTATTTGACCCAGAGAAATGGGTAACAGGCAACACAGGGCGAGCAACGAAGATGACTGGGACGCAGGGATGTCAGTGGCAGTTAGAAGATAGCACCATAGTCGGCAGGATTCAAACCCATGTGGAGGAGCCCCCAGTGGGGTGGCTGCAACTGCCTCCTAATGCGACTTCCCCGTTGCCGATTTTGTGGGTGTAGCCAGCGGCGTGCTACCTAACACAAAATCAGGCACTGAAACATTGTTCCCTGTAATGTGACATTGCACTATAATGTGATACAGTGAAAGATATTCAGGTGTGTCATTATTAGGCCTGATAACAAGATTGCCATATCCATTTGGAGCTTCTCTCTCTCAGATGAAATGTCATCTATACCAAATCGAAATGCAGCAGAGGAAGGTGGAGTACAAAGAACCATCCTGAGACCAGAGGTTCTAACTTTCTAGGCCCTAGAACCCCAGGCTGACGCCCGTTTCTAAGTGTTTGCTGGAGCCGACGGGCCGTCGCCTCAGATCTGCAAATGTGATGGGACTAGAAAGTGGCCGGAAGGATTTGAAGGCATCAGAACTTCAGTCGTTCACATTTGTTTCAGCACTAAACACTAAGAGAGGAATAGCTTTGATGGCCTTAGCCTGCTTTGCCCTTTCTGCACCTTAAAAGGACCTGCTGAAACCTGACCTGAATGCAGGTGTAGGTGAGAGGGTGGGGAGGATCAGAGAACCAAAGAAAAAGGTGCCTCAGGAGAAGCTCTCCTCTTCACCTTAACTCTTTCTTAGCTTCAGAGATGAACGCAACTTTGACCTAATTTACAAGACCAAGATTAATGAAGCATTCAGCCACGATTAAGAGATCATTTTACTTTAGCAGTATGCTTACTGTCACGACGGCCATCTGCTCCTCAGCTCGGCCCCCAGGTTGAACGATCCTCTCTTGCCATGTCCCCACCATGTCCTACTATGTCTCCATGTCTCCTGCCGCGTTTTCAACTGGCAATGGACAGTCCTGGGCACCCGTGTCCCCTCTGGACACAGGGGAGGAGTCCAAGAGGCTCACAGTGCCACCCGAGAAAAAGCCAAGCGGAAGCTTTCTCCAACAAACCCCGTTTTGAGACGCTGGAGTTTTGTGTCGCGCGTCACCATCGGGTCCCCACGAGGCGGAGCGTTTCCAGGACTCAGAGGGCTGTTCCCCGGCGATGCCGCACATGGCGACGGAAGAGGCTGGCCACAGCTATGTCACGACACGAATCTTCTGGGTCTCTCGCAGCAGCGTTGCAGAGAAGGGCCGACTGCCACCTCCGGCCCCGGATCCCGACTTCCGTGGGGTTTCGCACCAAGCGCCCTTGCGCGGGGGAGGGGCGCTGCCCTGGCCGCAGAGAGCGAGAGGCGGGACTCGGCTCCTCGCTGCAGACGAGGACGACTGGATTGCAGAATGGTGGCCCATGGCACCGGCAGCGGGGTTCCATGGTGTAATGGTTAGCACTCTGGACTCTGAATCCAGCGATCCGAGTTCAAATCTCGGTGGGACCTAGTCATTTTACCTTGATTTCTCATTCTATTCTGTCCCCCTTTCCCCTTTGGGGAGTGGTGGGCCTGCAATCCGTGGTTCAAGCGAACCGAGAGTGGGACCTAGAAGGGGAAGGGACCACCCCGTGCTCCCTCCCCCACCAAACAGCGACCTGTGTGTGGCATCCTAGAATTCTGACTTGAGTTGAACTTTTCCTTTGATTTACCATTTTATAACATGTGCTGAACTCGCTTCGCATAGGAGCGAAAAGGGTCAACAAAACAGAGAGAAGAAACGTTCTCGGGGACATGCCTTTCTGCCCTGCAGGTGGGACTTCACGGTGACTCTTAGGGACAATGACCAGAATTCATAGGCCGTTCACCCTCCGCTGAGAAGTGGCTTCTGGAACCCACTCCTACTCTAAATAAGAGCTTCTGGAACTCTCTCGGGTATTTGGACTAGTGCAAGAGAGATTGCACGTTGTAGTCCTCATGCACGGGTCATGGCCAAATAGAAGGATTTCTCGTTTCTTCTCTCAGTGCAGAATCTTCCATTATACGGGTGTTTCGAAGTTTATTTAAAAAGTTAAAAATTGATGCCGGTTCACATTTTTCAAATCATCACCTCAACACCTGCTTCTGCATCAAGTCTTAGAGTCTGTGTCAGTTGTTGAGTGAATCTCATGGGTCCCCATCAGATGCTGACAACAGAAATCTGGCTTCTTGGAATGTCTCCTGTTTAGCCTCAGTCCATCAATCCATCAGAATAATTTTTCCCAGTTCTGGGGGTGAAATGTTGCTTGCCAAGCTGGTGAAACAGCATGATAGCCATCTCTATGACATCAAATAAGAGACATTTACTACAAATACATAGTGATGTATGACTTAAGCTCATAAGGAGAGCAAATTTCAGCACAGCTAGTTTTTATTTCAGTGTGTTACACTGTGGCTGAGCGATCAAGGTGGGGGACCAGGACTCCTGGGGATGAGAACTATTTGGATCGAGCCCCCACGAGTCTTTGGGTTTGGGGGGAAGTTTTCTAATCTTATACTAAAATCCAAGGTCTGGTGGTCCGCGGGAATACGGGTGTTATTAGCCAACTTGCTACAACAGCATAGTATTCATTGAAGTGGTCTCAGACTAAAAAACAATTACAACAAATACACTTTCCGGTGGAGTACTTCACATTTTGAAAACAGCTGAAGTTTTCCTGGCCTACATATGCTAATTAGTTCTGCATATGCTATGTAGTCGCGGCCAACTGGTTAAGGCGATGGACTAGATAATCCACTGGGGTCTCCACACGCAGGTTTGAATCCTGCCGACTATAGCACCTCCACCCTCCTTAGAAGGATAATTTACTGACAATTCACCCCCTGAGAATCTGCTAGCAAGTTGACTATTTCCAAGCCTGACTAATCAGTCTCTGGCTCGTACATGCTGGCATGTTACATCTCTGCTTTTGTTACTTCCTAAAAAGTCATTCAACCGTAGTCCTAATGCTGTTTCCTTTCCCTCCTAAAGAGAGTTCAGGCTTTGCCTGATGCCTTTGCGTGTCTGCAGTCAAAACCCTGTCTGCTTTGAAGGCATCCTTTTCCAGAGAAAGGGAAGGCATTGCGCCCTTCTCAGGATTCCTTTCCAGTCACATGGAAAGGGAAATTCGATTCAGGAAAACTTGCATCATATACAGTGAGAGCCAAGACTCACAACTGTGCTCGCCAAGTTGAGAATCCAAACTGGGCATAAATAAGCACACCATTACAACTGAAGACTTTGAGGAAAGTCATTTTCTTCATAATCCAATCAAAAAGTGTCAACAGCATCACATTGGCTGGGCTCATTGGTCCTGCGGGCCAGGACGACAGTGAAGAGAAAGGAACTGAAAATGAGGCAAGGTTTCCCCTCATTCTGGGCACAGTTCAGATGCAAAATCGCATTGTATGATTAACAAGTGTGGCTAATGTAGTAAAGGGATGCTACTAACCACGTGTGAGTGCCTTTCTAGGACCTCCCGGGAGAGTTCAGCCCATGCCTGGACAGCTTTGTCCATGCAGATGGTCCTCACCTCACATGTGGAGATCAGCGCTGAGTTGTCATACTTCACTGAACCTCGTCCAAGAATGCTTCTAATAATTTTTTTGTAAACACAGCGCTTTCCCTTGCCATGGATTGAACCAGCAGCTTCCATCCTCTTCACTGTGTGTCTTCAGAGGTATGATGTATAATATAAAGCTGTGAGTTGCAAAGCCACGTGGGTCAGTGATGCGAGGCTGTGTCAAGTCCTCTTTGCTGAGAGGTGTCGGTGGGGTGTTTGACTGGGCTCTGGCAAGACCTGGGCTCCGGAGGCTGAATTGGATATTCCTTTGCAAAACTCATCATCTCTCATCTCATCCGCTCTCGCAGCCAGCATGCTGGCTTGCTTTGACTCTGAGAAACTAATAGAATTCTAGAATGTCAAAGCTAATGAAATGTGAAGGCCCTTCTATGGCTGCAATTCCTAGTTTTAGAGTTGAGGAAAGTCACCCATGTAACACTGATGTATAGAATTTAAAAATAAAAAAAATGTCTAAAAAGATACTTTAGAGAAGAATGTTGATAGTACAAGCTTCTCATTCTGGATGCTTCCTTCTAGAGGTGCCACAGGAGATAACGCCCAGGTTCTGGGGCTGGAGCTGAGACGCTGGACCAAGACTGATCACCACACAGAATTTCACATTGTGGAGAATCAGCATGTGTTCGGGTTCTGAATACTGCCATTGGGACTTAGAGAATACCAAGGGGGGCCAGGTGCTCAGCACTCACATGTGGCAAGTGGCTAAACTATCGGACGTCACAGATCTAGAATGTGTAGAGACCGTAAAATAGAGTTGGTAGAAGATTGAAACCAAGGGACAGTTACACCGGAAACAACTGGCTACAGTCCAAGATACAAGAGTCTTTGGCGCACACTTCTTGGCACTTCAGGACTAGTGCTGCTGTGACACCCAGTGGCTAAACTCGCTATTTCAGTGTGCTCTTCCTCCACGTCCTTAGTGTCAGGAAATCCCCTGAGTATTGCTCGCACCTGTCCCTCCTGCAGGGCACGGTCCTGTCCGCGCATCAGAAGCAGCTTCTGTTTCAGCACCGTGGACAGGGACTGTTGCTAGGATGCCAGAGGCCAGGAGGTCCACGTGCCCTTTTCACCCGTCAGCACCTCTCTCTCTATCTCTCTCTCTCATGTCTATAATACTTCACATTTTACGAAATATTCTCATTTATATGCATGGCCTCATTTAATCCTCACATCACAAATGAGAAATATGGGAGGCTAAGAGAAGTCCTCAAGCTTGCCCAGCCCCTAAGTATTAGGTTTAAAGCAGCAGCCTGGATATCTCAGCCGATGCTCACTACTCTTTGCTCATAAACACTACTTATGCCTTCAGCATCATTTCTAAATGCCCACAGAAGGGAAATGGACAAGATGACCGAATGTGAGTGCCCACATTTTCCTCAAACTGAAAGTTTTTTTTAATCCCTAAGAACTATGCAAAACAGCACAAAAACCAATGACAAGGGGAAACGTCTACAAAGAAAGCAATGAGTGAAGAAATAATAATAGTCACTCATTTAGTGGGGAAAGAGGAATATTCGGTATTTTGTGGGTGGTGCACGGACCAGATAAACGTTGCGGTGAAAATATCGTTATGGATCCCCTCTCATTTTTACTTTGATATGTTAAATCTATAGATTTTTTAAATGTAATAATGAGTCTTATTTGCCCTTTTACTAAGAGTCACCAAATTTTAAATTTCCACATTTGATTGCCTTACAGCATATATATACACCGGGTTCAGAGGTGGAGGGACAGAAAACATGGAGCTCGAGGTCATGGATAGAAGAGAAATTTGCTATTAACTGTACATTCTCCAATACCATTAGGATTATTTATTCCTCATGTTATAAATATTTAACAATTTTAAATATTCTTTTTAATGTGCACGGAAAATAATGTTTGCATGAATCAATTATTGGTTTCCATCAGAACTGGTTTTTTATTCACAGCAGAGTTCAGGGGTTCTTCCATTTTCCTCTGGTATTTATTTTCCTCCTTATTATAATAAATTCCATTAGACTAGAACAAAATTCTATTTCTACCTCCTCACAGATGTAGGTATGTCGAGATTTGAGGAACTCACAGGAAATGGCAGTGTCAAAATTGATTTCAGTCATTTAGGTGAACCATTTTCCCAGAGGAGAAGGTAAGAAAGAGAGGTTCCACCGAGACTTGAACTCGGATCGCTGGATTCAGAGTCCAGAGTGCTAACCATTACACCATGGAACCTCACAGGTGTCCTTGTCTTTACCTAATATGGATTATATGAACTCCCCTGACAGTATTTCATCTACTTTATCAGTCAAAAATTTGAGTCAATGTACACTCCGGACACTCTTTTGAAGAAAATCCTAAGAGATCTTATTTTATCTTATTTATCTTATTTTCTTGGCAAGTACACAAACCTGTAAAGTCTACCTTCCTCCTCCACCATTGATTCGAACTAGTTGGCCGAGTGAACATTCCTTATGTATACAAGCCCTGAAATGAACATCTTATATTCATTATATGATTTAATGCTTAGAAACTCGGGGAAGTTGGTTTTTGCACCTATATCGATGGCAAAGCTGAGACTTGGAGATTCTGTATCTTTTATCTGCAACTCCACTAGGTTTCAGCCATAAGATCTTTTTCTCTACATAGATTATTTAGTTGTCAGGTCCAAAGCCTGTAGGAAAACAAGCTTTAACATGTCGATTTCTGGCACATTCACGGAAGGAAACTTGCAAAGGAAACTGTGTTTGCGAGTGGGTAAGTCGTTCTCTAAGAAGTCCGGATTTTGTCTCGTGCAGCAGTGGGTGAGGAGAGTACCAGACGCGCAGGTGCCTCCCCGACCCCACAACGACTTCTGTCACGGCCACAGATCCGGCCCCCGTGTGAGGCGCCACGTGTCGGTGAGCCCTGGTCGTCACGGGGAAAGAGGTGTTGAGCTCATGTAGAGAAGCTGCTTGCGCTAGTTAAAAAAGAATTTTCTTCGGGCATCGAAGCCACTAAAGGACATTTTATGCATTTCTCAAAACCAGAAAATAGAGCCGGCAGCCTCTTCTATGTCCCTTTAATGGGCCCCGAAGTTATTAGGGGCGATTTCTAAACCTTTATTGTTTTAGCACCCCATGGCATATGGAACGGAAACTCACGCACCCTCTCACACAAAGGTGGCCTCAGTCACCAAACATAGCACTTAGCAAACTATTCCAGGGACTTCACAAAATCATTTAAGACTCTGTGTCCCAGATCAAGAATCCCCTGCATTTGGGTTTCCCTTCTATATTATGTAGCCTCATTGCCACAATAATAAGAAATTAGATCACTCAAGTAAAATTAAGCTGCTAAAGAAGCATTCTCTTTAAATTCTGGCTGCATGATTCATAGCCTCAGTGTTGTAAATTAGGAAGCAAAGGTGCACCCACGCCTGAATCTAAGATTCTGGCCAAACCAGTTTTGCATGTCTCTCATCTCGGAGTGCTTATTGATGTAGGTTCCTGACCGTCAGTTTTGGGAGACCAGAGTTAAACATATCTGGTCAGACCCAGTGGTTTGAACAAGCCTCTTTTTCAGGCCATTTTACATTTCCACCAACAGAAAAAAATAATTAAAGCAACATGCAGTAAGAAAATTCAAATAAGTATGCTGCTAAATGGCGTATTAAACATCAAATGCCTAGAAAGAAATCTAGATAAGACACAATATTGTAAAGATATCAATTTTCCCCCTAGTTGATCTACAGAGCCAGTGCATTTTTAGTAAAATCCCATCAGGTGTTTTGGGGGCTTGATAAATTGACCAAAATATAACATTTCAGTGAAAAAGGCCAAAGTAGTTTAAGTTATCTTTAGAAAGGAGAGCAAACTTAGAGGACTTATTTTACCAAATGCTAAAGACATAAGGGTAGTATAAGTAACACAATATAATGTTGTCCATGGATAAACAAGGCACTAAATAACGTTCAGTGACAATGAATAGTCTTTGAATAAGTTGTAAATATCTACAAGGAAAAAATGGTCAAGTGACCACCCACTGGGGAAAAAAATTAAATTGGCCCCTTTCGCATTATCCACAAAGCCAGTTCCGGGTAGACTGTAGATCTGAACATTAATGTTAAATAAATAGATAAACAAAGCAAGATTTTAGAAACAACACACAGGAATACCTTCCTGACTTTGAACTAAGGAAACTTTGTTTTTTAATTTAGCACGACAAGCATCAGCTATAAAGGGTACTTCTTTGCATCTGGGTCATCAAACTCTTCAGTCCTGAGAATTTTTCTTATATATCCTGATAACATTTTACTTTCTTTCCTACTGAACACAACTATAAAACATGAGCAGAATGCATGAGGCAACTATTTGAAGATGCCAAAAACAAAATATCAGCAAATATATGAAAAAAGAACACCAGCACTACCCTGTCCATTTTTCTAATTGATCTATAAGCTTAATCCAATTGTTATCAAAATCCCAGCAGGATTTTTTTATAGTCAGAGAAAGAATAAGTCTAAAATGTATACGGATAGGCAAAGGAGCTAGAATATCTAAAAACAATTTTTAAAAATAAAAATTCAATGTGGGAGATTACACTATCTGATGTCAGACCTACTTTAAATTTCGGTAATCAGATAGTGAAGTATTGGCATGAAAACAGGCATGTAGATCAATCAAACAGAATGGAAAGTCCAGAAATAAATGTACACAAATATGGCCAATTGGTTTTTGATGAAGGCGCAAATAAATCAATGAAGAAATCATAGTCTTTCAACAAATGGTATTGGGAAAATGAAATATCCATAAGTAAAAAGGAGGGGCAAGACATACGTAAGTAAATGAATAAGTCAATCTCGATGTAAACCTCACAACTTATCCCGAAATTAACTTAAAAACTGATTGTAGGTATAATGTAAACCAAAAACTTCTAGAAGAAGACATAAGAGAAAAACTACAGAAACTTGGTTTTGGCAATGAGTGGCACTTTTCATAGAAGAAAAATATAAAGAAAATAAATTAGACATTAAATGTTAAATAATTTGATCTGCAAAGACAGTGTTAAAACAATAAAAAAAAGAAGCTGAAAACTGGCAGAAAATATTTGCAAATCACATATCCGACAGAAGATTTGTATCTACAATATATAAGGAATCGTTAAAACTCACCAATAAGAAAACTAACAACCCAATTTTAGAAATGGACAAAATACATGAACGCACACTTCCTCAAAAAGAGTAAAAGGATCTTGGTCAATAGGCACACAAAAAGATGTGAATATTATTAGTCATTTGGAAATGCAAATTAAAAGAACGGTGAGATATCATTACACACCTATTAAAATGGTTGAAATTAAAGATACAAAACCCATGGCTGGTTGAGGATGAAGGACAACCAACTAGAAATATCATTTAGTGCTGGTGAGACTGAAAAACAGTGTGGGCACTCTGGGAAATAGTTTGAAGAGTTCTTATAAAGTTAGACACTTGTCAGGTGATACAGCAATCCCAGTTCTAGGAATCCGCCCAAGAAAAATAAAAATTTATAACAATGTTTAATAATGTTTATAGCTATATCTCCATTGCAATTGCCAAAAATTGGAAACAACCTTGATGTCCATCAATAGGTGGACAAATAAATAAACTGTGGACATCGGTACAGTGGAATTCCATTCAACGGCAGAAAGGTACAAGATTTTGATACATGCAACAACTTGGATAAATCTGAGGACATGTTCTATCTCAGGAGGGAAAAGCTAATCTCAAAAGGTTACATACTGTATGGTTCAACTTCGATAACGCTCTCAAAAATGCCAAAGGCAGGAACAGAAAACGTACCTGGTGTCCTCTGTGATGCGTGAGATTAGGAGGCGACTAGGCAAGATGACGTAAGGGAGGTTTATGGGTCGATGGGACTGTTCTGTATCCCGATTGCGATAGTGGTTTACACGAACGTGTGCATATGCTTCCAAAAGTCGATTTTATCCTCTGATATATATTTTTAAAAATAAAGTAAAAGGCTTCCATTTTGTGGCATGGACTGCACATCCTCTACAATTTATCTGAGGAACACTTTTCCCTACACGGTGTCTTTTTGAGATAGCTTAGTCCAAGCAGTGCTTCGGGGAGGGACACGCGGAGACAGCCTTGCGCCCTGGCCCGTCCCTGGGGGTGGGGGTTGTTAGGCTCCGTTGGAGCAAACTTTTCCAGGAAAACACCGCGCTCACTGGTTTTTTTCTGGGCTAGACGTGGGAGCGCAGGGACCATGACGCGACACGACTAGGTGAGCAACACGCGTTCCCTGTACGACTGCGGTCGGATCAGAGGGGAGAAGGGCTCAGGATTTCTCCGCGCGCCGACTGCACGGCGAACCATTTCAGCATAAGGTAAAAGCGCAGACGTAGTCGGCAGGATTCGAACCTGCGCGGGGAGACCCCAATGGATTTCTAGTCCATCGCCTTAACCACTCGGCCACGACTACAGCTGTTTCTCACTTCTGCGGAAGAATATGACAGATGTGACGCTGAAACTCCTGTGCAGAAAAAGTGATGTTTAACGAGTCGGGCACATTCGTCGGTGAGAAGGCTCCGAGAGGGAAGTCACACTCTCCGGCAGCCCGACACGCGGGGCACCCAGCAGGCAGGGCGCGCAGGGACTCGCGGTGCCGGCAGCCTCGTTCCCAGCAAAGTTCAGGTCGGCTCGCCTGCCCCTCGCGGCCGAGCCGAGCTCGTGGCTGGGAGCTGGAGTCTCGGGCACCGAGGTGCCGTCGGGTGACGCCGGTTTAGGCCCGGACGGAACTCTTCTGCCAGGACTTACAGGAGGCCGTCCTCCTCCCCCGCATCCCACCGCAAACCCCGGGCGCTGGCGCTGCGCTCTGTGGGCGCCGGGGAGGGACGTGCCCGCTGACCTGGGCCCCAGGGGGAGGGAGAGGAGACGCTGCTGGCGAGCTCCGCGCCCCGGCGTCCCCGTGTTTGGCAACGTGCTTTGCAAAGGCCAACGCGCTTTCACCTTCCAGACAGGTTGAGAAGAAACACGGGTGTAGCCGGTCCGTGAGTTTATTTCCTGTGAGATCCCAGCTGCTTTTAGAAATGGATTATTTGGTTTAATTTGAGGGGCCCGTACGGCCTCTTTTCTCTAAATTTAACCAACATTGCTCGTCTCCCATCTCTCATCTCTCTTATCTTATGCCATGGAATGCCACACCAAACCCGCTCGCTTCGCAGCCCTTAGGCTTGGAGAAGGAAGTGGCGGGGAGAAGGCCTGCAAGGGGGGAGACAGCCAGCAGGTGAAGGAAAAGGGTCAGGTGAGGGCAATGGAGGGAGAGGGCCAGGCAGGAGAAGCCTGGAAGAAAGCTCAAAACACCCGCCACCTGCCACCCAAAACAGTTAAAATACTGGACAGGAACGTGTAACCCTTCCCTCCCCCAATGCTTAAGATGCACATTGCAATACTATATGTTACCATGAATCCATGTAGATATTCATAAATATGCAATTTTTATAGAAAGGAAGAAAGAGGAAGGAAGGACAAGGAAGAAAGGCAGGCAGAGGGAAACTCGGCAGCACCGTATTGGTGTCAGGGTGAACTGCGGGTGATAATGGGGGCACGGGAAGGTCCCGTAATGCTGCCGAAGAAGGAGGTTACGATTCAATCAGAGGAGCCGCAGAGCTCGAATACAGAGAGAAAAGGTATCGTCAGAGATAGGACTCGACCTCACGCCTCCACACGTGACCAGAAGCCAGGAAGTAGACGAATGGGCTTGGGGCCTGGGACCACTCAGACACCCTGAGAGCCCTCTCTAATGACATCTGTGTCACAGCCAGATATGTGCGGTGACACAAGCTCTGAACTGTGGTGTCCGAGAAGTGCAAGACGGGGACTTTTCATGGCAGCCGGAGGCCATCGCTGTGGCTCCAGCTCTTCTTAATGATTTAAATTACTTATGAAATTTATTTATGGGACAAATTAAGAAGCACAACGGGACCCTGAATAGTTTGACTGGCAGAGCACCGGGCTTCGACCCCGAGGGTCAAGGCGAAGGGCCCAGATGAAGCTGTGCAGGCGTCACCCGAGCTTTTATTCCAGTCACATGTAGAAGAGCCCAGATGGCCTTGTCGTCCTTACCAAGGTTAAGGTCTACTTTAGACCTTAGTTGCCGCCCCAGAAGAACTGCCCTGTGTTCTCTCGCCTCAAACCTTTGAAATGTTGAAGGAGGGCCAAATAACCTTTGGACTGAGTCTAAAGCAACATTGTGCCCCAAAGAACTGTTTGTAAAGATAATGAGAGAGCAGATAAACTGATGACTGGACTGAGAATTAAAAACATTGTTTAGAATTAGCATCACTGTTAGCCTTTCTGCACCAATAGAAATTCCTTCCTTCTACAGATGTAATTGTTCCCCTTCCCTTTCTCATAAGTACCCCTTGCCTTTGTCTAATTGGAACACTATTTGGGCTTCTGTCTGAATCAGTGGTTCCCAAATACCAACTCATATTGATCTCAAATAAATGCTCGTTGCCTCTCACTTTGAAAGGCCTTTATTTTTAGGTTAACAGGTCAAATCTAGATCCATTTAATTACTGCATTTCTTCTAAAGACAAACAGAACCACTCTTGGATTTTGCAAGGAAATTTAGAATCATGGGTGATAGGAAAAATGGTATTAAACAACAACAAAAATAATTTATGATTGAATTATTGTAAATTATGCTATTTTCTAATTCTCTTCTGCGGTGTGGGGGTGACTTCATTCTAGAAGATGGGGTACAATTTGGTCGAATTCTACTAGCATATAAACTCTGAGAGCAGGGGCATTTACGTCTGTGACCTCTGAGACTCCCCTAGTCTTTTGCAAGACGGTAGTACTTCACACAGAAGTTGTGTCCATTCTGAAAAACAGTTGATAAACTAAAATGCAAACACATTACGAAATGGGGGTAGCCATCCATTTGGTGTTTTCATTAAAAAGCAACTCTCCTTACACTGGGATTCACATAATTTGTAAAACTTTAGAAATGGGCTTCTGTGCTTTTTTATCTGTGTACAGTACTATAGATTTTTGTAAGACTTTAAATGGTCTTTTGGACAAAAAGCCAAAGCTGGCACCTGGTGGATACTGTGTGTGCAAAACAAGATTGCATTTACTTTATAACTATTTTCCTTACTTCCCTATGTCACTTGTCCCCAGGAGAAGAATACTGTACCTGAGAAGTGGTAGTGGTGTGAGTGTGTGGGAGGTCCCTCCTTAACTGGACCTAGACACCTCTCAGTAGACAGGGCAGCAGAATCCTCTGTACCTGGATGTGTCTGACGTAAAAATGTCACCTAGCTCCTCCACAGAAATGCATATTAAAAGATCAAAAGCCAGCTGTTCCGCAGAGTGAGTCTCTGGTCTGCTCTTGAGTCCGATTTCATTGGTAAAGATCTCAGAGAACAGCTGGAGTAGTCCAGCTTCAGGGACCCTCGGGGCCCCCTAAAGTGTGGCTTAGTCACTGAGCAGACCGCTTAACCTCCACACTGTACGCTCGTTGAACAGCCGACTCACGTGCACGATTGCAGGGGAAACAACGAAGAACGGTCAGACTCAGAAAGGGGTGGGCTCTCTGGGGACGTTCTTGCTGGAGTCCACCGGCCATGGTGGAGAGGGGAGCCGGGCAGAGCAGAGGCGCTCCAGGAGGATGCGAGGACATCGCACTTGCCGGCGACAGCAGGACAGGTAGGGCATTTATGAAATGAGGGGATGTGTCCAGTTCAGTGACGAGTGGAGCAAGCGAGGAGGGACCGCCGAGAACCGGAAGGTGGGGAGAGAGGCCGAAGGTTCTAACTTACAAGAAGGGGGATTTAAGTCTGTCGTCCCCGTTGCAGTTCTTCCTACACTTTCACGATTAGGATTTCCGGGAGATCGCAGAGTAAAAAGATAAATGAACGGACAAAAGAGGTGACGCGCACCCCTCCGGGCCCCTTCGGCTGGAGGAGGCCGCCTCGCCGCGGCCGCTCCGCGCGCCCCGCCCCCTCGCCGCGCCCGCCGGCCGCTCGCTCTCCCTCGGCTTCGCCCCAGGCCTCCGTCCTTTGCCTCCTTCCTCCTCTCTTCTCCACTTCCCGCGTGTCACCCCTCACTCGCCGCGTCAGGCCTTCTTACCACCTTCACCTCTGCTTGTGAGCAAGGCACACGATTCACATGCGGCCCCTGCGGACCCCGGCGGATGTCTAGGTTGCCACCTACCTGCCCCTGGTACCTCCGAACACCACACCCTACTGTATTTCAACAACGTGAGAACTTCTTTGTTATTAATGACCTAAAAATGTTTTCAGCAGCTTCATAATCTCGAGGGACTCTTCCTTTAAGAGTTTAAAAGTGACATAGGAAGGTGACCCACGGAAATTTTTGATAGAACTATATAGCAAATTCTTTTCTACGTGTGGCAAGAACAAAAAAGGATCCCATGTCAGGAGTGGGATTTGAACCCACGCCTCCATACGGAGACCAGAAGCCCCAGGAGCGGGAAGCTGAGCTTGAGTCTGGCGCCTTAGACCACTCGGCCATCCTGACATCGGTGAACCCTGGGTTTATACTGTAGACTCACATGCTGCTGGTCAGTGCCAGGCTGTATCCTGGGAAAAGAAAATTTATTCTTGGAATTTGCCGGACTAGGATGGAGTTCTGAACTCACTGAGAAACGGGAAGGCAGTGAGGATCTGAATAGTTCCCATAACCCTGAGCCCGGGTGCTGTGCACCGAGGGGCTCCCTCCTCACTTCCTCTCCTGCACCCCCAGCCCAGGCCCAAACTGCCTGACTCCACCTCTGACCCGGACGCCAAGGTCACAGTGCATTTTCTAACTCAAACTCCCATCCAGCAGATGCAGCTCAATGGTCAGGCCCCTGCCCTGCTCGAGAGAGGGTCATCCTCCTTGTTCTCAACCCATGCAAACTGTGGTTCAGACGGTTCACGTGACTCTGTGTCCCTGCCTGAGAGTCTTCCAGTTGACTCCCCAGAAATCGCGAAGCTCTGCCCAGACTGCTGGCCAACAAGCCTGTGAGAGAATCCTGGGGTCGAGTCTTTTTCCTTATGTGTGGCTTCTGCTGGTCCGAGCTTAGTCTGCAAACGGCGACCTTTACCGGGCGAAATGTGGCCATTTTCTGGTATTTTCGCCAGCGCGTCTGTGGACAGAGCTCTTCGGCCCGGATCCAGCGACGCAGGAGGAGAGGAGCAGGCCTGGTCCTCAGCCTGGACCCCGCTTCCAGCCCAGGACGAGCTCGGAACCGGCCCCGGGGCACCCCAGGACGCTCAGTCCTGCCCGCGCCTCTCGGCGTCTCTGCTGGCACCTGACGTCGGGTATTCGAAACAAGGCACCGAGAACTAAAGTCTGGACACCTGAGCGACAGGCGGAGGGACAAGCGCTGCAGCGCGGAGGGCGCGGTGCGAATAAAGCAGACGCCCCTGGTTGCCTCCCCGCCCTGCATCCGGGGAGACGCGCCAGCCGCTCTCTCCCCGCTGCCACTCCCCCCTCCCCCGCCCCACCGCCCTCATCCAAGCCAAACCCTCGCAAGCGGGTCAGGGGTCTTGCATCTCCTTTGACAAAAGCCAATTGAAGGGACCGTTGGGACTCTCCGAGAGCACGGGAATCTGTTTGAACACAGACCAGAAAATCGGAAAGGAGCTGGGGATGGAACCGCAAATTTTCTAGAAAACGAAAAATATATATAAATAAGAACCCTAAAGATTTGAACATATCAATTTTAGGACAAGGAGCTAATATGCATTGGTCAGCAGGGGCTTCGTAGCTCAGGGGTTAGAGCACTGGTCTCGTAAACCAGGGGTCGTGAGTTCGAATCTCACCGGAGCCTTTGGTTGTCGGTTTTTCACCTTTGGTAGGTGATTTTAAAGGATGTGTTTCCCCATCACCTAATCCTAGAACTAGAAATGAGTTACCCAGGTCTATGACCTTACCTTCTCAGCACACAGAAGATAACGGTTACCGTAAGGAATTCTAAAGCAATCTACAATCTCCATCATGGAAATGAAGCTGCTGGCGCCGTATGAACTTTACGAAATACCTGGAATCCTGGAATCGAGGTGCAGGACACCTACAAGTGCCAGCAGGGGACGTGTTCCAAGATCCCCCCAAATCCCTGAAACCGCAGATAGTACCTTACTCCAAGTGTACATTTTTCTCGTGTATACGTACCTATGATAAAGTTTAATTTATAAATTTGCAACGGTGAGACTAACTACAATAACTCATAATGAAATAGAATAATTGTAACAATATACTGTAGTTATGTAAATGTGGTCTGTGTCTCAAAATATCTTCCTGTCCTTTACTCACCCTCTTGTGACAGTGTGAGATGATAAAATGCCTGTGTGATTACGTAAGATGGGGTGAATGACGCAGGCATTGTGACGCCGCGTTGACCGCCTGCTTAAGGAGATCCTGGATGGCGAGTCATGACGATGCCGATGGCTGGATGGCAAGAGCAGGCGATGTGCACGGCTGAAGACCCTCGATAGTCAAAGGCTTTCCCCCAAACCTTTGGGAAGAGCACTGCAATCAGAAGTCGTCGTCTCTCTTTTTCCCCGTCGAAGCCCTGCCGCAGGGCTTGTAATCTCTCAGCAACCATGTGGTGACTTTGACGCCGAGATTTCATCACACTACTCAGAATGGCGCCCAATTCAAAACTTCTGAGTTATTTACTTTTGGAATTTTGCATTTAACATTTTCAGACGGGTTAACCGCAGGTAACTGAAACCATGAGAACCAAAATTACAGATGGGCAGGGGGTGGCACTGTATAAACCGGCTGGTACACTCATTTGTATTGCGTTTCAATCACTTGCAGTCTAAAGGGTCCTGACTAATTCAGCCTTTGGAGGCCTAAAGAGACTCCATTATAATTACCGATTTTATCATACTTCCCTAAGCTCCCTTAGAGACAGGCGTCACATTTTATTTGATATTGTATCTCAGAGACTAGCGGCAAATGGACACTAGTGACTGTTGCATGAAGCCCAGCGAGTGTGGCGAGTTTGCAAATAGCCTAAGGGGTATACGAAGTACCCAAAGGCCGAGGAACCTCGGCCAACTAAGAGAGGAGAACAAAGAAAGTGACTCAGGCCCGATGAGGGTTATACATAAACATGAAGCAACGAATCCTCCCGGCTCAATATGTTACCTCTTTATTGGAATTCCCAGGGGAAGTCCAGCAGATGAGACCTCGCCGGAGCTTGGAGGGTTTCGGTGCCACGTGCGGCGGCCCCGGCTTTCGCCGGCGACTGTCCTGGTGCTGCGCCCCGGGTGACGGGAGCCTCGCGGTGCCCGCGACCGCCACACGGTTCACGTTGGGACAGGTCCCTGCGCACCCGAGCTGGGCCCAGCCGCCCTGCGGAAACCGAGGGGTTCGCGGCCTGCAGTCGAGGTCCCCCGGCCTCCCCTTGTTAAGGGGACCCCGCTGGTTCCCCTGTCCCCAAGGGCCGGTTTCTCGGCACCCGCTGCGGCCTGGCTTCGGGAGGAGCTTCGGTTCGAGCCGTTCGCACCGCGCCCCCTCGCCGAGCCCAGGGCCTGAGCGTCAGCGGCCCCCCAAGATGCTCCTGGTCACAGCATGCGATGGCGACGTCTGACTGAGGACTCTAACCAGCTGGAGAAACGGACGGAGGAGACACTGCGAGAAAACCTTTAGTTTTTCAAAAGCTGCTTCGTGACCGTCCTTGAAGGGTCTTTCTGGGCCACCGCGGCCTTTCCCAGGTGCGGGAGGCGGCGACAGGCCGCCCCGCGCGCGGCGCCGTCCAGGCTGATGGAGTGGCGGGGGGCAACCTGAAGGGCCCCCGAGGGGACACGCAGGAGGGGCCAGTGCGGGGCGAATCCGCGTCCTGCCCACCCCGGGCGGGAGGAGCTCGCGGAGTCCGCGCTGCTTACGCTCAGCCCCGCTCTGTCCTCAGCGACTCCGCACCGCGCGCGACGCTTCTGGGGGGTTCGCGGCTGCTCTCGCTGCTTGAACAGACTCCACGGGCTCAACTACCTGTTCCCTGCTGCTCGCTCCGTTTCCCGCCCTCTTCCCTCCTCATCCAGCTTCTCTCAGTGCCCAGGTTTGAGTCCTTATTGGTTTTTCAAAATAATCACCTGTCCACAAAATACAATGGGGAGGCAAGAATTCAACAGAAGTATACATTTTAAAATCGCATGTGACAAAGAAACATAGAAACCAGGAACTAATTTTTCTAACATATATAAAATTAACTTAAAAAGTACTTGAGGTGCGAAGTAGGCAAAATAGCTGAAAATGCAAAATGCATTTTAAGAGAGCGGTTTAGTCCGTTGAGGTTTCAAGTGGACTTGGAGTTTAAGGCGAAGTCAGAAGTCAAAACACATCGTCTCTGTGCCTCAACCTCCTTTGTATAAAGCGCTTCCAAAAGTGCTTGGCAAATACGGTGGTGCGTCCTCCTAGAGAGTGCTTTCAGGAATGATCGGGAAGGAAAACTGCTCCATTCGGAAACGTGAGTGCTGTGAGCAGGACTCAAGTCTGCGCGGGGAAACCCCACCAGGATTTTGAGTCCGGCGCCTGAGCCGCTCGGCCGTCACAGCACCGGAGGGCAGCCTGAGAGGTCTGACGTGCCGCTGGAGGGCCGCGACCACCGATTCCTTGGCGTCTCCAAGAAAACCTTCTCCAACCCCAAGCTGACACGTTTCCCTTGGCAATTTCAACTTTCCAGATGGGCCAAAACCCTTGGCAGTCCGCTTGACCTATTCTTTCATTCCGCACGTCAGGGAATTCTCTCCGCTCCACCTTCAAATGTTACCTGCTGAGAAACTCAGCACCCAACTGCTCCCGCCCTGGTCCAAGACACCTTTGTCTCTAACATGAAATATTGCAAAAGCCTCTCAGTAGGTTTCCCTCTTCCACCCTTTCTGGCCCTAAAGAAACATTCCATGAAAAGCCTTTTTGAACACAAAACACGTGAAGGCACAGCTTTGCTCGAGACCCGACGGCATGTCCTCACCTCAGCAGAGCGAATGCGGGAGCCCTCGCTGGGCGGCCAGGCTGTGGGCAACCTTGCTTGCGGGCCCAGTGACTGCTGCTCCCTTTGTCCGGACACCGCTCTGCTCTCTCAGGGGCTCTGCTCTGACTGCTTTCCAGCTCTGACGCTGGTGCTTTGACAGATGTGTGACTCAGTCCCTCAGCCGTGAAACGCAGCCCGAACATTAGATTGCAAACCGCGGATTCCCCTCGCTCCGGAGCGCCCCTCATGCTTTGCTTTTTGCCTCCACGTCGCTCACGATCATTTAACACGCTGTGTAACATGCTCGGTCTGTGCTCTGTTCGCTTCTATATGAAAGATCAATAAATGCTAGATTTAATAACAGGGAATAAATGGTAGCTATCGCTATTGTTCCAGCCACTTCTTTCCCATTATTAGTTTCAACATGACATCTGAAGGGGAGCAGAATGTGCCACCCCAAATAGGCCACTTTGGCGTAGGGATTATTTTGGAGGCAACTGGGAAACAGCAAACAGAGGAAGGGTCTGTCTGGTATCGCCCCCCGACCCCCGTCTAAAAGCAGAGCAGGTGTCCTTGGCAGAGTTGGTCCCCCTCCCATCCCAGGTACCAGGTGGGAAGTGGGCCCCCAGCTAGGGCTGCACTGCAAACCTTCCTAAAACAGCCGTTTCCCATTGGTTCCCCCTGTTCACCTTCCCACAGTTACGGCCTCTGGCCTTGGCCTGGTCACCTCTCCGCACTTCGTCACCCTTTGTTAAATGATACTTTAACCTTTGAATCTAACTACTTTTCTGAGAAGCCTCCATGCATTTAAAATTAAAATAAAAAATATGAAAATCAATAAATTTTGTAAACTGTTTCTCTTGATAATCTGGTTTTTGTCCATTTAATTCATAGATCTTACCTACAAACCTAAGAGAGTAGAGAAAAAAGCTTCTCCTCCCTACATATGGAAACTGCAAAGATCAGAGCTTTGGGAATTTGAAGAAAATATACCCACATCTATAGGATATTTAAAAATGAGCTGTTGAGCCAGGCAAAGTCATGTTTGAATTGTAACTCACATGCTAGCAACACACTTAAGCAAGATAGGTTATTAGTGTCTCAACTTGAAATTAGAAAAATAATGCCTTCCTCAGAAAGTCATGGTAGGAGCTCGGTCTTACAGCCAGTATCCGTCAAGTGCCTGTCATAAACTGGGCACGTGCAAGGCTGCATGGGCTCCCCCACAGCGAGACCCAACCCCGCTGCCGACCCCATGCAACACGCTGCACTGTGGCGAGAGACAGACACCGATGAACTTGTCACACCGTCTAGTGCAACCTGTGCAAGAAAAGAGAGCGCATGGTGCTGCGGGAAGCCGGGCCGGTCGGTGAGGGGTGCTAAGGCGTCTTCCTTATGAAAGCCACAGCTCGGATGAGCCCTGAGCGCGAGCCCGAGACAACCAGGCGGAGAGGCCGTGCGACGCTTCCAGCCAGAGGCGACCGGACGAGCCCAGCCTAGTGGTGGGACAGGCTGGCTGCTCAGAGCAGCGAGCACAGACCGCAGGTGATGGTGAGCTGTGGCTCGAGGGTGGAGGCGACCTGCAGGGTTGGCGTGTGGGCAGTTACACACCGCGAGTGTCGTGACACAAAGCATCTCTAAAATGTGCGCTATAGGTCAGACTCTTCCAGTGCTAGTTTCTGTCGGTTCCTTTCATCCAGTCAAAATATCCAGAATGAGCTCTGGTGCGACTTCACCTCTAAGGAGAGCCAAAGAGCCAAAAGTTAAAGTTCCCCCGATAAGTGTGAAGGAACTGCCACCTGAGGGACGGTGAGTCCTCGTGACCCTTGTGGCCCTTGTGGCCGCGGACCGCAGGCTCTGCCGCCCCCTCGTGGTCACTTCGCGCAGGCGCGGTGTTAGCGGAGTTTGACGCCTGGGCACCACACCAGGTAACGTCCCTCCTCCGGCGGTACGTCCGCTCCAGAAGAAAAACTGTCCTTCTTAAACAAAATGTCATGAAACGCACAAACAAGTCACGAAACTTTTAAACCCTCCCATATTTCTGAGAAATCCCTCAAACCGAGCTTTACTACCTGGATCCATCCGATTTGCAGCGGGGCTTGGCCGCGAATGGGACTAAATGGGAAGACACGGGCCGGATCCGAGGGAAGAAGGGTGCGCCCTCCGAAGGCGGGAAGTCTGCGTCTGATGAGAGACACTGGAGACCAACCTTTAATTCGTGGAGCGTAGATGTCATCAGTGAAGGTGTTTTTAAAAATCAAAGTGTCATTTAACTTGCATTAACTTGAACTCATGTTAAGTATACTGTTCAAAGAAAGAAAAATGTGACATCAATTCATAGATTCAATAAACTTAGCAAACAAAAACCAGGGAAAACATTTTAAAAACTATAATTAGCCAAATTATACTGAAATGCTTGAAAAACCAAAGTTTAAAAAGAAATCTTAAAAGCATCTAGAGAGAAAAGATAACACATTTTAAGTTAAACGAAGGTTAAATGAAACAATAAATATCTCCTCGAAGGGAGGCAGAAAAGGAGGAACAAAGGACAAGTGGGACAAATAGAAACAAATGACATGACGATTGACCTAAATCCAATTACAAATAACTGCGCTTTATGTAAATGGGACAAACAACTAAAAGGCAGAGACTGGTAGACTATAGGCACAGTCTCCAACATTTCGGCACTAGGGACCAGTGCTCCTCTGAGAATCTAACGCCTGGTGATCTGAGGTGGCGCTGAGGCGGTGATGCTAGTCCAGAGCTAGCGGCCGCAGATACAGAGGAAGCTTCGCTCACAGGCCCACCACTCCCCTCCTGATGTGGGGCCCAGTTCCTAACAAGCCATGGACCAATACTGGTGTTTGGGGACTCCTGGACTAGATAGTAAAATAAAATGAAGAAAAACAGGAGCCAACTGTGTCCTGCTTATAAGAGACACACATGAAAAATAATAATAAACCAAAGATAAGGAGGGACATTTCATAACAATAAAATGATCAATTCATCAGAATGACATATTAATTCTTATATGAAGCAAAACTGAAAAAATGAAAACAAGAAATAGAACCAGGATGATGGTTGGTGGTTTTAAAGATCCACTTGAGT
The DNA here is from genome assembly GCF_014176215.1 of Rousettus aegyptiacus. Classification (NCBI taxonomy): domain Eukaryota; kingdom Metazoa; phylum Chordata; class Mammalia; order Chiroptera; family Pteropodidae; genus Rousettus; species Rousettus aegyptiacus. The sequence continues at coordinate 23,732,211 of NW_023416292.1, read as the reverse complement.
AGCCGATGAGAAATTTAAAGAAAAGGGGGTAGCTATGTAGGGATATAGAACTTGAACCATGGCTATCAACCAATCAACTTGACCTAAGTGGCATTTATAAGACTCTACGTCCAGCCCCTGCAGAACACACACTATATTCAAGTGCACATGAAAAATTCACCAAAACAGGGCCATCAAGCAAGCCTTGATAAATTTTAAAGAATTACCAAAATTTAAAAATGTTTTCTGACAACAACAGAATTAAATTAGAAGTCAATACTAAAAGACAACTAGAAAATTCTCAGGTATTTGGAAACTCACATATTATACATCTAGGTGACCCACAGGTCACAGTAAAAGTACAATGGAAACTAGAAAATATTTTGAACTGGAAAAATGAAAATACAAAATGCAACTGAAGCAGTACTTGGAGGGAAATGTGTAGCTTTAAATGTGCATATTAAGAAAAAAGGGAAAGGTTTAAGGCTAGGAGAATTTAAGGAGAAAATGATGTTTTGTATTTTAAGCCAAATTTCACGTGTTGAGAATGGTGTCGGATGGCCAGTCCTGAGAACAGGAGGGAGGCTGTTGCAGACCGCGGAAGAAGAGGTGTTGAAGATCCCCAGAGGCGGCAATAGGAGAACACAAGGGGAAAGCGTTTCACGTGCATCGAAGGCAAAACCAGCTTGGCCTTGAGATGTTTCGCTGGGGGAAGGCAGTGGGAGGGGTCAAGTGTAGCCACACGTTTCCAGTGGGATCGATGTCAGCTGAGCTCGTGGGATATGGACCAGTGGTGCCTGCACGAAATCCAGGTGGAGGTGGAAATATGATTTCAGAGCTAAATATCCACAGCTTTTGGATGTAGGTATTTTGAAAGAGCTGCTCCAGGTAGGCAGCCAAGGCCCTTAGAGTTGATGAAATTCTGAGAGGTGATGGAAGGATCGATTCCAGAGACTCCACAGTGAGTCCGGATGCAAACGCCAGACCTGGGAAGCGTCAAGATGACTGAGATTTTTCCATGTGTGACTATGGTTTAGGTAAAGACTCAGAAAAGTTAAAACTTAACCACCTATGGGTGTTCAACACCCCTCAGTTCCATGTGTTGCTCGTGTGGAATTGTAAACACAAACTCAGTATTAAGTAGTCAGAAGGAAGTGTAACAACAGGTGCCAAGGACAGTTGAACCCAGAAGGCCGCAGCTGAGTCTGCAGAGTGCTAAGTCTGGCAAGTCGTTACCTGTGGTGCAGTCACGATCACATTCGCGTCACATGCCCAACGCTCCCTCGTTGGACAACCACGTGGAGACTCTTCCTGACCATTTCTCTTTCCCCAACATTTTCTACCATCACCACGCCTTTCTTGTCACCTTTTCAGGGACATTTCTTTTAAGTCAGCTCATCAAACTTTATCTGGTGCTCACCATTGATAATGGGCACCCGGGCATGAAGGAAGAACTGCAGGGCTGGCCTAGACAATGGCAGGCCTACGTAAGGAGCATGAAGGAGCTGCCCATCTGAGGGTCCCAAGCCAGGGAATGTTTACCGGGGAGGAGGTAAAAAGTATTTCAATTAAAGAGAAGTCCCTTTAGCAAAGACACAACTGAGAGTGTCCAGGACTTTTTAAGTTGTTCTGTAGTCTTTCATCATTTGGCACTGTGACAAACTCAGCTCACCTGGAGGTACATGGTAGCACTGATTACATGCAATTCCATTTTAAAGAAATGTCAGTCTTCAGACGCTCGACAAAGAAGGAACTGATCTGGACCATTATCGTGAAGAGCAAGAAGCTGCTCAGGATGCAACCCGCCGCTTGCAGAAGGATGGGGGAGTAGGCCCCTGCAGAGGCTGACATATAATTTTAAGATCTGTCTTAGAGTGACAAAATAAACAGAGCAGATAAAACAGAAACCCTTTAATTTTCAGTGTTTGATATCTTTTTCAGGCCCCTTATGTAAAAATCTGTCCAGAAAACAGCCAAAGGCTTTAGACTGCGAAATGATTTTTCATTTGCCTCTAGAGTCTTGTTATATTCTTTGTTTTATCACTAACCACTTTGCTTCTAAGATAACATCATATTCTCTTCTTTTCACACATTTCAGAGATGTCCTATAGACCGGAACCATTTAAAAAGTAGGGAAATCATAGTACTTAACTTCAAGTTTAAATTAGGAGTTTTAAGCCTTTCTTTTCTTTTTTCCTCCCTTACCTTCCTTTAGAGTAGGGCTAAGAATGAAAATGCAAGGGCAATTACAGGTTTACCAGGAGATATAGTAAGTAACTAGAGAGATTTAAAGGCAGAGGACTTAGCCTCTCCCACAGCCCATGGGCTTCGGCGCACTACCCACCGTTCCTCTGAGATCGTCGATAAATGTTTCTACATATTACTTTGAAATTAGAAAGACCATTAGCCATTCAATGGTCCATTGTGAAAAAATGATTGCATGCCAAATCCATTCCAAGCATGCAGAGGGTTCTGAGGTTGCAAAGACAATTAAATCTCTCTCGGTAACCAGGCACAGCAAACATACCTGAAAGGACTTGTTTTTGGAGCTGTTGAACCTCTGTCGCTTGATCTCAAATGGCAGGGTGAAGGGGCAAACCTCAGCGGAGCACGGCTACCTCTCGAATGCCAATATCACAATGCTGAGACAATATTCCAAGTCCTAAACGGCTCTTAGTGTTTGTGTGAAGGACGTTGCTCACCTTCTACCCCTGTCCTCCTAAGCGGGGTGAAGTCGAGCATTGGAGGTTGTATCCCGTGTGCATTCAGGTTGGTTCTTAGTCACCTAGAGAAAATATCTCGTTTTAGAGGTTCAGACCAGGAAAAGCAGAGACAGGAGGCCCGGCTGAGGCCTGAACCCCTGATATCCTCTTTCCCGGCAGGTTTTATGACAACGAAGCCACAGAGCAGACCCAATGCTCCTCCAGGTCACATATCATTTAGACATGATTTTACATTTCTTAATTGTAATGAGCTCAGTGACTGGCTCTTCAGGTGATTGAAAAACAAAAAAAGAATGAATCTCCTACCTCAGTGGAAACCGGAGAAGAATGTGCTTCCGGAAGGATAAACACGGGGACTAACATGGCTCACAGCTGGGTTAGTGTCTGGAACCCTCAGCAGGAGTCACCTTGCTCAAGGTTACCCCCACCCCTGGGGGCAGCTCGGACCCAAGACTGGGCGATGGGAGGCCTGCCCTCCCTGCCGGGCTCAGCTCAGGACATTGCGGACGCTCTGGCGAATTGTTGCCCTCCTGGAAAATTTCAGATGTTGACGCTATCCAGTCAAGACTAGGAGGAGTTATGTGCTAAAAGATTAAATAGAAGAAAGTCTTGGAAAAGTACAAACTTCTCTTAGTCTGAACAGACCCAACAGCTAACACAAACCTACGGTTAAACGCTGCTTTCCAAGATGTCCCAAGACACATCCCACCACACACAAAAGGGATAGGCAAAGTGAGCAAGCTCTTTCTCATGAATTAAGTGGCTCTGAAAAGAGCCTTTGGGTTAAAGGGTGGCTGCAGAGGGACTCACTTGGCGCTGGTGTACTTGGTGACGGCCTTGGTGCCCTCGGACACGGCGTGCTTGGCCAGCTCCCCGGGCAGCAGCAGGCGCACGGCCGTCTGGATCTCCCGCGACGTGATGGTCGAGCGCTTGTTGTAGTGCGCCAGGCGCGACGCCTCGCCCGCGATGCGCTCGAAGATGTCGTTGACGAACGAGTTCATGATGCCCATGGCCTTGGACGAGATGCCCGTGTCGGGGTGCACCTGCTTCAGCACCTTGTACACGTACACCGAGTAGCTCTCCTTGCGGCTGCGCTTGCGCTTCTTGCCGTCCTTCTTCTGCGCCTTGGTCACCGCCTTCTTGGAGCCCTTCTTCGGGGCGGGCGCCGACTTGGCGGGCTCGGGCATGGTCGGCAGGAGCCGCGCGGGACGACACGGGCCACCACAGCGAGGACGAGTGGGACGAGTGCGGGCGCCCTCGGTTCGCAGCCTCTTAAAGGACGCGCTGAATAAGGTCGCGTCCGATTGGTGGCGAATCCTGGCCACGTCACCGGTCGTCGTCGTCCAGTCGATTAGGCGTCTTTCGAACGCAGGAGTCCATTGGCTTCGGTGAAAGCGCTTGCGTCTGGGCCAATGGCGCGCGTTCGCTTTCGCGCCCGGCACCGACTATAAAGAGCGCGGCTGCGGGCGGCCGAGCCAGAGCTCAGTCGGGCGAGCGGCGTCCTGCATCATGTCGGGCCGCGGGAAGCAGGGCGGCAAGGCGCGCGCCAAGGCCAAGACGCGCTCGTCGCGGGCCGGGCTGCAGTTCCCCGTGGGCCGCGTGCACCGCCTGCTCCGCAAGGGCAACTACGCCGAGCGCGTGGGCGCCGGCGCGCCCGTGTACCTGGCGGCCGTGCTGGAGTACCTGACGGCCGAGATCCTGGAGCTGGCGGGCAACGCGGCGCGCGACAACAAGAAGACGCGCATCATCCCGCGCCACCTGCAGCTGGCCATCCGCAACGACGAGGAGCTCAACAAGCTGCTGGGCAAGGTGACGATCGCGCAGGGCGGCGTGCTGCCCAACATCCAGGCCGTGCTGCTGCCCAAGAAGACCGAGAGCCACCACAAGGCCAAGGGCAAGTAGACGCCTGCTTGTGTTCGCAGCAGCTCGGACGAGCCGAGTCCAAACCAAAGGCTCTTTTCAGAGCCACCCACGTTTTCACTGAAAGGGCTGCGCGTCCTCATTTAAGCCTCCGGTTGGAAACTCTTTACCCAAGTTGGCCGCTAGGTGTCAGCACTTCCACACTCCTTAACGCGAAACCGCCCTTCCGTTTGAGTTATAACAGTTACCATCCGCCAAGTGAAACGGTTACAGAGATACTTTGTTTCACAGGTAATTAAGGCAATCCGTGCAGCTGGCCTCAGGGTTAATGGGAGAAAAAGTGAACAATGTTTGGTCAAAGGTAAACATTCAGATGTAAATCGAGTTAGTGCCCCACAAAGCAATGAAACCACCCTCCAGGCTGTTGAGAGGATTTGTTTTACATCTTAATGGCCTCGCTGCCTGCAATCCTCACGCCTCCCACCCCGCGGGGCCCTCCTCCCTGGTAAGCAGGAACGCATATCACTGTCTCCGGTCGTGTCCTTCAGGCCGAGATAACAGGCTTCAGCAGGACTTAAAAAATGCACAGTAATCCTGTACCATTTACAAGTCGGGATTTTTAACCCCCTTTCACAGAAACCCAGTGAAACTGAAACCCAGTGAGAAGGCTTTACCATGAGGACGCTGTACTGAGAGAAAAGTTAATGTTCATGTAGTTACAATAGCAAATGAAATTGGTGTAAATGGTCTTGGTGCGCTTCGAAAAAGTCTACAAAAACTTTTTAGAAATCTCTAGAACTTTAAATAGAGAAATGGAGCAATTGACTTGAAATTGGCCTTCCCAAACAGGAAGCTATAAATACTGTTGTCCAATCACATCTTGCGCGCGCCTTTTCAAAATGAAAGCCAGTTTCGGGTGTTAAACTTTTTATTCAGAAATCAAGACATATCGCTGTAATACTTTATGTTTAATTCTGCCGAGAAACGGCCCGAAGCCGGTAGGGGCGAGAGCGGGTTGAACCAGCAGCGGCTGGCGGGGCGGGTGGGAGGAAGAAGCCGATTTCCGGCTGCAGGCCCAGGGATCACGTGGCCGGGAAGCGGCCCCCGCGAGCCGTGGGGGACAGACGCCGGGGCCAATGGGAGCGGGGCTGGCGCTATATATACGGCCGGAGGGGCGGCCTCCCGGCCCCATCGGCCCGGCGCTCTCGGGAGGTCGCGATGGCTCGGACCAAGCAGACGGCGCGCAAGTCCACGGGCGGGAAGGCCCCGCGCAAGCAGCTGGCCACCAAGGCGGCCCGCAAGAGCGCGCCGGCCACGGGCGGCGTCAAGAAGCCGCACCGCTACCGGCCCGGCACGGTGGCGCTGCGCGAGATCCGCCGCTACCAGAAGTCCACGGAGCTGCTGATCCGCAAGCTGCCCTTCCAGCGCCTGGTGCGCGAGATCGCGCAGGACTTCAAGACCGACCTGCGCTTCCAGAGCTCGGCCGTCATGGCGCTGCAGGAGGCGTGCGAGGCGTACCTGGTGGGGCTGTTCGAGGACACCAACCTGTGCGCCATCCACGCCAAGCGCGTCACCATCATGCCCAAGGACATCCAGCTGGCGCGCCGCATCCGCGGCGAGCGGGCTTGAAGTGCGCGCTCGGTTCGAGCTTCCATCGCATCCAAAGGCTCTTTTCAGAGCCACTCCCGTCCTCACAGACAGGAGCTGTTACACTCGCCACCCGCTTGGCTGTTAGCAACGCGGTCTGGGCACCACTGACGGAAGTGGGGAAAGAGTTAACTCTGCCCGTTTTACTTTCTCAAGAAAAATGGCTGTCAATGCCTCCCCTGGCTCCCTTTGGAATAGTTACTCAGGGAAAGTGTTGCTTAACGGTGGTTACGAAGGCTACAATCTCAGTGATGGTACCGCTTGAACCCTTGACTATCCAGGTGCCAAGAATTGGCCCACAGGAAATTAGCTCTTCCGCTGGGTGAGGTGTGGTTGGTAGCACCTCCCCCATTTCGTTTACGCACCATCTGTTATTCACTCTGCACTCCTATGTGCGTTTCAAGGTAGACTGGCATTTCCACTGAGCATTTTTCTTTTCGAGAGTTGTCTTTCACAATTGTGTACCAGCACCTTGTATGGCTACAGGATTAAAGTCTGAGTGTTCACTCTCCTTCACACCCACTCCAAGATTTGATAAATGAGCAAAGTAGCCTTTCTGTCGCGTTTGCCAGCTTCCAGGAGTCCACGGTGCACAGTTGCGTGAGGGGCAGACACAGGTGTTAGGCTTTTCCAGCACCCATCCAACTCAGCTCTTTCAAGAGACACATGCACGCTTGCTGAAAATGATCGTCCTTGCGATCATTCTGGTATTTGTGGTTTTCTAAATACGAAAAACTATGCTCAATTACTTGGATTTTAATGTTATAGGTCCTGCAGCAGAGGTCGCACCTGGCAGTTAATTCCTGACAAGTGCCTTTCTTCATTTCTCTTGGTAGGCTAGTGCCTCAGTTTATACCTACTGCCAACTTGTGTACAACTGGTGTTTCCTTTTTCTTCAATACAGAAAATGGAAAGCAATATTTTCCTCATCTAAGCATTCAAGGAGACTACCTGACAAATTGGGTTGTGTACTTTGTGTCTTTTCTGCCTTTACTCGAGTTTGTGAAGCAAGTGAAAAGAACTTTCTTACATTCTTAATACTTAAAAAAAAAAGTATATAAGGTCATTACTGCAAATCTTAAGCCATCTGGTCATGGTCATGTGTATCACCTTCCTGGGAGTGGGTACGTGGGAAGAAGGACCTGTAATTATGACATATAAAATTTAGGTTGATGTTAATGTTATTAAATTAAAATGCTTTTTATTCGAATTATACCTTAAGCAAAATTCCCTCTCAGGAATCAGCCTTCCTCTGGAAAGAAAGATAAAAATATTTGGAGGGAAGAAGTGCCCTTACACAGACACACACACACACACACACACACACCCTCCTGATTCAATCTAAGCTAATTTCTAAATAGACTGGCATTCTTGAGTGGATAACAGTGCCTTCTTTCCTTCCAGGTTGGGGAACTAAGCTATTGATCAGCCCAGAAGGGCCCACAACAGACATGACCCTGTATACAGTGATCGAAACTCTTGCTGGCTAGGAAAGGCACCCTGTCATGGAAATATGCTGTCAATATGCTTCTCAAATTAATCTTTCAGTCCTGATTGCATGAAGATTTTATTCAGGGGTAGTGAGTAGTTCTAATTATGCGGACATAGATAATCCGTGTCTCTCAAAACACTCCTTGCGCTGAAAGGCCAGCGACAGTCTGGCTGGCTCCACCTCCAAAAGGTCTTTCTGACTTTCAACATGCTTTCATCACCCCAAAAGGTTGAGTTCGCTCTAGGAATGGCACACAAAAACAATATTCAATGACACCAGGCCATTTGTTAATAAGTAAATGGTGATCCAAGTACTAGGTCAGAGATCTCCAACGAAGTGGCAGTGATGATCAGTCTGGGACACTCACGCTCTTTCCTGGAGATATACAAGGATTTCAGAAAGTAGCAGATGAATATGCATATCTGAACTCAGGATTGGGGGCCTTCGTATATAAGTCTTTAAAGCAAAGGAGTGGCCGCACATCCTTTCTGGTTCCTTCTCTTTTAACCTCTGTCTCACTGACAATGTTGAACCTGCCATTTCCATATGACATATGACAGCCCTGAGTCTGGTGATGCTCTGAGCTCCAGTGTCTACTTTCCTGGAATCCTCGGACCAGAGCTTCTCTCTCGGAGATCTTGCTCCTCCTCTGTGCTCCCCTGCCGTGTCCTGTGTCAGCTTGTCTTGCTATGTTGTGTTTGTTTGCTTGTGTGTGTCACTCCGCACTAGACTGAGTTTCTTTCAGACAAGCAGTGTCTTACCAACCTATCCTTAATGCAGGGTACCTAGGTGGGAAATAATTATTTGTCAAAACCATAAAGACATTGTTATTTAGTGAAAGAGGAAACAGAAGAAAGTCTTTGAGCCTGCATTCCTTGAATAGCAAACTGGTAAGAGGCATAAAGGTTCTATTTTTCCTTCAAAGCCTAGAATAAAAGGACCTTGCTATGCCAGTATAGAAATATGTAAAACATACTAGAATCTATGACCTCTCTATTCTCGAAACAGCCTCTGGCTTTTTCAGAAGAGATGTTCATACTTTTCAAACTGTAGGTCTCTATCATTGGTGATTTTGGAACCCACGTAGCAGCATCCAGGAGTTTGTCAGCTCCAGGCTTGACTACTGCATGAGGACGTCTACTTCAGCCGTGCGCTACTTTGTAGAATCACATAGTACTAAGAATTAATATGTTCAAGTACTTTAGAGTAAATATATGTCCCGACCCGCGGGACTTGTTATTCGTGGGGGCGAGGAAGACCCAGCCTGTAAAGAAAAACGGGCGGAGAAAAAGGAGCGGAGGCAAGACAGTGTTCTGATCAAGCCTCAAATTTTATTTTTGGTTAACAAGCATATTTATACAGCAAGAACAAAGGGGGGCAGGCAAAGGGTACTTGTTGCAATATGATTGGTCAGCTGGTGGTGTGAGGAGCGGTAAGGACAGGGGGAAGTACGAGGTGGGGGGGAGAGCAGGAGCCTATCAGCACCTTCGGTGGTCAGCCAGTTCTCGGAAAGACTTGTTTATCATAGGTTTGGTTCTCACAGCCTGAGGGCTTGAGAGACCAAGGGCGCAGCTCCCAACAAATATACTCAAAACAAATTCCTTGAAAGTTAAATTTGCCACCTTCCTGCTGACAAACACTGGTTGTCTGTGTACAGTAAAACTACCTGTGTGTCCCCCTCAAGAAATAAATGCTTTGGATGAAAACTCACTTTTAAGCCATAGCTAATTTCCAGTATGGACCTGGGTAACCATGTGAAGTCACCTTAATGATCTTCTAGAATAAATGTCTCTGAAATTAGTCTATTTAAACAAAGCATAAATTGTCAACTTGCTTGCAAAGGCATCTAAATGCCAATTCTGAAATGCGGAAAAGGAGGTGACCAATTCAGTTATAGAGAACACTCAAGACGAACTGGCTTTTTAAAAAAAATGCAACAGGTCGTGCTGCCTTTTTTATGACTATGGAAGTGGCTCTGAAAAGAGCCTTTTTATTTGCTCATTTCCAAACCAGGTCCTTACTTGGCCTTGTGGTGGCTCTCGGTCTTCTTGGGCAGCAGCACGGCCTGGATGTTGGGCAGCACGCCGCCCTGCGCGATCGTCACCTTGCCCAGCAGCTTGTTGAGCTCCTCGTCGTTGCGGATGGCCAGCTGCAGGTGGCGCGGGATGATGCGCGTCTTCTTGTTGTCGCGCGCCGCGTTGCCCGCCAGCTCCAGGATCTCGGCCGTCAGGTACTCCAGCACGGCCGCCAGGTACACGGGCGCGCCGGCGCCCACGCGCTCGGCGTAGTTGCCCTTGCGGAGCAGGCGGTGCACGCGGCCCACGGGGAACTGCAGCCCGGCCCGCGACGAGCGCGTCTTGGCCTTGGCGCGCGCCTTGCCGCCCTGCTTCCCGCGGCCCGACATGATGCAGGACGCCGCTCGCCCGACTGAGCTCTGGCTCGGCCGCCCGCAGCCGCGCTCTTTATAGTCGGTGCCGGGCGCGAAAGCGAACGCGCGCCATTGGCCCAGACGCAAGCGCTTTCACCGAAGCCAATGGGCTCCTGCGTTCGAAAGACGCCTAATCGACTGGACGACGACGACCGGTGACGTGGCCAGGATTCGCCACCAATCGGACGCGACCTTATTCAGCGCGTCCTTTAAGAGGCTGCGAACCGAGGGCGCCCGCACTCGTCCCACTCGTCCTCGCTGTGGTGGCCCGTGTCGTCCCGCGTGGCTCCTGCCGACCATGCCCGAGCCCGCCAAGTCGGCGCCCGCCCCGAAGAAGGGCTCCAAGAAGGCGGTGACCAAGGCGCAGAAGAAGGACGGCAAGAAGCGCAAGCGCAGCCGCAAGGAGAGCTACTCGGTGTACGTGTACAAGGTGCTGAAGCAGGTGCACCCCGACACGGGCATCTCGTCCAAGGCCATGGGCATCATGAACTCGTTCGTCAACGACATCTTCGAGCGCATCGCGGGCGAGGCGTCGCGCCTGGCGCACTACAACAAGCGCTCGACCATCACGTCGCGGGAGATCCAGACGGCCGTGCGCCTGCTGCTGCCCGGGGAGCTGGCCAAGCACGCCGTGTCCGAGGGCACCAAGGCCGTCACCAAGTACACCAGCGCCAAGTAAGTGCCTGTGCAGGCACCTCTAACCCAAAGGCTCTTTTCAGAGCCACTCACGTTTTCCAGAGAGAACTGGCACTCATACTGCTTAAGAGGTAGGCAGCTTGTAGTTTTTAATTTGATTTCGTAAATTCTTATTTTGTTCTGAATTCCCACGTGGTTTTGTTTTTAAAAAGGTATTAAGGTATTACAGACATCAAAAACCCAAAATGATATTTAAAATGATGCTTTCTTCCCACATCCAGACTCGATTGCATGCTGATGACCCTCCAGCTGAGTAAATGAATTCGTTATTCACTCGAAAACTTCAGATGCATTTTAAGGTTGAAAAGATTGCCTAGCTGTTGTAAGAATCATGTTAGCTGAACGTCGACTCCCTCCGCAGCTCACACCATTTGCAGCTCCCCTCCCCCGTGCTGCATAAATATCACATCAAATGGTTTCGGGGAAACTCCCAGGTTGTGTTTCCTTTCGCTTATTTTGTAACGTCAGTGCTGGGATGTGCCTTCCGTGTACCTCTCTAGACCTACGGTTTGAAATGAAGTGGGGCCGGGGAGTTTAGCAGCGAAGAGTCACCGCTCCGCACCGGCTGGGCATCAGAACCGCTGCGGCCCGCTGCCCGGCCCGCAGTTCGCATTTTTCTCCCGGTGCTTTGCGCCCACCTGCACCTCCGCCCTCCTCCAAGTCAGTGGCACAGCTCATCTCCTTCCACCGCACCTTTTTTCCTTCCGTAATAAGGGGCAAATTCTAAGTGCCATGCAGTCCTTCCGCACCGTGAAGCAGGGGGGCAGCAGCTTCCGGGGGCTGCGCGTCTTCCCTGTGCGGGCCTCTGACAGCTGACATGGCTTTTCCAGGAATCAGTGTGGAAAGACAAGTCCCTTGGATCCTAGACCATCAGATAAGATCTTAAGTCCCAACACCTTTACTGTTTTTCTAGCTACTACTCAATCTTTTCCTATTAAAAAACAGGAGGCCTTAGATAGGTTGTGGGAATAAAAGCACGGAATTTAGGCTAAATTTATGAGCTAAGGGAGCAAAGGACAGAGAGTTAAGCCAACTCTGCAGACAAAGCCTGTGACTGTTCCCTCTGGGCTGGAAAATGTGGCTAACATGATTAGAATATTTATGGGGGCCTAATATTCACCCATTTCTTTACTACATCAATCAATATTGAATATAAAGTTAGTACTATCACTTATGCAGCGAAGAAATGAACTAATACTACTAGGCTCCCAAAGAGCAATTATTTCCTGCAATGCACCTTATGGCTATTTTTTATTCACATAATAATAATAAAGAAATGAGCACTCTCACTTGATAAGTTGTCTGTCCCTAGTTTCTCACTCCTCTTGTATCCTGTGATTCCCAGCTTAATCACGCATCAGGATTGCTGATGGAAGTGTGTGTGTGTGTGTATCTCACTACCTAGGCCTGCCCCAGAGATTCTGATTTAATTGACTGGGAGAGGTGCCTGGGCACCAGGGATATTTGAAATTCCCCAGGCAATGCTAGGAGGGTTGAGAGGCACAGTGTTCCCTGCCAGGTGTGGGATGCAGCTTCTAAAATGGCACCGAGGGTGCCCCCCTTTTGATCTACGTGTCCCTGTGGAGTCCTTCCCACACTGTTGCAGGCTTGATCAACAGGATGTGGCAGAAGAGATGGTAGGTGACTTCCAAGGTGAGAGAAGAGACTTCCATCTTGATCACTCCTGCTCTCTCAGATCACTTGCTCCAGAGGAAGGATGCCAGCCTTTGGCCTGAGTGACCCTAGAGAGTCTCACATGGTGAACTCAGGTGTCCAGCCGACTGCATTTGCATTGGGAGGGACCCTCTTCTTGGACCTTGCAGGTTTAAGTCCCAGTAAAGCTTTCATTGACCACAACCTCAAGAGAGAACTTGAACAAGATGCCCCCAGCTGCTGCCTGGTCCTCACACTCTGTGACATAAGATGTGTTTGCCATCTTAAACTGCTGAGTTTTGGACTAATGTGTTACACAACATATTTAGTTGCTAATATATCAATTAAATCTTAACAATCTTTTCTTCTATAGTAGAACCATATTGTCCTCTTCCAAGAAACTTTCCCAGATTGTCACATTCTGGAATAATATTTATTCCCTCCAGAGTCATATAGCAGTTAATATTAAGTGCAGTTTAACATACTATGTAATATTAATTACATGCTATATAATAATATAATTTGTATTATATTTATAATATATAATTACACATGGATATAACATACATAGATGTGCAATTTATGTAAAAATAGAACAATCACATTTTGTCATTTACTGTTTTGTGACACTGTATTTATTATTTTATTCCGTATTGTTCAGACTTCAGTCGTGTGAATTCCACTTTTACCATTTTTTTCTTCTGTCTGTGTCTGAGTGTAATCTAAACTATTATCTACTTAATATTTTTCTTTAAATATACCCTTTAGAACATGAAATCAATGTATTTTAAATGACAACGTTACATCATTGCCCTGGTGAAATTTCTCTACCTCTGATCTTAAACAGAAAATAACTGCAACAATATTAAAAAAAAAAGACAGAAAGAAAAATGATCGTATTCAATTCCAGCTATATGTTGTTGCTGTCTATTAGGTTGAGCTTGAGGCCTGTTCCCTTGTTATAAATTTGAAAAGGGGTAGGATGTGGGGGGATTAGCAAATTTTAGTGAAGTTTTAATGAACTGCTATTTAATTAGATTTAAGGAGAGTAACAAAGAATATCTTTCCAGTCTGTTTCAACATTAAACACCAAAGTCCACATATAAATAGTCCACATTAATTTCCCATGCCCCTGTGATACTTGATACAGATCTAGGAAAACATTGGTTTAATTAACGTACTGTTTAATTGAACCACTATTATACGCCTAACTCAGGAAATATGAAAATATATAACTCAGAGAAACTCACATTGTGGTAGAACATTTATAAAGTCATCTTACTTTTATTTCTCAATCTGTTTAATAATTAATCAATGATTTTGTTGAAAGAATAAAATTTACATAATACCTTTTTCATAATAACTTTTATGCGTGCGCCTCATCGAGGCCCAAGGAACGTGTGCGGAGTCAGTGTGCACCATCCCATAAATTCCTTCTGAGAAAACAAGAACCTTACTATTGTCCCCATTTTGCAGACAATAAAGAGAATCACAGGCCCATTGAAGTACCCACAATGCCCAGCCAGCAAGCATGGAATAGAGCATCAGTCTACTCACGTGACACAACTTGGAAAAATTGTCCTTTAGGGTCAGATTTTCTCATCTATGTCTATGCTATAATCTGTTTCTTTCTGTTCTATAAATTGTTAATTAGGTAAAAATATTGACAAAAAGTTATTTGGGGCAAATCATGTGAATTATTGGAGCTGCCAGCTTATACAATCCAATGTGAAACAAGTGACATACTGGTTTGGATTAGCGCAAACCCAGTTTCCCAAGGCTGATCAGCAATGGCATAAATCAGGCAAGATTAATTATGCCTGGCTCACCGAAGTGGAAGTAACCCACAATATCTATCTTTGAGAGTTCTTTTTTCCCCTTTTAGGAATTTTAACTTTCTAAACATTGGCGTGTAACGGACCTGATATGCGAACCTTGTACAGAGGGGCCACATGTTTCTCTCCATTCCGAAGATTTTAGCCGCCCCCTCCTCCATATTCATCTAGATGTCTTCCCTGCTGATAGTTACCTGTCATCTGGGCAGTCCCTGATACAAACACACACACACGCAAGCACCCACGCACGCACGCACACACACATTCTCTAGGCCAGGATATACATGTGCCTAGATAACTTCCTGTCTGAACCATCTTCCTATTTCCTCTCTTGGATTTTATTTGCTGATTCCCTCATTCTGTAAAACAAAACAATAGCAGAACTAGCTGCCACTTATCTGCATAGATGGATGAATAGACAGGATCAAAAGCACATGTGCTTTGAAAGATAGTGATTTTTAAAATGTGTGTTGAATTTACTGTCCTCAAATGTCTCCAGAGAGATGGTGGCAGGAGAGAAGATATGGTAAAAATGTATAATTTATCTTCCAAAAGGATTCAAGGAGAGTTGTCACAAAGATTTTGTGAGAAGCTGAATGAACAGTTCACAAGAGCTGGAGGAATTTGGCTGCTGATTTAATTGTGGTCCAAATCCTGAGTTTTCTGAATGTATGTGTGTGTCCTTTTGATGGCCTCTATCAGCCTTTTTTCCGACTCTCTAGAAGAAACTAATACGATCTAGAGAAATACTATCAGGTTCGGGGGTCTCATTTTTGAGATTTCCTTATGACAGCAGTCGATGCTTGTAACTTGTTTTATAATACTTATATTTACCTCTGAGCTTTTCTCCATTTTTTTGTCCTATCACGGAGAGATCTACTGCTTAATATTTTAAAACATTTATTCATGAAGCTATCTATTAAATAACATATGGTTAAATAATAGATAATTGGGCTTTATTTTTGAGCATTATAAAATGATACCACGAAACTTTTGAAATTTATGTTTCTGAAATTCAACCAAGTGCTGTGTATTTCAATCATTTTCTCTGTGTTATTCCATTGTATGAATACACCTCAATATGCATTTATTCATTTGGCTATGAACATGTGCTTGCTTCTAGTACTTTGCTATTAAAAATAGTACTGGTCCATTCTTGTATTTCTCAGTTGCACGTGTGCAGAATGTTCTCATGTAAACACCTAGGAGAGGACTTGTGGAGCTACTGGAATACCGTAATGGGATAAAGGGCATCATCGGTAACCTTCGGCAAACACAATTCAACATGGGAGCATTTCCACACTAACACAGGCAAAGATCGAAACAGCTTTAAATATGTATGCCATTCCTAAGGGGTTAAAATGGAGAGATGAGTTTTGACTTTCTGAACTCAGGGTAGAAATGACTCTTGTGTTCTACTTTCTAATTTTCTTTTTAAATGTCATAGAACTAGTAGAGAAACAATACATGCAAGAGACACAGAGAGAAATCATGAAGCAGATTTCACAAGCAAGGTAGAGAAAAAACCTAATCTCTGCTCAAAAGAATCTCAATCAGAGCAACAAAGTGGGTAAAATGAAAGTTCCTCCTACAAAACCCAGAATTCTCCATTTAGGACAGAATGGCAAGGGCAAACGAGTGATTTATTAAACTACCCTCGCAGAGCCTGGGTCGTCTGTCCCGGGCAAACATGCAGCCGATTGATGCTGTAATTTGAATTGGGTTCTCACTTCCACTTTTTTGACTTCTGCCTTTCTAATATTTGGGAAATCAAAACTCAGATAGAGGGAAGAACCAGCACCGCTCCACTCCCTCTAAAAAACCATAAGCGAATAAGACGATTTCCACATTTCTTACTGTGTCACGTGCTTAATAAGGTACACCTTAAAATTAATAGGTTGCTCAAAGCGATATTATATCTTTTGCAAGGTTGACATTTTAAAAGCCAATTGGATTATTTTGAGAAAAAGATTAGTCGTTACTACATTCATCTGATAACAAAATAAATCTAGTCATTTACATAGACCCATGTAAAAATGTATCAGCGTTGAGCATCAGGTGCTACATTGTGGTGGACAGTTAGTAACAAGACCGAAAAGAATATTGTTTCTTGGCCGCAAATAGATAACACCCAATATAAGTGAATGACAGTTCTCTTAGGAAAAGGTGGGTGGCTCTGAAAAGAGCCTTTGGAGTCTGTGCAAAGGGCGATCGGGCGCGCGTCTACTTGGAGCTGGTGTACTTGGTGACGGCCTTGGTGCCCTCGGACACGGCGTGCTTGGCCAGCTCCCCGGGCAGCAGCAGGCGCACGGCCGTCTGGATCTCCCGCGACGTGATGGTCGAGCGCTTGTTGTAGTGCGCCAGGCGCGACGCCTCGCCCGCGATGCGCTCGAAGATGTCGTTGACGAACGAGTTCATGATGCCCATGGCCTTGGACGAGATGCCCGTGTCGGGGTGCACCTGCTTCAGCACCTTGTACACGTACACCGAGTAGCTCTCCTTGCGGCTGCGCTTGCGCTTCTTGCCGTCCTTCTTCTGCGCTTTGGTCACCGCCTTCTTGGAGCCCTTCTTCGGGGCGGGCGCAGACTTGGCGGGCTCGGGCATGGTCGGGAGGACAGAAAAATAGGAAAGATAAAATGCAGAGAAATGACGAGAGCACAGCACGCCGCGTTCCTTTTAAATAAGACCTCGCATGCAAATAAGGCGATAAAATACAGACCTGTGTCTGATTGGTGGATTTTAAGAGTGACGTCAACAAAATTAGCTCTGCCCTATCAGAACGCAGGGATCCCAAATTTCCGTTTCCATTGGTTAGGTTGAATCTGCTATCTTGCGCAATGACACACCTACTTTTTCGCGCCTAAAAGTATTTATAAAGAGCTCCGTCCCTGCGTTTGTCCGATTGACAGGGTGTTTCCTACTCCCAAAATGTCCGGTCGCGGGAAGCAGGGCGGCAAGGCGCGCGCCAAGGCCAAGACGCGCTCGTCGCGGGCCGGGCTGCAGTTCCCCGTGGGCCGCGTGCACCGCCTGCTCCGCAAGGGCAACTACGCCGAGCGCGTGGGCGCCGGCGCGCCCGTGTACCTGGCGGCCGTGCTGGAGTACCTGACGGCCGAGATCCTGGAGCTGGCGGGCAACGCGGCGCGCGACAACAAGAAGACGCGCATCATCCCGCGCCACCTGCAGCTGGCCATCCGCAACGACGAGGAGCTCAACAAGCTGCTGGGCAAGGTGACGATCGCGCAGGGCGGCGTGCTGCCCAACATCCAGGCCGTGCTGCTGCCCAAGAAGACCGAGAGCCACCACAAGGCTAAGGGCAAGTAGACGCCTGCTTGTGTTCGCAGCAGCTCGGACGAGCCGAGCCCAAACCAAAGGCTCTTTTCAGAGCCACTTAACTTTCCATGGAACAGCTGGTGCACTACTAGGCTGCTACTTCATCTGTGTGAATTGTGAAAGAAAACTTATATCTATGTTGAGGTTCTGTCTGAATTTACCTCCAAAACCCTGTAGCCACCTCACTTCCCATGGGGTGCTCAACCTGCTCCAAACCTGGCTAAGGCGCTCACAAACTGTCCACCAGGTGGCGGGTGCATCGCTGAATGATCACTGCTGACAAGTCAAACGTCAAGAGCGCGCTTTTAAAATGAGCTTTCTTGCAGATTGGGAAGGGTACGTTGAAAAGTAAAATGGCCATTAAAAATATAGCCATGCCATACTTTCTTTAAAGTAAGTAGGGAGTAGGAACTCCTTGTTACTCAGGTACATTTGTCCGTTTTCAGTTAAACTCCAAAGAGTAAGCTGAAAACGTAAGCACTAGAAAGCAATGGGTGGTTTGCAAGCGGCAGCATCAGTTAAAGCGTCAGGGCGGCAGTGTACAGCTGCTTCCGGAGTTCTCTGGGTGGCTCTGAAAAGAGCCTTTGGGTTGTGTTGCCTTTTCGAAAAAGGCCAGCTTCCTACTTCTTTTTCGGAGCCGCCTTCTTGGCCTTTGCAGCCTTCGGCTTGGCCGCCTTGGGTTTCGCGGCTTTTGGCTTGGCCGCCTTGGGCTTCACGGCCTTGGGTTTGGCCGGGCTCTTGGCCGCCTTCTTGGGCTTGGTGGCCGACTTGGTTTTCTTGGGGCTTTTGGCAACTTTCTTGACGCCAGCGGCCGCAGGCTTCTTCGCCTTCTTGGGAGTCTTCTTTACAGCTTTCTTGGCTCCTGCAGCCTTTTTGGGCTTCTTAGGGGTAGATCCCGTAGGCTTCCTGGGCTTGGCCGCGCCCCCCTTCTTGGCCTTGGGCTTGGCCTCGCCGGGGGCCGCCTTCTTGTTGAGCTTGAAGGAGCCCGAGGCGCCGGTGCCCTTGGTCTGCACCAGGGTGCCCTTGCTCACCAGGCTCTTGAGGCCCAGCTTGATGCGGCTGTTGTTCTTCTCCACGTCGTAGCCGGCGGCCGCCAGCGCCTTCTTGAGCGCGGCCAGCGACACGCCGCTGCGCTCCTTGGAGGCGGCCACGGCCTTGGTGATGAGCTCGGACACCGGGGGCCCGGACGCCTTGCGCTTGGCCGCGCCCCCGCCCGCCGCCTTCTTGGCCGCCTTCTTCTTGGCCGGGGACTTCTCCACCGGCGCTGGGGCGGCCGTCTCGGCAGGAGCGGTTTCCGACATGGCGAAGGGAGGTGCCAGAGGAAGAGAGCCAAAATGCAAAGAGAGAGTTCGCAGTGCTGCCGGCCTCCGGCCGGGGCTTTTATAAGCCGGGGCTGCGCTGTGATTGGTGGGGCGTCGGATCCACCGCCCTCAAGCAGCCGACTCTCCCGCTGGACTCTCACAACTGTGTTTCCTAGTCTCCCAAACCTGATTAAATGCTGAAAACAATAGTACAGAATTTGATGCTTTGAAGCTGTCAAGGTGGGAAACAGCCTCCAGGTTCACACACTTGTCTGAGTTTTCACGAATCCCGAACAACAGATCAAAAATATTTTTTAAAATCCCTTCAGCTTTCCATAGGAATCCACCGGGTTTAGGGCAACGGGCTATTTAGCTGCATCTTGCAATAAATTTCTACAAAGTATCAAGTGAATATATTTAAAAGGCCTGTGTCTAAGTCTGGTGTTTGATTCTTTTGGAGAGAAAAGGCACTAGGCTCCTTGGTTTCAGCATAAACTTTGTTTCTAACTGTAGCAAGTAACACACGGGTGGCTGGTTGCCTACATCCCCACATCAGTCATGTAGACCTTACTTTAAAAACAGGTCCTGCTTCCTAGGAGTGTTCACTGCCAATGTCTTTAGAGAGAGGTAGTTTGTAGCTTGGAAACCTTCAGCTGCCACAGTGACTCCTGCCTTGCAGCAGGAGGAATAGAAATTGCTTTGGCTTCAGGACCGAACGACCTGGATTCAAATTCGAACTTAAATTTGATATGTTTTTTATTGAGATGCATTCTCTCTTTAGTTTCTAGGCAAAGCCATTAAAATAAGGATAAGAAATGTAGCTCAGATAGTGTTGGTTTTTTTTTTAAACTCTGAGACCTGCTAAAAATTATTCAAGGGATTGCAGTAGTTCTCAAAAGCACAAACCACTGTTTAGCTGCCACGGGACTCCGTCAGGTTGTCAAGGTTCTTTTCTTAGTGTTCTTATTCGAACTCCTTATCTTCGTCAATATTTAACAAGTTTCACCAGCATAAACACTTCTGTAAGCAGAAAGGACACATCGATGTGGATATTACTGTGTTTAAGTGAAGATGGAACTGTATTTAGAAATATAATGGGTTACTGACTATAAGAATGGTAGATTTATAATTTCCTGAACTAAATTCAGGAAAACATCCAAGGGAACTGAGTCAAGGGCCATGAGGTTAGAATGGAGGATAGAGATGTTTGCTATTTATTTGGGAGGCAGTGCAGTAAATGGGCAGGATTTCGTGCCTAGCCTGGATGATAGGGGAGATCGAATGATGATTTTGACCTCTAATGCAACCATTAGTACTTAGTTGTCCCCTCCAAAACACTGTAGGGAAGTAGCCAACACACTTCTCTTGTTTCTGGAGTTGAAACTATAGCCAACAATGGCCAAATATGGTCAGTGGCCTGTTTTTGTATGGCCCTCAAGGTAGAAGTGGGTTTTAGATTTTTAGACTGTGTTAGAAAAAGTGTGACAGAATCCATATATGGCCAGTAAAACCTAAAATATTTACTCCCTGGCCCTTTGCTGTGTTTCAAACTCATTCACGTAGACATAGATCGTGGTATGCTGCTACAAGCTTGCCTCTTTTAAAACAATGCAAAACAAGAACTAAAGAAAAGGCGATCTTAACAGGAAAGTGTTCTAACTCATCATTTACCACTGTTCCAATCACAAAACTTTTCCAAGATACGGTGGGAAAACCTTCCATGCTTAAGGCACAGGAGAGAAGTGTAACAATAGGAGCTGATGTACACCGAGCATTTACTAAATGCCAAGAAGTAATCTAAGGATGCTCTACAGATTTTAACTAATTTGCCACATTTTACAGCTATACATGCTAAGTCCAAAAAAGAGGATGGGTAACTTACCAAAGGTCATACAGTTAATAATTGAATGTAGACCACCTAGTCTTGGGTCTATAACGATGGAAAAACCCTAGAAGGTGGAGAAGAGGACAATCTCTGAAGGTCAGAGAGGCAACATCATGCTATCTCCATACCCGACAGCCATTAAAGGAGCAAGCTCCAAACTACTCTGTAGGAAGAGGCTTCTGGCTCCATTAGACTTTGTACTGAATCAATTCTGAGACTTCAAAAAGCTTTACAAGGAGCCAATAGTTCAGATATAAGTGCTCTGGAAGAGCAAATCCAGAACTGGAAAGGCAAGGAAGGCCCCAGGTGGGGCCTGCCTGCAAAGGCTCCAGAGGAAACGGCCTTCATGTACCTCTGCTACCTCCTGGAGTTAGGATGTGTGCCCACAAGGTAAGTAGCACTCATAGTCATATTCGAAAAGCACAGGAGGGAACTCTCAAGTGCTGGAAATTTTGGACAAAATAGAGCCAAGTTTGGTCAGAAAAACCAGTACTGTATATGTAGAGAAAGGGGATAGCTTTAAAATGACATCTCAGATGTAATTCCTAGTCTGAGTCTCTATTTGGAAAAAAAAAATTATGAAACTCCAATGTTAGAGACAAGCACGTTTTAAAACACTTGGGCAAACAATAGGTTTTCAGAGCTATTGAGAGCTCATTTTACAAATGACAGCCTTCAGGTCATCGCTGCCCAGTTCCCACTCAGGCAAAGCCCAGAGTATACTTTGTAAACGCTACACCCAAACAGAAAAGCTAGCGAGATTCTAAACCCTCTTGCAGCCCTTGTCCTGGTGCTTCTTAGCCGAGTGTCCAATTTAAGATGACAGTCGTTTAAAGAACGAACGCCTATACAGAAACGGATGCTCACGGAGCCGAAACAGGGCAGGGTTTGTCGCCCGAGGTTCACAGGATGCACGGAACCAACCGGCGTCGCCCATCCTCCCAGTATACAGTGGTGGGGCTGTCAGCACGTAGCCACGATCGCTTCTCGTGGGCACATGTGAACTTTCATATGGGACTCCCGTGTTCTCTGTAGGAGCAACAGATCTTTTTCGGAAAACTGAGGGGCTCTAAAAAGAGCCTTTGGAGACGAGCGGGCAGCCGAGACTCAGGCCCTCTCGCCGCGGATGCGGCGCGCCAGCTGGATGTCCTTGGGCATGATGGTGACGCGCTTGGCGTGGATGGCGCACAGGTTGGTGTCCTCGAACAGCCCCACCAGGTACGCCTCGCACGCCTCCTGCAGCGCCATGACGGCCGAGCTCTGGAAGCGCAGGTCGGTCTTGAAGTCCTGCGCGATCTCGCGCACCAGGCGCTGGAAGGGCAGCTTGCGGATCAGCAGCTCCGTGGACTTCTGGTAGCGGCGGATCTCGCGCAGCGCCACCGTGCCGGGCCGGTAGCGGTGCGGCTTCTTGACGCCGCCCGTGGCCGGCGCGCTCTTGCGGGCCGCCTTGGTGGCCAGCTGCTTGCGCGGGGCCTTCCCGCCCGTGGACTTGCGCGCCGTCTGCTTCGTACGAGCCATGACAAAGTAGCGAAAACTACTTAACTAATGAGAATGACCCAGCGATCCCACTACTTATAGAGAGATCCCCGGGCCCCGATTGGACCGCACCCCAGACCCGCCCTACTCCTCCCCTAGCCAACAAATTAGTCCTCGGTTGGCTCCTCTAAGGAAGGTAAGTATTTTCCCCGCCTCTACTTCGATCTTCCCGGTTTATCGCTAGGAAGCATCAGAAATCCTTAAGAAAATGTCTAGAAAACTGAAAATGCCATGCACAGCTTTAAATAAAAAGGTGAAATGATTGAAATCTTGACGAACATAGTTTGATGAAGCTGAAAAGGATCCGTGGCATTGATCGTAGGCGTTGGTCTCAAACTTGAGCATGCTTAAAAATTGCTCAAAAACCTTGTTCGGAAAAGGATCAGCCCTTTCTCTGTAAAAGGTGACGATGGCGTTCGGGCAGTGTCGTACCTGTTCTACTCTACACACTAGCGCCAACGTAATGGACACTGGCAAATGATCCCGGCTGTCGCTAAAGGTGTCAAAACAAGCGTTGTAGATTTGAGTCACCGGAGGTTTTGCCACTGTAGTAGGTGAAGGACATGCTGGAGATAGGGAGGGGCGGGTGGTACTTTTTGTAGGAAGCTATATAGGTTAAGTTCCTAAGCGAATCTTGGAAAGTCCATGTTAACTTGAACTCAGGAAGCTGACCTCAGAAAAAAGAAAAAAACTTAGATTTCCTCTTAAATAACGTGGGCGGCACCAAGATGGGACTTTGGGTCCTGATATGGAGGCTTGGAGCACTCCAGCCCCTGAGGCAGCAGAGGCAGCGCCCGGAGGCGGAGCGCGCGCAACGCGTCGGCGGCGGGAGCGAGCAGGCGGAGGCCGGGGACGTGGCGGGAGCTGCGCGAGAGCCTGTCACCGCAGGAGGGCGCCCCTCTCTCACACATGCAAACTTAGGCCCTTGGGCTCAGAGGAAGTTAGAGACCGGAGGTAGAGCACTGACTATTGAACGATAACTTACAAAGTGCTAGCTCCGGCTTAGGGAGGCGAGCAGCCTGAGAATGGAAACCAGCAGGGCCCAGTTAGCTACATTAAAACCAAGCCCACCGGATTTGGGGGTGACGACACTCAGCACGATGCCTGAGGGCGGGGTGAGGCCCAAGTGTGCCGACCCTGCCTGACGCCACCCGGAGAAAATAGGTTTGGAAGTGACACTCAGCGTTTTGCTAGCAGCGTGGTTTATTTTAATGGCTCTGGGTTCCCCTGGGAAATCAGCTGCACCATAATAGCAGGCTCCACAATTTGTACATTTAAAGAACTCCCCCCAAAGCCAAGACCGAACTGGGATGGGGCGATCGAAGGGTCGGGGTCACTGCCAACCGCCTCCTCGGCGGAACTATGGCTTGGATTTGAGCCTCTTGCAGAGAACAAGGGGGCGGGCAGCGACGCAGCCGGAGAAAGCTGGGGACTCGGGAGCTTCGTCCTCCACTGGGGAGTTGGGACCACACGGGCTTCCTTATTCCTGTCACCAGCATGTGGACCCGTCTCCCTCCCGTATCGGCAGGAGCCGCCGCTACGGGGTCACTCCTCAGACTGGCTATCGCCTGTCGTGGCGGAGCCACCAACTGGGTCTGCAGTTTCGTGGAAGGTAAAGACCGCCGCGCACAGCTCTTCCCGGGAGGGCGTGGGCGGCCCTGAAAAGGGCCTTTGGTTTTGCTGCAGAAAGCGAGCTGGGGTTCAGACTCAGCCCCCGAAGCCGTAGAGCGTGCGGCCCTGGCGCTTGAGCGCGTACACCACGTCCATGGCCGTGACCGTCTTGCGCTTGGCGTGCTCCGTGTAGGTGACGGCGTCCCGGATCACGTTCTCCAGGAAGACCTTGAGCACCCCGCGGGTCTCCTCGTAGATGAGCCCGGAGATGCGCTTGACGCCGCCGCGCCGCGCCAGGCGGCGGATGGCGGGCTTGGTGATGCCCTGGATGTTGTCGCGCAGCACCTTTCGGTGGCGCTTGGCGCCGCCCTTGCCGAGCCCCTTCCCGCCTTTGCCCCGACCAGACATTTTTGCAACTGGTACACAAGCAAGCTACCGAACTTTGTAGGCAGCCTTTTATATAGTGGAGCCGCGGACCTGTTTGGGAACTCTACAGGCCAGCTCACCAAGTCCCCGCACACAGTTCCAGGAAAACGGAAAGGGCGGTGCTAAATGAAACCCCTTGGTTTGGAAGACGTCTAGTTACCAAATGTGACAAGCCATCAGCTATCATCATTCTCGGCGGTGAAATGCTGAAAGCTATTGAAGTTCAGGAACAAAACAAGGATCCCACTCTCGCCACTTTTCTTCGGCATAGAGTGGAAAGTCGTAGCCACAACGAGCAAGGAAAGAATGGCATGCAGAGTGGAAAGGAAGATGTAAAACTGTCATTATTTGCAGATGACATGATACTATATAGAGAGAACCCTAAAGATTTCACTAAAAACTAGTAAAATTGATAAATGAATTCAGTAATTAGCAGGATACAAAATTAATATTCACAAATCAGTTTCATTTTTACACACCAATAACTCAGAGGAAGTAAGAAAACAATCCCACTTACGATTGTGTCAAAGGAAATAAAATATTTAAGAATAATCTAACGAAGGTAATGAAAGACCTGTACTCAGAAAACTGTAAGACATTGACGGGAAAAATTGAAGAAGAATTCTGCACAGATCTTTGTTGACTTTGTCCCCAATACTCAAGTACCTTTAGAAAGGACAAACTTTTCTAGACCTAGAGATGGAGTAACAATACCCTAAGCCCCGAAGGCTGTGGTCAGGATCGCACACAAAAAAACAAGTGAAAATACTTTGGAAACTAAAGCTTTCCATAATTGTTGTCGGTATTCTATGTACTCGCCATGTGAGAGAAGTGACAAAAAGCATCTGGGAAGGAGTGAGGAATGCAGGAGGCAGGAACCCCTGCGAACGCCTGAGGCTGAGGGGTGCTCTCTCCTGTCCAAAAGACAGCAAATCAGCAACACTCACTCAGCTGGAATGCAAGGAGCAGCCCGTCAGGCTTTTCTGTTCTAGGGTTACAACAGCAAAGAGAACAAAAAAAAGTCTTCAGCCTGCCCTAGGGCTCTATATTCCGTTGGAAGAGAAAAAGGGCAACATTTATTAAAGTTTTAAAATGCAGATTTGCACAGAATTGAGGGGAACACTCCTGAAGCTATTATTTCACATGTGTGTGTTGATATACATGGGCCCTGCAGTCAGTCACTATGTAAGGCGTGAGGGATCAGAGGGAAGCCCTCCGCGGGGCTAGGGCAATCCCTGCCCCTCAATGGCCTCACTATGGCTTCCACTTCAGGGGAGTCAGATGATCGATCTCCGGGGCCCTTCTGCCTGTGTTGATGGCTGGCACAGAGCCTGTGTCAGCTCCTCATGCTGCTCTGCATGACCAGGTTCCAGAAAGCCAGCAAATATGGGGGAGGGGGCAGCTACTTTGCTAATTTCATATAGGATCTTGGAGTGGGAGTGAAGGAGAACACTTAGACCTGTATCTTGGTTACCAGGTGCTGCTGCTAAACTCTGGGAAAGGTAACAACGAAAATGCTCTGGAAACACCAGCCTCTCCAGCTTTGGACATGTCAGAGGACAAACCTAACCAGAAGAGATGTCCGACGGCTCAGATCCAACGTGGGGAAATGAGATGCTGAGCCCCAAACTTCCTTAGCTGGCAGAGCTACTTAACAGAGGACGGGTTCCTTACACTTGGATAGTCAAGGGTTCAAGCGGTACCATCACTGAGATTGTAGCCTTCGTAACCACCGTTAAGCAACACTTTCCCTGAGTAACTATTCCAAAGGGAGCCAGGGGAGGCATTGACAGCCATTTTTCTTGAGAAAGTAAAACGGGCAGAGTTAACTCTTTCCCCACTTCCGTCAGTGGTGCCCAGACCGCGTTGCTAACAGCCAAGCGGGTGGCGAGTGTAACAGCTCCTGTCTGTGAGGACGGGAGTGGCTCTGAAAAGAGCCTTTGGATGCGATGGAAGCTCGAACCGAGCGCGCACTTCAAGCCCGCTCGCCGCGGATGCGGCGCGCCAGCTGGATGTCCTTGGGCATGATGGTGACGCGCTTGGCGTGGATGGCGCACAGGTTGGTGTCCTCGAACAGCCCCACCAGGTACGCCTCGCACGCCTCCTGCAGCGCCATGACGGCCGAGCTCTGGAAGCGCAGGTCGGTCTTGAAGTCCTGCGCGATCTCGCGCACCAGGCGCTGGAAGGGCAGCTTGCGGATCAGCAGCTCCGTGGACTTCTGGTAGCGGCGGATCTCGCGCAGCGCCACCGTGCCGGGCCGGTAGCGGTGCGGCTTCTTGACGCCGCCCGTGGCCGGCGCGCTCTTGCGGGCCGCCTTGGTGGCCAGCTGCTTGCGCGGGGCCTTCCCGCCCGTGGACTTGCGCGCCGTCTGCTTGGTCCGAGCCATCGCGACCTCCCGAGAGCGCCGGGCCGATGGGGCCGGGAGGCCGCCCCTCCGGCCGTATATATAGCGCCAGCCCCGCTCCCATTGGCCCCGGCGTCTGTCCCCCACGGCTCGCGGGGCGCTTCCCGGCCACGTGATCCCCGGGCCTGCAGCCGGAAATCGGCTTCTTCCTCCCACCCGCCCCGCCAGCCGCTGCTGGTTCAACCCGCTCTGGCCCCTACCGGCTTCGGGCCGTTTCTCAGCAGAATTAAACATAAAGTATTACAGCGATATGTCTTGATTTCTGAATAAAAAGTTTAACACCCGAAACTGGCTTTCATTTTGAAAAGGCGCGCGCAAGATGTGATTGGACAACAGTATTTATAGCTTCCTGTTTGGGAAGGCCAATTTCAAGTCAATTGCTTTATTTCTCTATTTCAACTTCTGGAGACTTTAAAAAAGTTTTTGTAGACTTTTTCGAAGCGCACCAAGACCATTTACACCAATTTCATTTGCTGTTGTAACTACATGAACGTTAACTTTTCTCTCACTACAGCGTCCTCATGGTAAAGCCTTCCCACTGGGTTTCAGTTTCACTGGGTTTCTGTGAAATGGGGTTAAAAATCCCGACTTGTAAATGGTACAGGATTACTGTGCATTTTTTAAGTCCTGCTGAAGCCTGTTATCTCGGCCTGAAGGACACGACCGGAGACAGTGATATGCGTTCCTGCTTACCAGGGAGGAGGGCCCCGCGGGGTGGGAGGCGTGAGGATTGCAGGTCACCGGTTGGGCCATGAAGATACAAAGCAAATCCGCTCAATACCACACAGGCCGAGGGAGACATTCCTGTGGGGCACTAACTCAACTTGCAACTAAATGTCCACCTTTGACCAAGCATAGTTATCTAATTCATCTTTTCCTCACACTAACCCTGAGGCCGGCTGTATCGATTGCCCTCATTATCTGTGAAACAAAGTATCTGCATCCGTTTCACTTAGCGTTTTAGTGTGACTTTCAAATGGAGTGTGGAAGTGCTGACATCTACCGGCCAACCGGGGTAGAGACAGTTTCTAACCAGAGGCTTAAATGAGGACACGCAGCCCTTTTCGTGAAAACGTGAGTGGCTCTGAAAAGAGCCTTTGGTTTGGACTCGGCTCGTCCGAGCTGCTGCGAACACAAGCAGGCGTCTACTTGCCCTTGGCCTTGTGGTGGCTCTCGGTCTTCTTGGGCAGCAGCACGGCCTGGATGTTGGGCAGCACGCCGCCCTGCGCGATCGTCACCTTGCCCAGCAGCTTGTTGAGCTCCTCGTCGTTGCGGATGGCCAGCTGCAGGTGGCGCGGGATGATGCGCGTCTTCTTGTTGTCGCGCGCCGCGTTGCCCGCCAGCTCCAGGATCTCGGCCGTCAGGTACTCCAGCACGGCCGCCAGGTACACGGGCGCGCCGGCGCCCACGCGCTCGGCGTAGTTGCCCTTGCGGAGCAGGCGGTGCACGCGGCCCACGGGGAACTGCAGCCCGGCCCGCGACGAGCGCGTCTTGGCCTTGGCGCGCGCCTTGCCGCCCTGCTTTCCGCGTCCGGACATGGCAGTCAAGTCCCAGCCAAGTCCTGTAGGACAGGAAAAACTGGACAAATAGTTGAACTGTATCTTGTAGTTTGAAGAAACTCTTTTATAGATAGTGTAGGAATGCGGCAATGACTGCACTGATTGGTTGAAATATTGTCTGTCCAATAGGAAAGAGAAATGTGATGGTGTCCTGACCATCCAATCAGAAGGGAGAAGCCTTCATCGTTCATTTACATTGAGGAGCATATAAAGACAAATGGGCTCTGCAGTGCTCATACTGACTGTGGTGGAAAGTGTGATCAGTAATTCTACAGGTCGTAGGAGAAGCCATGCCCGAGCCCGCCAAGTCGGCGCCCGCCCCGAAGAAGGGCTCCAAGAAGGCGGTGACCAAGGCGCGGAAGAAGGACGGCAAGAAACGCAAGCGCAGCCGCAAGGAGAGCTACTCGGTGTACGTGTACAAGGTGCTGAAGCAGGTGCACCCCGACACGGGCATCTCGTCCAAGGCCATGGGCATCATGAACTCGTTCGTCAACGACATCTTCGAGCGCATCTCGGGCGAGGCGTCGCGCCTGGCGCACTACAACAAGCGCTCGACCATCACGTCGCGGGAGATCCAGACGGCCGTGCGCCTGCTGCTGCCCGGGGAGCTGGCCAAGCACGCCGTGTCCGAGGGCACCAAGGCCGTCACCAAGTACACCAGCTCCAAGTAGACGCGCGCCCGATCGCTCTTTGCACAGACTCCAAAGGCTCTTTTCAGAGCCACCCCACACTTGCCTTTTATTGTAGTCTAATTTCTTTTAGAAGCGTTGCGACTGTTTTGGTAGAGGAAGGTAACTCGTCAAGGGCGAAATGTTAAAAAGTCCACTGCGGCCACTCTTGAGTATACATTAGGCAATGTTATGCCAATTAAGTGTTTTTATTTGGCTTTTTTTATACCTTTTCAAAGAGCCCTTTTGTCCTTCCACAGTAACCATAGTCGAGTTTGGTTACACTGTTCCAAGTGATGCCCGGTTTCTGATTGGCAGCGTCAGTATTTGAGAAACCCACTCTGAGCTGCAATTTGCCAGATAGATTCCTTGGAAGGCGAAATAGTGACCCCTGTTTTTCCCAGAGAAAACCAACGGGCTGCACAGTCAGTCATAAGCTCACACTGAAATGTTCTTTGTTGTGCAGTCGGATCCCGGGCAGAGTCACCTGGTGTGCTTGTCCCACACCGCTCCGAACAGGGTCTGCAGCAGCTCTGCCTGCCCCGTGGTGACATTAGGGTGAGTGGAAATGATTTCTGTCAAAGCACAATGGGAACATTAAAGGTCAGGGAGGCTCCTTAAAGATAAAATGTGGAACGAGGACCCCAGCCGCCTGGGGAAGCCGCGTTCATCAGGATTGGGGCGGGGGCGGGGGCACTTCTCCAGCTGGGGTTTGAGAGTCCATGGAGACAAATCCTGTGACATCTGATAATATGGATGGACCTAGAGGTTATGCTGAGTGAAAGAAATTAGAGAAAGACAAATACCACATGATTTCACTTATGTGTGGAATCTAAACAACAAGCTAAATAAAACAGAAACAGACCTGGATACAGAGAACAAGATGATGGTGCCAGACGGAATGCGGTTTGGAGGGCTGGGTCAGAAAGGTGAAGGGATTAGGGTGTACGAACTGGGAGGCACCAAATAGTCACAGAGAAGCGAAGTTCAGCATAGGAAGTATAATCATTAATATTGTATTAACTATGGGGTCAGGTGATATACACCTAAAACTCATTTAAAATAATATTTAATGTCAACTGTAATTGAAAATAAAAATAATATTTAGAAATCCTGAGATATAGGTCAGACAGAACCCCACGTTTAAAGAAAAGCAGGCCCCAGAAAAGACCCCAGAGATAGGAAGTGGGCCGAAGGCGGGCTGGCCAGGGATGCTGGGGTTGGAGACCGAAGGCACGCGGGAAAGTCGCTCCCCTCCGCAGCATCTTTCGGTGGCGCCTAAATTCTTTTATTTCAAAGCTTTAACATCCTCCACCCCCATTTCATCCTCTCTGTGCAGATGGAGATGTGAACAAAGCCGACTCCATATCTGTGTCCCGAATTGCATTTCATTTTTAAGTTTCACACTGTGATATTTTACCAACTTCACCACCCTTAGCAACCATATCAAAGCTTTATAGTTGATGATTATCTGCGTTTCTTAAAATGTAACCATAAATATTTTTGTTAGAAGCAGCCAGAATGCTAGCTACAACCAAGATAAATACCAAAATGGCGAGAGTATTGATTATAAACAACCATCCACCACAAGACCACCAGTAGGTAAGGCCTTTGGCACTGTTGCCTTCTTCGTCCCTTTGTCTTGTCAATCATTAGTACTCAGGTTATCCAATTTAAAAGTAATATAATGTGACACAGGAAGTGGAGAATAATTAGCCCAAAACTGATGGGTTGTCTGTTCTGCTCTGACCCAATCTTCGCATAAGTAAATTACCATATAGTAAATTCTGTTATATTCTGTGGAGTTGCCTGCTTCATCTTTTGGTCTAAAGATGCCTTCTCATTACGGTGGCCGTCACACCTTTGCCGCACCATCGGATAGATATTAATAACGCAAGCGGCTCCGGCCGACGACTGTGGAAAGCAAGGTGCTAAACTGGTCCCGGTCCCGGTTTCCTCCTCCAAACCTCATCAGGCGTACACGTGGCTCTGCGCGGGGAGATCGCCCCACACTAGGAGTTTCTAGACCTCTCGGGGGACAGTGAGGCTTGGGAGCCTCTGCCGTCAGCATCCGAAGCTGTAAACTGAGGGCTAATACTTTGAGGACTTGTTAGTCCTGCATTCGATCTGCCACCGCCCCAGCTGCTGCTGTGTCGCACTGTGTAATTCACGTCATTGTCTCATCTTCCTGCTCTCTGCGCTCAGCTGAAAGAGGTCACTGAAGTCCCTTCCAGCAGAAATAATCTGTGTCTAAACATCTCTTTCACTCAGATCACTTTGAAGCTATTGTTAACAGTGTCACATGTGACGAGCTTTATTTCAACCTTGGAAAAACCGGTACAGTTATCCCTGTTACCCGCGGCGGATGCGGTCCATGACCCCCGCTGGGTGCCTGAAACCACGAATAGTGCCGAAGCCTGTACATACCATGTTTTTTTCCTTTACGTACAGTCCTATGATAAAGCTTAATGTATAAGTTAGGCACAGTGAGGAATTAACAATAACTAATAATGAAATAGAACAATTATAACAATATACTGTAGTAAAAGTTGTGTGAATGCGGTCCTTCCTTTCAGGGGGTCCCCTGCTCAAGCCTCCTTATAGGCTCCATGGTTTCTGGTGCAACATGTGGTTGATCAGAACACATGTTCATGTCTTCTGCCCAGAAATTAATGCCCTTTCCACCTTAATTAAGCACCTATCTCACACTGTGGCCATAACTTTTGGAGTTTGAGGTGCCACAGCAAAGCTAGCATGGCTTCCTTTTTTCTTCTTCACAATTTCACGTGTAGAAGATTCATTCTTATTGTTGATCTTAGCAACCTCAGCACACAATTTTTTTTTCCTTATTAAGGTCTTTCACCTTTTTACTCAAAGGAAGCCCTTTAAAACTTCTCCGTGGCATATCCGAGTTGTCAGCGTCACTACTCTGCTGCTTTGGGGCATTGAAGTAAAACACGGGTTATGTGAACACAAGCACGGTGACACCACCAACCCAGATGGCTGCGAGGGCCTAATAGGTGATGAGCGCGACAGCGCGGACACCCTGGGGAGAGACGATTCACAGCCCCAGCAGGACGGAGCAGGACGGCGGGAGGTTTCATCACAGTGCTCAGAGCAGCGTGTAACTTAAAACTTACTTATTTCTGGTATTTTCCATTTACCATTTTCAGGCCTTGGTTGACTACAGTAAGTGAAACCTCAGAAAGCGAAACCGTGGGGGGCGGGGCGGGGCGGGGGGCACCGCACTGTACAGAGAGAGCGCTTCGAGGCCCACGGTCTCTCGTTCTTTGCAAAATGACTATCTCAATATAGCTGTTCTCCTTTCATTTTCTGCTGGTTAACAAACTCTTCATTTGGAGAGCAGAATGAGTGCCTGGTAGGTCAGGAGGTAAGTCTACCACTTTGAGGAGATGCTCCATCCATGGTGACAATATCCAAGAGCAACCCACAAATTCTATTTCTTAAATGGGAACCAGGAGAAAATAGCAGGCGGCGTTTTATCTCTCTCGGCATTTTTTTTTTTTTTTTTTAAAGATCGATCACTTGTGCCTCTGGTTATCTGTAAGATTAGAAAGCTCGTTTCTGAGCAGCGTGCGTTGAAATTCACCTCGGATGCGAACTGTTTGTCGGGGACGTGTGTGCAGGCAAGAATGGAAGTGGAACGGGACCTCGGCTGCATCTACACTGAAGTCCGTGGTTCTTTGTTGTGACGGGAATTCTATGTGGAAATAGAATTAAAAACGGTCAATAAAAGAACCTTAATGACAAACCTCTATAACCTCTTTTGCTGGATCGATAAAGACGTTGCCTCCGTTTTGGAACAAGCTGAAAATCAGGCTCCCAGGCCCGACGTCGTGTAAACATTAGCTGTGCTTCCATGTTTGGTCACAGATCAACACAGAGCAGTAGACTTGATGGCCACAGTATCGTGAGGGAAAGGCTTTTGTGTGGATACGCATAAAGTAATTTTTTTTAATACGCATCGTTATTTTTTATTTTTAAATATTTTGCTTTTATTGCTACTTAATTTTTTTTACACAGTTTGTCTCTCTTACACAACTTCTCGCCCTGAATACTCACATTCCTGCAGCTTCTCCCCAATCCTCCTAATATAGCTAATTGGCGATCATCGGTTAAATCAATATTTAGTAAGCGGATTATTGTGGGCTACGCAAATAATGTTCACATCGAGTCGTGTATTGTATTATGATTGCATTTCTTGTACAACTTTTTATTTTCTCTGGGATTAATAAATGCTCTCTCCTGATTGTCTAGCTTTCCATTTTCTGGTCCTCTGTATTTTCTACATGCCATTTAACTCAGCTCTCAGACTCTTCTCCACATGGAAGACTGTCAGACCTTCATCAGTTCGATTTTCTTTCATGTCGTTCTCTCCATCCTTTCCGAGCACCTGCGCAGTGTGTCCCAGAGTTTGCGGACACGTCTTTCTGCTGCCCTCCCCCCTGGCGATTCCTGCTCTCCCTCCTCATCGGAAGGACGGTTTCCTGAATTTCACACCTTCCCTTCTCTTGCTGTTCTCCTTCCTTTCATAGCTTCTTGGGAAACAGTGTGTCGTAGGTAAGGTTTTTAAGAAATACATGTCTGAAAATGTCCTTATTCTGCCCTCTATGCATTATTATTTAAATGAAAGCCAATTATAAGCTGTTCCTAGACTCTTTGCAAGGAGAAATTATTCATCAAAAAAAAAAAAAGGAATAAGAGAGATGCACATCAAATTCATGATGGTTTCCCTTGAGAAAGGAGATATTAGGATTGGGGATGCTTCAATTTTATGTGGGTTTTTTTTCTTCAAATATAAAAAGGATTTATAGTTAATATGCTGTATTGTTAAATAGTAGTAGCTCGATTCTGTGTAGTCACTTTTGCACTCTTCTGAATTTTTTAAAAGGCAAAAGGAAAAGGTGAGGACTCATGTCGAATACTGGTGTTTGGTATATTAGAAATTGTGGCTTTTAACATAAGTATTTTCCAAACCACCAGTGACTTAGATGCTCCAGGCTGCGTTCCGGATACTACAGCAACCAAACCACAGTGGGAAGAGACAAAAACGTCTGTTCTTGTGAATTTACAGACTATAGGGGATAAAATACTAAATGAATAAATTAAATATACCATATACTATTCAATGATAAGTCCTAAGGAGGAAAACAGCAAAGGTTTGAGATTGTTGCGAGAATACTTCCTTTAGCTGATTCTCAAGACTAAAAACAAGTGTCTATTGTCCTTTCGAACTCCAAATTTACGTTCGTGTTTACTATTTAGTGGTAGGTAAAGATGGAGACCTGTCAGCTTTTGGCTGACAGTTTAATATTATTAATTCTGCTCTCTGAGATGGTGCATGTGACATGTCCTTGTTAGAACGTTTCTAATTTGTGTGATGTGTGTCATAAAGTTCTCCTCAGCTGAAAACACATGTCCTGTGGTTGCAGTTGCTCAAGATTTCTCTAGCTCCAGAACTGCAGGGGACTCAAGATTGTTTAAGAGTAAGTTACAAAAGCTTCCAGCACTTTTTTTTTTTTTTTTGGAAAAGTGTTAGCAGAGGATGGTTTCGATCCATCGACCTCTGGGTTATGGGCCCAGCACGCTTCCGCTGCGCCACTCTGCTCCTGATGGCCATGTGTCCAGCCTAAAATAATTTGTTTTCACATCTGTTTTTACAAGCTACTTTTCTAAGTGTTTAAAAAATATTTTTCTCTTCAAAGTTCATTCGTCGGTTTCATTCACGCTTCAAACAGGAGAATGAGTCCAGAATTCACTGAATCCAAATATTCTGAATGCACAAAATTCGATGTTTCTCTTAGAAAAGAGCCCGTTGTCAGCCTGCTTTCACTCATATAGTCAGAATGTGTGAGATAACCGGTGGTTCGAGGTCGAAAATACCTGACCTCTAAAGTGGAGCATTTTCAACACAATCAGAAGAAGGGGGGATGAGGCGGGAAAGAAAGAGAGGAAAAAAAAGGAAAAGGGAGCTGCATTGGCCGGGAATCGAACCCGGGCCTCCCGCGTGGCAGGCGAGAATTCTACCACTGAACCACCAATGCCTCGGCTCTGGAGCGGCTCTGCCAGTGGTAGAAATAGGTTTTTTCTGTTACTTTATCTAACCGCCAATCCATTTTTTTTCCGAAAAGATGTCTAGGTGGTTTTTCGTTCTACCGCGTAGAACCTCGAGGCGCTTCTTCCTTTCTCTTCAGGAACTCCCCTTGCGCCGCAGGGCCGCGCACCTCGCAGAGCCGGGGCCTTGGGCGGCGCCGGACGGAGGGAGGCTCGGGGCGCAGGGAGCCGCGCGGCCCAGGAGGAAGGACGGGGACAGGGACACGGGGACAGGGACACTCACCCCAGAGAGGGCGGAGGCGGAATTGGGGATTGTGGGTTCGCCTTCTGCTTTCGGTTGCCATGGTCGAGCGCAAAGGTCTCAGTAAAGGGTAAATTTCAAAAAAAAAAAAAAAAAAGGTACAAGCATGACTGTCGCATAAATTTAAATTTAAATCGAACCCCTTTTAGAAGATTTTATTTAACTCATTGATGAGGTCATTGGTGATTTACCACCAGTTCAAAGGAGAATTAATGGACGCCACTCACAGATCAGGAAGACTCAAATAAATGTGCAAGAGCAAAAACCGGCTTTTCCGCCTGGAGGAAAGTGTCCCCCTCGCGACGGCCGCCCGAAGCCCAGGCCGGGGCCGCGACGGGCGGCCGTGAAGGCGCCGCGGAAGGTCCCGACGCGCTGCCGCGAGCCTGAGCTTCGGGTTTGGGCCTAGGCGGAGTCACCGGTCCCGAAGCTCCGGGGCCGAGTCGGGGACGGCGGAACCAGCTCGACCCCGCGGCACGGGCCAGGCGGCCGAGGCCCGCGCAGGGGAGAAGGTCGACCTCCGGCCGTGCCCCGCACCAAGGTCTGGAGCCCACACACCTGTTTCCCTAACCGCTCCACACCCGCCCTGGCCCTGGAGCGGCGAGTCTGGGCTTCCGAGCAATAACTTTCCTGTTCTCCCCGCCTCGCCCGCGCGCACAAAGCAACTCTTCAGTCTCCACCGCAGTCCTTGGTGTTTGGTGTCTGGCTCGGCTGTGAGCTGGGTGGACGAACTCTGTTCAGTGACACGATTTCCTCATCTGATCCTCACAACGCACTTGAAACACATGTATCTCCCATTTTTCCAGGTGACCGGGGAAAAAAAGATTCACTAGCGTGAAATGACTTGACTTGGATCATTGGGTTCTAAGTGGTGACACAGGGTGCTCCTCTTTTGAATAACTTCATTTCTTCTTAGCTTCTCCGTCTCTCAATTCCGATGTTTGAAAGTTGGTCTAGAATCTAGACTAGAGATTGTCTCAGATTTTTCCATGGTTTCACAAAGAAATCTGCTTATCATATCCTTCAGATCCTCCAGTGTTAACTTTGAAAGAAGAAATTCATGAGCATAGGGCACCCAGTCAGTCTTGACAAGCCAAAAGAATTGAAACAGGCAGTTCTAAAATGAACTTGCAGGGGCCACTGAGAGGAAGGCGATTCCCTTTGCAGAGACGGGGGCGGGCTGGCCAGCGCGTCCTGTGTCAAGGTGCCTGCCAGGTTACTTACTTCCATCTCCTCCACTCCGTGATCTCAACTCCACTAGAGGCTCCCAGGGAAGCACAAAGCATTTTATTCTTTTCTCCTGTGAAGCCTCATTTCTCATCCTAGAGACTCAGAGATGGAGGAGGATCCGATCCAGGAATCCAGGGTCCTCTTCAGCAGAAGGACGAGGAGAAAGAACGTGGACAATCTCATGATCTTTGCTTCTGCCATGAGACTTTGTTCACCTGGATTCAGCAAGGCTTATTAGAGAGGTTTGGAGCAGGGAGCCGTGGAAGAACTTCGTGTGGGACAGGCGTGCTAGAGAAGCTGCAGCCCAAGACGTGGTTGCGCTGGATTTACCTGGCAAAGGGTGCTCGTGGTCCCCTGGTTTATGGAACCACTGAGCCTCCGAAGACAGGTGCGACAAGGACGGGTGACACTGCTCCTGCCTTCGGTGAGCAGACCTTTCAACGCTGTATTCTCAGCACCAGATTTGCAAAAGGACCTGGTGAACACTTAGTAAATATTTGTTAAATGAGTGTTTTATGAATGTCTCTGGATAGAAAATAGATTCAAAAATTTTATATCACATTGTTCTCATTAGAAAGGTACCTTATTCAGTTCAGAGTTTTTCTCTGTGATTTCCACCTACATAGTTAAACTTCATTCTGTTACATTTGTGTGTTCTCAGATTCAGCACAATGGGTCTTCACCTGAGCCGCAGGCCTGGAAGAATATAAATATCTCTCTTTTCTCTTTCTACAGTGATGACTATCAGTATTCTTTTATTGCTTGGCTCTCAGGTTCTAGGTTTTAGAAATATAATTAGTTGTTGTTTTATCCTAAAATTCTTCATGCTTCTATATTTAAAAGATGTGTATAAAGAGTTTTCAAAAGTAAAATTTCTATGATGTCAATGACATAGTATATCAGATAATTAAAATAAATTTTCTTAAAATAGAAGTGCATATCACTATCGGTCATTACCCAAGGCATTGCTGTGAGGAAGATGCCAATTACGGCGAAGAAATTAAGTATCAGAGAGGCTGAATAATTTCCACGTGTCACACAGCTGGAACTGGGGTGCAGGTCTCCCCGATGATCCATCTCAGGTGATCTCCTCTTTGAAGGTATGCCGTCTGTAGAAATTACCAAAGATATAAAAATGTACAATGAAGAAAGTACAAGTCCGATGTGATCCTATCACGCAGAGGTAACAACTGATACTCGATGGTTCCAGCCTTCTTCCCATTGCAGATGGACAGGTATTCTCTACGTGAATACATGTTTCTATAACTCTCACCTACATATAACCATCTGGAAAATGTTTCACAAAGCAGGCACAGAGAAACAAGCCGGGTGGAAGTTGAGACTTTCTGGGTCGGAAGGGACCTGACAAGTCATGTCGTCCAACTTTCCTCCAATATTTGAAAATTGTATTTCCACAGAGAGATTTTCCCTTTCAAGTGATTCCGTTTTCCCAGTATTGACTTGTGGGTGTCGAAAAAGCGACTTCCACCTGGCTTTTCCCTAGAGGCCGCGAGAATCAACTCGACTTCTATCCAGCTTTTCCCCAAAGGCTGGGCTCTTGCTATCATTTCCTCCGTGTCTGCTTTTCTACCACTGGCCATTGACAGAAATGACCATAGCAGCTGTGGTTTAACTACAGGAAATGATTAAAACAGAATTTAAAGAGGAAAGGCATTAGGCAGGTTATTTAATTCAATCTCTATTTTATACAGATTTCTATTTTCCTGCACTGCCAGAAATGCTCCACTCTTTCCTCATGGTATAAAGCCAATTTTTTGGTGAGTCCTTTTTTTATATCATGCTGAAATTCTACTTTATTTTTACTCACAAGTAGGAATTCTAACCTGTATGGAAAAAACTTCACTCTCGTGGCTGCCTCTTAGCTATGTGAGAAGACCTATTGTGTCATGCTTTGACAAAGCATTTTATACTCCCTGTTAAATCTATGCCACCGGAAATTCTTCCAGAGGCATGGTGTTCTGACTCCCCAGCCCTCTAGTCATTACTCTGCGGAAGCATTTTCATTCTACAATCTGTCTTTTAAAATGTGAATCGTACTGAAATGAATCATCTACATGTTTTATTGTCAGTATGTTCCCAATTGAGGTTTTACGGGACTTACTATTCATCATATTTCTATCCCCCTGTAGTATACAATATGAAATAAATAATTTTGTGTTAACTTACGTTAAATTTCACCCATTTACTAATTGCTTCTATTTCGAAATTTTATTTCTGACTTCTATAGAATTATCAATTTCTCTCAGTTGGGTGTCATTTTTAATCTCTCATGCCTGTCATCCTTAAGTTCACACAAGTTATTGACAAGTGCATATTCTAGTTAAAACGTATTTAAGTCCTGGAACAATAGTACCTTTTTTCCAGAGTGGTTGTGTTTTATTAGTCACCTTTTGAGTGAGGTTTTACAGGCAGATAAGAACAGGTAGAAATACTTTACCACCTTAGTCAACATTGCTTGGTATTCTTCAAAACTTTATTAAGAAGGGTTTGTAAATTCTACTCAGAAAATTTAAATAGTATTCAGATAATACATATGATATATGTATTTATTTAAATAACATATAAAATATATTTATGCATTTGTATATGTAATATATACTTTAATAATAATTACAAAGTAACTGATAGTAAAATGTCTCTAGGCTTTTGTTATAAATCACTTTAAAACTTACCATTATATAGTGTATTTAATCAATTAGTGGCTAATTTTTTAAAGTGTAAAATACCTAAATTCCCATTACTCTGGTTTCATTTCTATTTTCTCAGTTCTTTATAGATTGCTGATGTTGATTTTGTGATCACCTCAAAACTTATGTCTGGGAGTAAATTGACAAAAAACAGATGAATGGAAGAAAAGGCATACAATTCTTATTAATATTTTAGTGCACAGGATTCGCATAAAAGAAATGAAACTCAAAAAAGTAACTAGACTTCTGGGCATATATGTTGTTGTAATAAAAGAAAAGGAGTTTGGGCTTCAAAGAGCGAAAAAATGAGGAGAAGTGACTCAGAAGCATACGGAGGGGACTGATGGAAGATAGGGGCGGTCTCACCAAGATTTGTTCATACGGATCCATCCCAGCGCCGAGCAGTCTTCAGGGCAAAAGTTGGAAGAGGGGTCACCTGCGCAAGGGAGATTCATGCCCTGCTCCTCGGCAGAGGGGGGAGGGAGGAGGAGGAGGGGGAGGAGGAGGAGGAGGAAAAGTTTGGGGAAATAAGGTTCAAAAAAGTGATGGACATTTGACATCAAATGTTATCAATACATGAGATAAAGGTTTTATAAATAATCTGTTGTTCACTTCCACAAAAGCTACAATGATAAAAAATAGATTGCATTGTTATAAAAGATCATTTATTTAAATATAATTGCAGTTGATGATGATGAAGGTGACTGGCACAAACTTACAGGCTTCATTTCTTTTTCTGACAACATCCTACAATGTCATATGATAGCATAAAAGTCATGTGCTGGGAAGCAGCTCTTGCAGTCACTATAACCCTTGAATTGTATTATTTTCACAGAAAATAACTTTCCGCAACTAAAATGTTTTGTCGTTTACAAGTTTAAGTGTATTTGTGATGAATTAGGGGTGGCTTAGGGTGTTAGTAAGAGTCAGGTGGCAAAAATAAAAAATAAAAAATAAAGATTGCTTCTAAAGTCATCTTCAGCTAAGCATCTACCCCCCGTGCTGAGTGACTACCCCACAAGGACCTCGTTCCTCGCAGGGACTCATTATCTCAGAAAGGAAATTCTTGAGAGCATCAAATTCTCTAGGTATTTCTCTCCAGTTTCCATGAGAAAATATTTGGCTGATGGTTGTATAAGCTAATGATCTAATTTAAGTTTAAGAAGCAGCTCTCAGGTGAGTGGCCCATCTGACTGTGCCAAGTTTGTTGGAATACAGAATTAATGTTGACTAGTTTTGATTGCTCATCCGTGTATTTTAATATTTCTGTTGATGAAAAAAATCGTATGCCATTTTTTTAATAAATTAATGGAGGTGATAATATTATCATTATATCTAGCTATCCTCTATCTCTACCAAAACAATTAATGGTATTGTGATTACAGTATATAACTTTAATAATGTTTATATTTAAAACACAGTATTTGACATGTGGTCTGTTTCAACTTGACAGAAGTATCCAGAAATGGCCACAGAGGTTAGTCATTCACAGGATACTAATAATACCAGTTATTAAAATCTAAATAACATTTTAAATGCACAAAGCACATTTACATGTTTTCTGATGTGTATTGATCAAAATCTCTAGTTGTAGAGATGAAAAGTGAGGTTGATCTCCCTTAGAAGTCTTTGACAGCTAAATAGAGAAAATCTGCTTTTGTGAGGCACCCGATTCTACATCGTTCACCTTATGACTGTCAGAGTAAAGAGGTCTGAAGTAGCACATGCATGCTATTATCTTTTGTCTTTTAAAAAAAACCAAACCTGTTAATTTATTGTAATGACTCAGGTACACAGTAAGTTTCTTGAGATAATTTTAATACTTTTATACCAAACGGCAAATAGAAATGAGATTATTTTAATATTTTGGACCTATTTTTTGTTTTTGTATTAATTTCAAATGTCAAAGTCAATCGTTTTTTATTTGCCTTCCCTCTCTCAATATATCTGTCTTAAAGGGAGAATATTCAAGCTTTATTATTATGGTCTTTAAAATTGCATAGAAAATTGATCTTAAGTAAACAAAATGGTGAAGGACTAGAAACAGCACTTCTCTGCGCCTATGCATCTGGCAAACGGTAGAGGACGCATATCGCAAGGGCAAATGGTGTGTCCAGGTCCTCCACATCCTCCCACGCTCTGTTCTGAATGAAGAATGAGGTGACCATCTTCCAGTCCTAATGCACCCAACGAGGAAGATTGGTTTTCTCTCTCTCATCTCATCTGTGTGTGTGCATGCATGCGTGCATGTGTGTGTGTTTTGGGAAAAGTAATATTTCCTCTGAGACTGTATGTGCTCCCAACCCTTTTTAGAGATAATTAGTGAAGGGGATTTTTGAGAAAAAAGTTTTACTCCACAGGGTGAGACGGAAAGGGAAGTGACCAATCCTGCATCAGCTCTGAAACCTATAAGAAGTTCTTCCTTTGCAAACTTGAACCCTTTGATCTCTGTTCCCTGTGCTGAGTGTGCATCAGAGACCTCCCGCTCCTCAGGCTGCTCCTTAGGGGGTGGCGGGGAGGGGTGCGAACATCAGGCCCCAGGTCGGCTGTGTGCTCATCAACACGCTTTCCTCACCCACCCAGAGTCAGCTGCTGGGTCCCTTTGCCTCTTTGCCAACTTCTCTCCCTCACAGACTTCCTAAACATCATCTTTCTTTTCTCTCGTTTCCACTCTGGTCATCCCACCTGGACTCCCAAGTGAAGTCCCAAGAAAGAGGAAGTGCAGTGGACATGGCATTTCTGAGGTTACAGTCGAATTTGGTAAGCTAACGGTCCTGTGTAGGAAGAAATGTGACCTAGGCCTCTATCCAAATGTCGATTTGGGCGTCTGTTTTTGTTTTTCCTGAAGCATAGACTATCGCTGAATCATGGGCAGCTGGACGTATTATGCCAATACTTCACAGCCTAAGTGTCTATGCACTTTGTTTACATAGCTTTGACCAAATTTAAAGATGATGGTTTAATATCACTCATTCACGAGGAAGCTGGAGAGAGATTTTGAACTCACTAATGGAGTTCTTATCAAAAACATAAATTTAGAAAGTAGTGGAATCTACCGAACTGGAAAACCTTAAGAATAAAAACACTAATTATGGGTCTGTGTTGCATGAGAGAGTGGTGAATGACGAGCTCTCTGTGAAGTGCTAACAGCGGGACTTTGAACTCCAGCCGGGAGCCTTCTGGGTTCCTCAGGCCTGTGTCACCTTGCACTCCACTTGGCGCAGGCCAGCAGCTCCTTTGGTGATGAGGTGCCCGTACTTTTCTTAGCCCTGGAACTTGACAATTCATCCCTCCAAACACTCTACGCAGTAAATCCCCATTCTGGCTATTCGTAGAAGTTTTAGATAATAGTTGATACTGGGGCATTATTAGGTTTAATTTTTTTAAACCTTGTAAATTTAAAATTACCTGCTCAAGGATCCAGAAATCACAGATGATACACATGTCTCATTTTCCAAACAATGGAAACTTACTTAAATGTGATAAGTTATCGATCGAATCATATAAGTCAAGAATTAATGTATATGGCTCCTGTGAGAAAACTAAGATGTCCCTGTGTTTAGAAGTCATCCTATTAGGCTCAGAGAAGGAGAGACACACTCATGGATCACTTTTAAGAATTACCGTTGCTTGTTTAAAGTTCAGAGATGGAAGAATTCAGTCCTCACAAAGGGAAGACTTGGAAGAGTAGTGATTGAATTTTGATGTGATAATACAAGAAGACAGCCACCAAAAAACTTTTCAATCAAAATGAAAAATTCATGAGAATAATGCTAGTTGAATAATCTCGTGCTCTGTGGGTCCTTTGGTTGATTTGAGAAACAGACAAAAATAACAGCTTGGGTGTGTACTCTACAGTCGATAAACATTCATATCCACACGTGCAAGCATAAATATTCACAGACATAGGGAAACTTCTCTGCATGTCCACCACGGGGTGAGACAGTCGCTCTCCGCGGGGCCCATGGCACCAGACCTGAGCTCATTCCGACAGTTTCTGTGCCCAGTGCACACACATTAACACATCCAGGCAGGCAAATTTTAACTGAGTTTCTCATTTTCGGAATAAAAAATGTGACTCGTTTGTCTATATCTTTACCTGTAATACCATGACCAGTACCTGCCTTACTCAACTCATAAGCACTAAAACTTTATATTAAACTTTGTGCAATGAATCAAAAGAGATGAGTTGCAGACTCAGTTTTACAGCTCGTTTGCATCCTTCACACGCAGCTTTGGGGTGATTTTTCCGCTGCCCGCTAACTGCAGTTGCAGGGAGATCACCGAAGCGATCCGAGCGACCGCAGGGCTCCACGCGCCAGCTGTGTGACCTAGCCAGCTTATTTTGTCCCTGTCTTGGCCTCAGTGGCTTAATTTGTCATGACGACGATGAAATTGCTGACTTCCTGGAGCTGCTTTGAGTGAAATGAGGTAAACTATGTCAAGTGTTTAATGTTAGCGCCTAGTTTGTGAGGTCCACAAACAGTCTTTACACTAATATTTAAGTGATTTGTAATTCATATTGTTATTTTTCTTTTATAATCTGAGATATTTTAAACATGGAAATTTACAAAGACAAACAGAAAAAAAAAATACCCCTATTCAGAATTAATAGCTATTTCTTAGGGCCATACTTCCTTCCAGATATTTTTAAAGAAATAAAAAACACTATAGATACAGAGAAAGTTCAAATTTTGATCCAATTTCCTTTCCAGAGACATTCGTCATCATCAGTTTGGCGTCTACCCTCCCAGTTTACTAGTGTATACGTGTGTGCTTTTTCTTAATTATAGATATTCTAGTTTCTGTTTTCGAAGGTTGGAGGGAAAGCCCTCCACGCTGGCCTGACTGTCGGTCCTCACTTATCCAGTCAGTGGATTGTCCATCCCCGGACTTTATCACAGCTGTTCATCCCTCTGCAGAAGCTGTTGCAGCCTCTGAAGTGATGACTTTTACAACCCTCTAATTTTCAGTAAGTGTCAGTTTTAAGGTATAAAGTCTTAGAGCTTTCATTGGGAACACAGGCCACAACACGACTTAGTCATGGCAAAGCATTCTCAGAGCATGAGAACCCTATTCTAGGTCCCAGTCCCCTGGGAGATGCGATACATTCCCTTTAAAGAGAGTCACACTCTACC
The DNA here is from genome assembly GCF_014176215.1 of Rousettus aegyptiacus. Taxonomy (NCBI): domain Eukaryota; kingdom Metazoa; phylum Chordata; class Mammalia; order Chiroptera; family Pteropodidae; genus Rousettus; species Rousettus aegyptiacus. Next base: position 23,687,729 of record NW_023416292.1, on the reverse strand, counting down.
ACTTTTTACTAACTGCTTAGGAAAATTTGCAAAAATATTAGAATGAAACTTTGCCCTTGGTTAACTTACATTATATAGTATACTCACCCAAGACATAAAAATACTACCCAATAATTGAAAGTGTAAAGTATCACAGAAAATACAAAGCCTTTCATTCCTACGGGATCGCAAGAGACACATTAACAAAATAATCAATGCAGACTTCCTGGAAGTGGAGTTCTTTGTGAGGATACAATGTGGATAAGAGCAGAGGAAAGAATAGTAAAAGAACGTTGAATGTAGTTCCATGGGGATTGAGTTCTGGGAATTATTTTATTTCTATCTTTTCTATCTTTACAGGAGAGAGTTTCCAACATCAGAAAAGTCACCTAACCCCAGAGTTAAAATCCACCATGTTGATATAAAACATCATTTCTACAGAGGGTTAGGACAGGGCCGAGCAGGGGGTATGCTAGGGTCATTCGTGCTCCAGTAAAGAGAATGGATGGAATCCAAGGTGTAGCTATAAACAGTGACGAGATCACCTTTTTCCTGTTGAATTTGCATATGACTCTGGGTTCCCAGTCTTGACAAGACAACATTTAGAATAAGACTTCAGCTATCGGCAGGCTGGGCGCTATGATCCAGAGACACGAGCTGCTACCCCATCCAAGGGTCACATATTATCAGAATTTGGTGCTTCCTCATTATAAAAAAAAAAAAAAAGATAATTTTGAGTGTCCGTTTCTTGTAGTATAACCAGCTTTTTACATCCTGCCAATCTGAAAAGAATGATGCGGAAGGCTGGTGAGTGGTCACAGCCCAGAGCCCGAGCTGCTCCCAGCGACGCTCCTCGCCCTGAACGCTGCCCGGCGCTGCGTCCCCCCCGCAGGCCGCGTTCGTGTCCTGCCACGTCGCCGGCCGCTCCGCTTTGAGGGAGCGCGTCTGTACCTTTCACGGTGCTCACCCTCTCCTCACAGGTGCCGTGTGGTCCCCGGTGATGGAAGGTCACAACATCAGTTCTGAAGGCTTCATCCTGGTGGGCTTCTCTGACCGGCCCCGCCTGGAGCTGGTCCTCTTTGTGGTCGTCCTCACATTTTATCTGCTGACACTCCTCGGCAACATAGCCATCATCGCGCTGTCGGCTCTGGACCCCCGGCTGCACACGCCCATGTACTTCTTCCTGGCCAACCTCTCGTTCCTGGACATGTGCTTCACCACGGGCTCCATCCCTCAGATGCTCTACAACCTGTCGGGCCCAGACAAGACCATCAGCTACCTAGGCTGCGCCATACAGCTCTACTTTGTCCTGGCCCTGGGTGGGGTGGAGTGTGTCCTCCTGGCCGTCATGGCTTATGACCGCTACGCTGCGGTCTGCAAGCCCCTGCACTACACCGTCATCATGCACCCGCGCCTCTGCGGGCGGCTGGCTTCAGCGGCGTGGCTGAGCGGCTTTGGCAATTCCCTCATAATGGCTCCCCAGACGCTGATGCTGCCCCGCTGTGGGCACAGGCGGGTGGACCACTTCCTCTGCGAGATGCCGGCGCTGATCGGCATGGCCTGCGTGGACACCGTGCCCCTCGAGGCACTGGCGTTTGCTCTGGCAATTTTTATCATTCTGGCACCCCTCATCCTCATCCTCATCTCCTACGGTCACATAGCGCGGGCCGTGTTCAGGATCAAGTCCGCCGCGGGCCGAAAGAAAGCGTTCAACACCTGCAGCTCCCACCTGACTGTCGTCTCCCTCTTCTACGGGACGATCATATACATGTACCTCCAGCCAGCGAACACGTACTCCCAGGACCAGGGCAAGTTCCTTACTCTCTTCTACACGATCGTCACTCCCAGCGTCAACCCCCTGATCTACACGCTGAGAAACAGAGATGTTAAGGAGGCCTTGAAGAAGGCGCTCGGGAAGGCGGACGCAGGCGCCTCGTGAAAAGCGACCGAGCCCGGCGGCGTCTTCTGACGGGTCTTCTACACTTGTCGCTGGGTCTAGGAAGTGAAGGGACTCCTGTCGAGGTGGGGAACTCGGTGGGTTAGAGGGGTCGAGGGAATGTGGCTCTCCGGGCTGGCGGTCCCTTGGGTGCTTCTCAAGTCCCTCTCGGTCAAGCATGCAGCCCTTGAGCGCCAGCCCTGGGTCGGTGGCCTGTGCTTGCAAAACACCAGCCATGAATGTGGACGCCAGGCACTCTGCGCCTCTGCCGGCTTCTGTCACAGCGATTTGGGCTTAGTAGGTCCTCTATATCTGGGAAAAGAATGCACTTAGAAGTCGTGATGAAAAGTAGTTATTTTTTCTAGAAAGTTTGAATGTACTTTTATAGTGCCAAATGCCTGAATGAGAAGCAAAGTAAGTCGTTGGATCATCTAGCTCTCGGTGCCTCCGACACTGTAATGTGGGTCAATATCACGGGTCCTGCATATTTTGCATCATTTATTTAATTGGGTTAAATGATATTTACGTTTGACTTTCTGAAGCCATAGGGAATGAAGAAGGAAGGACGTAAAGCAATACCGTGAAATCTTTGCTTTACATAAAAGGAAGAATTTCGTGCTTGTATTCAACACTTAATACTTTATTGATGACAAAAGAAGGCTAACATGCCTTCTTGCTTAAAATGCTCCAGAAGGAATGAGTGGCCACCTTAGTAAAGGAACTAAGGAAGTCTTTTTAAACTACATTAGGAGAGGTCGAGCGAGATCAGGAACAAAAATCGACCAGGTGACTTAGCAACGTGCGTCTCGCTCGCAAACCGTGAAGAGCGATTTCGGCAGAGTGAGGGAGGAAACCGTGGAGTATGTACAGAGACAGAAAGGGGATCTGAAGTGGGGATGGGGAATAAAGCAGACCTTCAGAGGAACCCAACTGTGGACAGAGCAGAGGAGTGGACGTTAACAGCAGAGGGTTGGAATAACAGAAGTGAATTATCTTTGAGATGAAAGAAATTTGACATGTTTATAAACCGGAGGGAAAAAATGACCCGCCAGTAAAGTGAAGATTCAGGGAAGAAAGAAGGACCTAGCAGCGATGGTCTTGATTTGGGAACTTGTGTGAGTGCAGACACTGGAGGGCAGAGGCTCCGAGCGGGGAGCTCCCGCTAGACCCTTCCTGAGTGCTCGCCGTCATTGTAAAACCGGAAGGAGACATTGCAATTTCATTACCAACACTTCAAGTATATGGAAACAATGGAATAAACAAACCAGTAAAATGCTGAAAGGAATGTTTAATCCGATTAGGACCCGGCGTTACAGTTGAATCTTTCTTTGGCTTGAGACAGCTGCTTCCCGCCGGTGTACCCCAGCATTCCCTCCTGCTTTCCCCAGTTCTCCCTCGCTGTCGTTTTCTTCCTGCACGTTAGACAGCATGGAACATGTGAAAACACACGGCAGCTCCCAGAGGTACCACGGGTGCTCCCCAGCTGTTCTGTGACTGTCTTCGTTTCCTCCGTAAATTAGGGATAAAGTTCATCAGTTGAGAGAGTGAGCAAGGAGCTCTTGGTGTTTTGAGGAACTAGGAGAAAACAAGAGTGGAAAGTAAAGGGACTAAGGAAGTATAATACGATTGCCTGGTAGCATTTAGGGTTTGCTTGACGTACGTGGTTGTGGGTTTGTAATGAAATAAAAATAAAAAAGTCTTTTTAAACTACATTAGGAGAGGTACAGCATTGGTAAAGAGCTGAACTTAACCAAAGTTGTGATACTGCAAATTTTGGGTGAGGAAGAAAGAGAAGGGTAGGAATGAGACAAGTAAGAAAACGGATGGGAGAGGCTGAGGGTTCAAAAGGAAGTCAGCCGGAACAATGAGAGAGCTGTTTGAAACTGAGGCCATGAAGAAGTTCACGCCAGAAGTTCAAGCATCGCCCATGAGCTGGTCCTTTTTCTTATTGTTTTCATGCAATAAATATTCTTGTGAGTTTATCCTCCTCGATGTCTCAGTATTTCTTGAATTTGTTTTTACTTCCATCGCTCACCTATGTTACTACAGCAATTCCCTAATTTCTCTGTTGGTCTCTAGCCTTGTCACCCTCGAATTTACTCCACGTGCCAGCCAGAATGCTCACACAGACCCGCAAGTCATCGATGGCATACTGCAGTCTACCCCACAGCAATGGCTCCCTCCTGCCCCAAACCCTCCATCGCAATTTTTGTAAAGTTTAAACTGTTAACAGGGCTTACAGCTCTCTGCAAAATATTTCCCAAAACAGTCACTGTAAAAAATAACGAGTCTTCACTGTGGTATTTTTACTATCCTTTCTAAATCAACGGATGTAATTGACAAATACTTATTGAATAACTACGTGCCGATGCTTTGCTAGGAATGCAGCAGCGAACACAACACCTAATGGGAGGTAGACGTGTCATGGAGCGGAAATGAATGAGCCATGACAAGAAATGGAATCGGCAACGCAGGACAGCTCTCCTAGACACTCCCACTAAGTCCCTGCTGGACAAAACGCCATCCCCAAGTGTGGGTCGTGTTAGGAAAGCTGCGGCTTGAGGTGCAGGAGACACTGGTGACCCCCTGGCGCTGCGGAGCAGCTCTGAGAGGCCACCGGCAAGCCGGGCGCATCCGGCAGCGGCAGGTGCCGAAGCTGTTTGCTCCCACTGCGGCCAGTGCTTAACCAAGTGCTTCTCCTCTAAGGCAGATAACCCTAGAGATTGCTCCATTTTGTGAATTATAATTAAATTTTTGAAACTTTTTAATAGCTGGGGGGGGGGGGCGTGTTAATCATTGTACTCTCCTAAGAGCCAGATCCTGTGGGCACAGAGACTAGCCCAGAGCAATCAGCAGCTCTTCCTCGTGACTCTCATAACGAGATCTCTAGGGTTTCTTTCTTCCTTCCAACTTCCAAAAGAAGCTGAAGAGGTCGAAGGTTGCTCTCCCGCCCCCTCTGGTTTTAAATATTGCTCATTGACTTCATCATCTAGAATCTGTCAAGATTCTCCACAATTACCCAGGGGGAATCACATGAGTAAATGCAGCTATATGTCAATTTGGCCAAAAAGAAGAAATGGCCTAAAAGAAATTACTTTCATCAACACATCCAAACGTTTCTCATTCTTCAGTTTTTGCAGCCTATAATTCCATCTCTCTCATCCCCTCAAGAACATAACCATCAGGGGAAATATGTCAATTATTCAATGAACCAACAGGCAGGCTCTATTTTCTTTTCACTTAGAAGACAGCAAAAAGAAGTGACCCAAAATCCTGCATGGTCTTCTTAGTTATTTAGATTCATTAGTTCTATGTTTATGTAAAGAATTGCAAAACGTTTAAAAGCAGAAGACAAGGCGCTATTGTATCTGATCTTCCTTCCAAACTACTGTTATAAATCCAAGACGTGTGGATGAAGTCCCACCAGGGGCTACCGTCAGGCATGTAAAGGTCGACGGAATCACAGTAAAGTAGGGGCGGTATGTCTGAACAGCTTTCTGTGAAGTGGCTGTGCCTCTTTCACTGGCTTATGTTGTGGGGATGAACGCTGCATCCCACTGGAGACCGTTTCCGCCCCCTCGTAGGTGAAACGCGCAGGTCCGCCCTTCGAGCCACGTGGGAACCAGGAAGACTGCCCGAGTCCCGGCGTCCAGAAGCGGGAGTGCCGGCAGGACCCACGCTCGGGCGGTGGCCCGACGCGGAGCGCAGACCGGGGCCTCCGGCCAAAGCCTGCGAGGGCCTCCCAGCCGCCACTGCTGAGTGCTCGCTCGGGAGAGTCTCCAGCGGAGGGGCGCCCATTAACTCGCATCGGTCACTAAGTAAAGCCACCTCGATGACTGAAGGACATAGGATGACCTTAGAAGCGGAATCCTCCCGTGTCTGGGCGATGTTGGAGAAACGTTCCACAGTGAAAGGAGATGGTTTCTACAGGCTCGTGCTGCTGGGTCGATGTGTGTAAACAGGCTTTATGTAACGTGGCCTTGCCTTTTACTGAATTGTGTCGTGTCCTATCAAAAAGATTGTTAACGGAGGGGAGAGCTAGAGGAGTGGGGAGTATAGGAGGTTCGTTCTAATTTTATTTTTCCGATAGAATAGAAGAGCATATTTTTAGGCTATGGATAAACAGATGATGGGATAAAAGAAGCTGAAGGCAGAACAGATTAGATATAACTGGGTAACAAGGTTTCAAAAAAATTGGAAGGTATTTGGGTTAATAGCATCATTGGAAATCAATTGTTAGTGAGTCAGTCATAACAGAAAGATATAATTAATATGAAAGAAAGGCACGGCAATTATGCTTAATACATTTTTTCCTCTTTTAAGTATGAATAAATTGCATTTCTAAAAATAAGAATAAAAACTTTAAAAACTAGCCCTGGGGAGGTAATGTACAGCATGGTAACTACAGTTAATAATACCCTAATACCTTATTGTACATTTGAAAGTTGCTCAGATCTTCTAAGTTCTCATCACAGAAAAAACATCTGTAACTACGTGCTGTGATGAATGTTAACTAGACTTATTGTGATCATTTTGCAACACATACAAACATTGAATCATTACGTTACACACCTGAAACTGACAGTTATATGCTCATTATATCTCAATTTTAATAAGAAACACTAGCCAAATACTTTCAATCTACTGTATTAAATTTGGGAAATGACAAGTAAGGCAATGGGTCCACTCCTAGTCAGTTTGGCAGGAACAGAGTCTCTCTCTGTTGATGTCTCCTCCCCACAGCCTTTCTCTTTGGCTGCTTGCCAGAGGCACCAACCTCTGGATACTTGGATTAAAGCAAATGAGTTACATGGGGCAGGCCACTCTTGGGGCCACTAAAAATAAACACACCCTCAAGTATCTCACTCCCGGAAGCATGTACTTTGACTTTGGTGGCTTATAAAAATATCCCTCGGATATAATATTGACCCTTTTGTTGCATTTTAGAACTTATTATTCCAAATTAATTTTATCTTTTGGCACCATGGTAACAAAACCCACCAAAAACAATCACCAAAAGGATTGAGTAATAAAAGGATCGGGGTATTAAGAATCCAACAGGAAAGGCATAAGAGACGTAGCAGAATAGCCTCTTGCCTGGTCACGAACTAGCTAACGGAGAAGTGATGTTCACAAAAGAGACAGTCCTGCAAAGTTCCATACAACACAGCATTTAAAACACCTGAAGTTCAGATAGTCGAGACTGCTTATTAAATGTTGTTCAGGATTTCTTGTTTTCCTCTTGTACATTTATACATTTCTATAGCATATCACAAAATTTAAACTTCTTCCGTTTTCATTTATTCTTACATATTTCTTTTAATCTATTATATTCCAGACTCTTTTCTGGGCTATGGTGATATTGAGATATTATTCTTCTTTAGGTATTATTTACTATTAAACTTGCATCATGGGAAGAAAGAGGTTGATTTATTTCTAAAAACAGGCCCAACGATTTTAGTAGGAAATGATTCATGACAGCTTGGTATTTGTATAACGTGCAGACTGAAAAGTTGAAAAAATATTTTGCTCTGTAACATTTAAGATTTATCAAGTGAGAGGAAGTAAAGACTAAACATTGGATTGGTAGTTTCCTGATTTTTTGTTGCTTTTAGCTGGATAAGAGGCCCTCAGAGAAAGCCTCCGCTGTTTTTCAAGTGCCTACAGCTCCAGATATAACCAATGTATTGAAGCGGCATGTTCTGGGGAGGCATATTCTCCTACCCTGCAGTAGTATGATAGGACTTACGTGTCAAAAATGTCACTCTGGCCGCTGTACTGAGAACAGACTCAAGGGGAACACTGGTAAGTAGCACAGGGACCACGTTACTGCAGCAATCCAGAAGCGCGGTGATAGCGTCATCAGCTCATATATGGGAAAACGGACGAATGCCCCGCGATATTCACAAGTAAATCAGACGGTAATGAGAATATTAACTCAACAGTATGGATAAATCTTAGTGATATATTGAGCGAAAGAAGGAACTATAATATTACCTACGACGTGATGCCTTTTGGATCAAAAACAAGCAACATTGAACCTGGGACTGTTTGACCATGCATGTGTATCTGAAAGACTCTCTTTTTCAAGGTAAGGAAACGATAAACAAAATTTGTGACAGGTCTGGCGACGGACGAGACAAATAGCAAATATAACACTGTTAATGTCGTGCTGCTTATGGCCTGGGACACATCCGAGAACGTTCGCGTTTTAGAGGCGGGGTCGCGGCTCATCCCGTGCTGCGTGTCCGCACGCCGCCGGGCTGCGGGAGGAGCCCGGGTCCGGGACGTCTTTGCACGGCGAGGTGGGCGCAGGGTCCGCGCGGTGGGGACGTCACTTCCGGGCCCCGCGCTGGAGCCGGGGCGGTGCCGTCCGTACCGCGATTGGCAGCCGAGGCCCCGCCTCCTCCGCGCTCGGAGGGCGCCCGCACCGCGCGAAGGCGGCTGGGAAACCGAGTCCGAGCGCCGCGAGGCCCGGAGGCTTCTGGGAAGCGCAGTCAGAGCGGGGCCCGTCTCCTTCTGCGCAGACTCAGCGGTCCCCGGGTCCACACCGGAAGTGTCCGATTAGAGCCCGGCCTGTGGGAGAGGTGAGTCCGCGCTTGGGGACTCAGGTATCCGACGCTTCGTGCCCTCCAGACACCCAGCCTCTACTATGTCCCCTTCGATACTGCAGCAGTCTTGCGGCGCCCTGACCCGGCACCTCAGAGGGATCCCGGGGAAAGGAGGAACTGGGCTCGGCGTCGGGACTGCACTCGCGCCCGGCCACGTGGAGGGGGTGGTTTCTATAGTTACCCCGCCGCGCGTTACGTCACCGTCAGGGCCGAGGGGGCGTGGTGCGGGCCGCGGGCCTTCCGGCCGCCGTGCTTCGTGGGGCTCTGGGCAGAGCAGTGTTGCGTCCCAACCGGGCGAGACCGCGAAGGGCGGCGTCTGCTTCGGCTCCGCTTTCTGCCGGAGGAAGCCGCCGGGAGTCCGTCCCGGACGCCTGCTTCTCCCTGGAGGAGCGACCGCTTTTCCGTGGGAAAAGGGGCCCCGAGCCTCGCGGTGAAATTGGTTCCCACAGTAACTGCGTGGTGAGTATTTCCTGTGTGCCGGGTGTGCAGCGAGGCCGGCGCTGAGCCCCCGCCCGCCGTCCGGATCGAGCGACGGCAGGTGCCTCCCCGCGCTCCACCGGCCGAGCCCTCCCGGCCCTTCTGCCGCAGGGGACGCGCCGGGGACCTGCTCCTCCAGACGGAGCCCCTCTGTTGACCGAAGCTCCGCCTTACCGGCACCATTAATTACTCTTTTCTGTGTTTGTTTACATGCCGGCCTGGCTGTTTTTGTGACTTGTCCCCCAACACAGTGATTGTAAGGCTCTAGATGCTGAATGAATGTGTATTACCTTGAAGTTAGGAAGACCTTTAAAAACCAGCGTTAGGGGGCTGTAGCTCATCCTTGAAGACTAGATAATTCCCTCTAGAGTTGTGGACTGTTTTAAACGGATAAGAGGTGATAAAACGCCTGGATATAGGACTTTAAGCTGTCTAAGGAGATGACATGCTATAGAACCAGCTAATTCGCGTGATCATTGACACGTAAGTGACTTGTGGAATCTCTAGGCTGACTTTACTGCCCATCTTCCCATGCTGAATGAGGTAATGCCCATCAAGCCTTAGGACACTACCTGTAAGCGCTCGACACATTTAGGGAGCAGAACAGGAAGTGTAGTTAGGCCTTTGTATCAAATGAATGTCCCAGTAAGATGAAGGATTGAAACTGACTAATATGCCATAGCACTAACTCCCTTTTTTGCCCTCTGTCACTGCTAAACTTTGTTCCTACTTATTCCCACTCAAGCTCTGTTTCCAAGGTTCAGTCTGAGCCTGCCATCCACATTGCATACTCTTGGAGAATTATTCCTGATATTTACCTTCACTTACCCTTTCCATGGGTCTTGTCTAAATCTATATTGCCATTACCAGCTCTTTCCCATTAAAATCTCACAGTATCTGTTGGACATGTTTTTCCAAGTGGTGTCTCCTGATCATCTTAAATATAGAGTATCCAAAACACAAAGCAACTCAAACTTGCCTCATTACCACTTCTATTCGATAAATCAACAAACACGAGAACTTAAAAATGAATATTGCGCGGTCCTTTACCTTCGGGAGCTCCAGTCAATTGATGAAGAAAAACAGCCCAACAACTAAAAATAATACAAGGTGGTATGTGTGGTATTCACAGATGTTGTGTATTAGGAACAGCAGTAAGTCAGAGAAGAACTGTCGAACTCGTGTCAGAGGTAGTGGAATGCTCGTCCCTGCAGCTACCACCCCCAGCAAGCTGGTCTCACCATCAAACTGCTGTTCATTCCCACGTCCTCATCTTCCTGTCCCTTTTTGCCTTTCTGAATCTCTCTCGTCCTTTATTGTCCAATTCAAGCCCCACCACCTCTAGGAAATGTTTACTCTCGCACGCATGCATTCTCTCCCTTCCTCAGGACCGTTAGTTTCTTCAGTGTGTCCACCATGCAACTTGTTTATTCAGCTTTGAACATTTATCAGGCATTTCAGTGCATCTGTTCTGTGGAACGTGTCTTGTTTTTTAAATGTTTTGTATCCATGTATTATTGTGTCATTTTCCCCAAGTATTTTGCAAATTCCTCGTAAATTCAAACATTTTTTATTTTCTAATTCCTTCTAGCTGTACATCAGAGTACAAATTTCCAGCATGCTCCATATTAACTTATTAGTGCCCCATCCTAACTAATCAGCATTTCTAGAGCAAGGCCCAGGAAACTGTTTTTGACAAAGTCCCCACATGAAGATCAGGCAGTGAGCCCAGCTCTGAACTCAGACTTTTTTAGAATCCACTGCCGAACACCGTCAAGCCCACTACTTTGCTTGTGTTAAGATTGTTAATAAAGTACGTGTCAGTGCAACCGTCGGTCGTCGACTTGATGAAGTGTGTGGTCGACAGACCCAAAAGACTGATGTTTGCCTTTTGCTATTGTGCTCCAGGCTTCACCGCTGAACTCCTGGTATTCAGCCCTTCGGTTCAGAAACCAGGCCAGCCATTCCCACATGCCGACACGGCTTGCGGAACGGATACTCAATAACAGGGCTCAGAGAAGACGGGTGAGAAAGTTGTGTTGCTCGTTTGTTACATTTGATTTTGTCGTGAGGCGGTAAGCCTCAGTGTGCAAGACCTGGCCTGAGCCATGGAAATAGGAAGGCAGGGAAGGAACTGTCGAGACGCAAGGAAAACTATCTGAGACTTTGGGGGAGGGAGCAGTTGCACGGACAAATCGTCAACCTCTGCAGTTATCTCATTTTTAAGTTTTAAGCCACTTCGAGGTTGAGATTATGGAGCAGTTGTGTTCACAAAGCAGGTGTCTCTGTGCTTTGACACATAGTAAAGGCCCAGTGCGTTTCTGTGTAGTGGAACATGACTGTTTCTACGACGTGATGTTTCATCTCCTCGATAGTCATAGTAGTTTTTTTACCTCTCAGGAGAGCTCTGGAAACTGAGACCCTTCACAGAGTGGAAGTGGGTTTCCCAGTAATACATTCTGTCCCGAGATGACAGCAGAGTCAGAGAGAGCTGCAGCCCAGCACCTTCCGGAGGACGCGGGGCTTCTGCCGGTGAAGATGGAGGCGGAAGACGTCGCGTGGCGGCAGGACACGTGCTCGCGGAGGAGTGGTTCTGTCGCACGGGAGCTGCGCCGGCAGCTGTTCAGGCAGTTCTGCTACCGGGACGCCGCGGGGCCCCGCGCCGCGCTGTGCCGGCTCCGGCAGCTCTGCCGGCTGTGGCTGCGGCCCGAGACGCGCAGCAAGGAGCAGATCGTGGACCTGCTGGTGCTAGAGCAGTTCCTGGCTGTCCTGCCCGCGGAGCTGCGGGCCCGGGTGCGAGAACATGGCCCCGAGAGTGGAGAGGAAGCAGTGACCATACTGGAAGACGTGGGGAGAGGTGCTGAGGAAGCCACACCCCAGGTACTCAGGGGGTGGGGGAGCCAAGGCCTCTGCCAGGCCGGAGCCCCCCGTGGGAAGGCAGGGCCTGGGACAGACCGACTAGTGAGACCTAGCCAGACGTGGAGGAGCACTCGGCTCAGTGTGTGTCGGGTCTCCTGCGCTCGCCGTTTGTACCACACCACATCTTCGTTCTTCCTTCCCAGTTCTGTTTCCCTACAGAAAGGGCTCTTTGTTTTTGGACGATGTTTAATTCCAGGGACTCTGTCATAAACCCAGATGTACTGTACTTTTCTCAGGTTCCAATCCCTGGACATGGACAAGAAATATTTTGGAAAAGGGTGGCATCTCCTGGGCCAGCACTTAGTGTTTGGTTCCCGCCGGTGGACACCAAAGACCTTCGTGGTTCTCCAGAACCCCGTCTCCTACTGGACTCTGGTAAGAGGCAGTGTTCGACGCAGGCCTTCCCACGAAAGGGCGCGGAGGTTAATGTCCCTTCCTCGAGTAGTCCTAGTTGCTGTAGGTGCTTCTTTCCTTTGTTAAGCCGTGAGAAGCAGGGAACTTTTCCTAGGGTCATTGTCTAATTGAGAGACAGTGAAAGAGAGAGCTTTTTTACGCAGAATGTTTCTATTTTTCCATTGTTTCTTTATCCAGAACATTTCCAAACACTGGATGGTTTTATGTTAGGGGCAATTTAAAGGAAAGAAAAACAAATGACTCGAGGAAACATCAGGGCATGAGAAAAGTAGCAAAAGGCAAAAAACGTGTGAATGGAAACAAAACATAATAGAGAAGTGTATGTAATGGTATATAACATAATTCACAGATCCATAGAACAAGGTTCATATTGTTGCCTTTTCTGTACTTTTGATCTTAAAAATCTCTCTTATGTTTTTATAGAAAGTTGGCCATACTTCTGGAGATTTCCTCTGTTGAATACTCATTGCTGTTTAAAAGTTCATGGACTCAGTGTCACTTTAGCTGTGAAAACCCCCACACACAAACCCAAGGAAAAATTACAGTAATTTTTTTGAACGCCCAGATTCTGCTGTCAAGTTTGTTCTGGAAACATTTCCATCCTTGCCATCTGGAAATTACCTTTTCCCTAAGACCTTTCCACCCTAAGACCAGCACTGCTGGACCTTATTTCCTGCCCTAGCATGTGCTAGAGTGAGGAAACCCTGTGAGAAAGAGGGCCGCTGACTGCAGCACAGTGTAGAGTCCTGAGCGCAGTACCGCCTCACGAGCTAGAAGGCAGGAATTGGTTCCTGGAAACCAGGCTGAGGAGTTCACATGTGTCATGGAAGCGAAGAGATGAAAGGTTTTATGGTAGGGCTGGTAAAGGTATTTAGGATGACCGCAAAGAAGATTAGTTCAGAGTGAAAACAGCACGGAGGCTGTTACAGCTGCCACAGAGGAAGTGGTGAGATTCTTGGCTAAGGGGATGGTAACAGAAATGTAGAGAAAGGGACATTCGGTAGAACGTGGTGACTTGATTAGCCATGGAAGATGAAGAAGAAATGGGTGGATGGATAGGTGGGTGGAGGTTTTCCCTTCCACATACACATACCCCAGAGTCATTTATAACGTTCCATTTCTCCCTGCATCTGTGTCCTCATCTGCTTTCTTTGAGGTGGTGCTCCCCTTTCTCCCTGTGAGCCTAACCCCCGAAATGTGCCAGACCCAAAGTTCCCCAAGACCCACCAGCCACACTGCATAGTTCTTTCTCCTCACTTCGTCTTCCCCCACTCCTGCTAGCGACGATCCTCTGCCCAGCCTTTTCTGTTTAAATGGCATCCTCGGATGTCTGCTTCCTCTCCCTGCCAGCCACTGCATACATTACTTGCTTTCACCAATTCTTTCTTTTATGTCCTTCAGGCCACTCATTTGAAAGGCCTCAGTTTTAGAGTGGCCAAATGAGTGCCAAATAGTAGCTGTCTCGGGTGTATGTCAACATTTTCTTTTCTTCCATCGCAGCAAACATATTTACCTCATTATTATTATTATCATTATCATTACCATTATCATTATTATTATTTTAGATCATAGAAGTGAAAACAGTGGGGCCATGCCAAATCTGGACATTCATGAAAAAATGGAATCACAGAGAATCGTATCGGGAAGAATTTCAGGAATTGTGTCAGAAGTATCTGCTGAGCCTCAGGACTTCTGTCAGCCTGCAGGCAGGACAAAGAGGCAGCAGGAAAACGACCCGGGGGAGCCTCAGAGACCATCATCTGCTCAGGCTGGAGGATTCAGCAAAATCCTCACCCACAGAAATACACTGGCAGGTGAAAGAAGTCACGATGGATTTGAGAGAAGCTTAAACCTGAACGCACATGAATTTACACACTTGAAATCTTGTAAACATGGTAACTTTGACCAAAGTCTGAAGTGGAATTCAGGTTTTATTAAGCATCAAAGAATTTATACTGGAGAAAAAATTCACCAATATGGGAAGTCTCTCAAGAGTCCAACCCTTATTAAACGTGCAGCAATTTTCAGTGGAGGGGAAACCCATTACTGCAACGAATGCGGGAAAGCTTTCAGACACAGCTCAAAGCTTGTTAGACACCAGAGGATCCACACTGGAGAGAGACCTTATGAGTGTAATGAGTGTGGCAAAGGCTTTGCGGGGAACTCAGATCTTACTAGACACCGGAGGATTCACACTGGCGAAAAACCCTTCGAATGCCCAGAATGTGGGCGAGCATTCAGCGTGAAGTCACATCTCATCCTGCATCACAGAATTCACACCAGAGAGAAACCCTATGAATGTAGAGAATGTGGGAAAACCTTCAGAGCGAGTTCATACCTTGTTCGACACTTGAGAATCCACACTGGAGAGAAACCCTATGAATGCAGTGAGTGTGGGAGGGCGTTCAGTCAGAGCTCACACCTTAGGCAACATCAGAAAATTCACAAGAGGGAAAACCTATTGATGTAAAGGACTTTATATGAAATGCTAAGGAAATAGCAAAACATGAAAAACTTTGAATAAAAAATATCGAATGGCTGAACAAGCACTGTCTCCTCTCCCTCTGGTTCTCTGGCTTGCTGGTCTGTACTGTATATGGTCATCACCTCTGAGTGTGCTTTCTGTGAGGCGGGACGTGGCTCTTCTTCCTTGACTGCTGAAGTCAAACCAGAAGAGCAGGATCTGGGGGAGGCTAAGAAACGGGTTAGTCCATGGCAGTGAAGAAAGAAGGATAAAGACCCTTTTGGGAGATAACCGTGAGAACAGCGGGGCTCGGGGGCGGTTGTTCAGGGAGAGAGGGTGATCCTCAACCACAGTTAATAATTCTGCACAAGAGGAGTTCAGCCGAGCCAGGAGTGGCGTAGCTTGGGCAGCGCACACAGAAGAGTGCTTTCCGAACACCGCTTTAAAACGTGGACACGCGCAAGCTGAATGTAATCGAGAGGGCGTGTGCAGTGGTGGCATTCCAACGTGTAGGCCAAAGTCCGAGTCCGGGGGTCACGCCAGGAAGTAGAAACCATGAGTGTCCAAGGCAAGAGGTCAGAGTAGAGAGTCAAATAAGACAGGAGGAAAGTAGAAGGAAATCAGGCTGGAGTGGGGATTAGAGGTTGGGAATGGTGTTCAAGTGGACCTGTCCGTAGGTTTTGGCGGAGGTGGACAGAGTACTGTAACCAGGATTTTACTGCCGTATACCTACGCTGTGGATTTTTTGGCAGTTTCCTGGGGCGAGATTACTTCTGCTGGGAGGAGTTCATGTGATCACTTCCCCTGGGTGGGATTCACCTGAGCGCTTCTTCCAGAAAAGCTTCATGTATTTCCTCCAGGTGGGGTTCGCGCGAGTACTTCTCTGGGATGGTTTTGGGGGTACACTTCCTTTGGGCCGATTTCCGTGTTGGGCTCTGCTGCCTTCCCCCGCTCCCCGCTCCCCTGCCCTGGCCCAGCTCCTAGCTGGCACTGCAGAATGTTCCAAAGACCCAGATTCCTGGGTTGCAGGTGCTGTCCCAGATAGGTCCCTGAGGACCACACTCCTCTCCATCACCGCCGCTGACTCCCGGGAGCTTTGGTGGTCTGTCAAGTTGCTGCAGCTTAAAGGACACTAACAGCCAAATCTTCCTAGGTTTATCACGGTCGCTCATCCAGAACGTGTCAATTTGTTCAGAGAACTTCGGAAAGGTGTTTGCAATCTGGTTAACTCACTAGATTGTTCTGTCGTTTCAAAGATCTAGGTGTGGAAGGCAGCACTTAGGAGTGGCCGCATGTTCGTTATCTTGAATGACTTCTGAAATGACCGTTCTCCAAGCCCCTTCTACCATGTCCTAAGTTAATCTTCAGTCTGGGGAAGTGAAGGTGTGTTTGAAAGATGCCGGATGGGTGCGGAGGAAGTACTAGAGGCTCCCTTTGCATGGTCCTGAGTTCTGTGCCCAGAAACCGAGGAGGAGTCCCTAAGTGGGCAGCCCACAGGGCAACTGCAGCCCTTTGCTGAGATTTTACTAAGTGCAGGGCATTGAATTTAATCTTTCCTTAGTTATTCTCAAAACAACTCTTAGTGATTAGGTCTGCGGTTGAGTTAGTTGCATTGTACATATACATAATAGAGGCCCACCAGATATGCTGTGTTACGTTAAAATAGATGAAAACTGTCTTTGAAATTAAGAACTAAAACAATACCATTTGTTTTTCATCATTATTGATATAATGGCCTAAATACTTACCCGTTTTATAAAGTAGAGGGTATAATCGTTTTGTGTAATATTTCTTTGTTCGTTTGTTTGCTGATGATTAAAAAGGAAACCATCAAAAGACAGGAGGCTAAAGAAAACATTAAAGTGGTAAGGAAAGCAGGGAACATTCAGTAGGAGCTGCTGGGAAAGGTGATGGTGAGGGACCCTGACCTGGAGCTACATTCTTCTCTTCGGAGTCTCAGGAAGGAGACGGGGAGACTGATCTGGAACCGCACTGTCCAGTATGGTCACCAGCACCCACACGTGGCTGTGGAAATTCAAACTGGACAAATCGATGGGGCATTTGGAGTGCTCGGCGGTCGTGTAGCTGGTGGCGGCTGTGCTGCACGGCACAGAGACCATGTTTTTCACCGCAGAGAGGGAAGGAGCCTTCCCGCTCTGATACGTGTGACTCTGCAGAAAGCAAAGGAGACACCTGAGGAGGCTTCTGTAGCAACAGGAGACAAAGTACAAACGCCCTAAAAGAAAATGAGTTACCAATAATGGCGTTTTTGGCTTTAAAAAGAGTGTATTATAATTGGAGAAAGATGATTAGTAAAGTAACTACAATAACCTAATAATTCAAATTGAAAGCTGAAACTACTACCTCATCTCCATAAAAAGAATGTAATTACCTTTAGAAAACAGCATCTCCATCAGAAACCGACACTAAGGAGAAACGAGGACACCCATACTTTAAGAAGATGAACGATCCAATTATTTTCTTTGGCTTCAAAATATATTAGCATTTCATATACTTGATCACTTTTATATCCCTAGCTTGAGAATTTTGTAACCTGACAGGACTTACGGCTACAGACCCACAACATTCATGTTTATAACGCCACCAAACTCCGTGAGCTCCTGGCTCTGGGGACATCCAAGAGCAGAACAACCAAACAATGATCAAATTCATGGAGACAATTTCGCACACATGGTTCACCTTGTTTTTGGAAGCAGGAAAACCACCAGAATCATTCTGGTGTCACTACTATTGGAACATAGACCTTAAATCATTCCTTGTAACACCATGAAGATAAGCTGAGTGTCTATGCCTTTTGAATATAATCCTCCTTTAAAAGGAAATGTGAGTTTACTTTGATTACATAAACTGATACAAAATTTTAAAATGCCAAGTTTCGCACTCATACTTGTTTTTGTGACTTATCTGAGAAATATTTCAAACCATTTGAAATAAAGGGGTTTTTAATGGACATGAAGAGAAAAGTAAGATATTAAATCTTTAGTATTAGAAACATCCTTATTTAAAAGATAAAGTTAGGTGCTTACTGAGTGATAGCCTTTCCCTTTTTTAGTCTTGCTGAGAAACAGTCATGTGTAGAAGCTGTGATCTTGGTGAAACTGAAATGCAGAGCAACTGAGGGGAATCTGGGGAACACCTTTGAGGCCCTAGGTATGGAAAATATTTGGAATCTACATAGAAATTGTTCTCTGCTTATACAGATAAGGAAAATACAAGTAACCAGAGTCTAACTTTTTTGTGCTTTGATGGGGCAGCTATTGTTGGACTTAGCAACTCTGGGAAGTTTAAAATGTGTCATCTAATCTCTGATGTGGGTACTATCAGTGGTTTAGAAGGGTTAGATGCTTATTTTCCATAATGGGAAGTCAATATATATTATTTATACAGGAAAAATCAAGAAATGGCTGTGTTAGCATGCTACTTGGAAATATGGAGGTTAATAGAAGTTAAATAGTTAAAAGTGGTTGTCTCTGGGGAATAGATATTGGTAGAGAAGGGAGGATTGAGGCCTGGTGTTTTTCACACCATAATTCTGAGAGTCCTGTTGAATTTTATTTGCTTTATTAGTAAAATGCACAAATCAGGTGTGCAGCTCACTGACTTTTTACTTACGTATGCAACCGTGTATCCACAACCCCAATCAGCGGGAAACACTTTCGTCTTCTGTCACCACAGATTAATTTCACTTGTTCTTGAACATATGTTCATATAAGGTTACGTAGGACTTTTGAGATTTATGCTCTTTGCTCATGTATCAGTAGCTCCTTTTTATTTCTGAGTAGTATTCTGCTACATGAACATAACACTATTTGATTCTCTATTCTCCAGCTGATGAACAAACTGGAACATTTTTCTAGTTTGGGCCTGTTGTGAATGAACTGCTGCAGACTTATGTTTTCATGTCTCTTAGATAACTACCTAGGAGTGAGGCTGCTGGGTCATAATGTAGACCTTATTTAACTTAATCACAAAATGCCAATTCTACATAGCGTTTCACACTTCCATGAGCATTGTCTGAGTTCCAGTTGCTTCATATCCTCATCCGTACTTGATATTGTCGGGCTTTTTAATTTTAGCCATTCCAATAGATATGTAGTGTTGACTCACTATTTTTAATGTTATATATTTCTAATGAATAATGATGTTGAATACTTTTTCATGAACTTATTGGCCATTCATGTATATTCTTTTGTGAAGGTGTAATAAAATCTTTGCCTATTAATGCTGGTTTGTCTTCTTATGACAAAGTTGTAAGAATTCTTTATATATTCTGAATTCCAGTTGTCGAAAATATATATTGCAAATATTTTCCAGTTCGTAGCTTTTGTGAGCAAGTGCAATTCATTAAGATAGGAAAGAGCGGGACATACGCGTAGATTCGAAAATAACATGCAATTACAATTCTCTTCTTAGGAAGACCTAGATGAACTATTCCTAGGTGCCACAAGGATTTAAAAAGAAAAAAAAACATAACCGATGATTAACAGGAATTCCTGAGACATGTGCAGTCTGCGGGAGGACTGTATGTGTTCATGAGAAGGACGGGGACGTATAGAGACGCGTGACCGAGCGAGCCCCGCGACCCGCAACGCGCGGCGACGCGCAGGCGCGGGAGGAGCCCGAGGCGCCGACCATAGAGCCGTCGGGCCGCCGGGTTCCTAGAGCGCCGCCGGAAGTGCCTTCGGGGCCGGACGCGCGGGGCCCGCAGCTGTGCCCCGGCGGGTTCGGAACCTGGGGAGCGGCGGGGCCTGGCCGGCGCGGAGCTTCCGCCGCCCTCTCTGCCCGCCCCGCCTCCCGGTCCGGTGGCCCCCGGCAGCCTCCGCTCCCGGCCCGGCCCGGGCGGCGCCTGAACTCGCGGTGAGTGCTGCGCGGGCCCCGGGCCCGACGGCCGAGGGGACCGGGCCGTTGGGACGGCCGAGGGGCCCCGGAGGTGCCGGCGCAGGCCGCGTTCGCGTCTCCCCAGCTTTGGCCAGGGAACCTTTTATGGGTTTCGTTTTATTCATCACTGATGGTTTCGCGCAGTTATTTATCTTAAAACGAGAAACCCCCACGCTATCCTCTACACGACTGTTTCCACGATATGAATTGTTTTGACGTAGCAGTTTTGCCTTTCCGTCGCAATAAAATTCTCATTTTTTAAAAAAAGATATGTTTTGCTTTTGGAACGCCCAGTTAACCGTGGAAACCTATTTTTACCTTTAAGTTATTTAGTTCTTTGCAGTGCATTCAGAAAATGGTGGTGTGTTGACTTGGGTAATTGTACAAAAGAAACATTTCGGGGTAATGTGGAATTCAGCCCTCTTCAGAACACTTGACTTCGCTTATGAAAGCCAGCCGAAGCAGAAGTCTGGGGACCCGGCAGGAGGGGCCCTATTTATTTCCAGAACTCAGGTCCTGCGCCAGTAAGTTTTGCCAGGCAACGTGGACCGCCACTACCACCTCTGTGAGCAGTCTGTACTTCTGCTGTTTGATTAGTTAGCTATGTTTACGCAGTAACCATTATTTTGGAAAATGGAAACATTTTCAACTTCGATTGTGGTTAATTGTAAAATGTGATACACAAAACGTTCAGCTTGTGCAGTTTGAAATAACTAAAGCACAGCATTGGCTTCACCTACCTTTTCTTGATCCTTACAACCTGGAAAATAGCTTTCTTGGTTTGTTTTCAGTTCCCAAACATCTCAAATTATACTTAACTGGTCTGTAAGAGGAAAACATTTCTTCATCTGTTGAAAAAACAATGGTATTAAAAGCTGAGTTGTGTCTTCAGTACTTCACTGGGTTATAGTGTTTGAGGCCAGAGAAAGCCTCCAAGATTGACCGTTTTAACTTCCTAAGTCAATAAACTTGACTGGGTGTTCTTAAAAGACAACGTGAGAAGCAGTCTTTGTCCAGAGGTTTTTACCCACCTAACGTAGATGTGTATACACAGAATTGTTTGAGAGGAAGATAGGTTGTGAATTGACTTTGTAGTACATATCTTTGTGCTTGGTTAGTTATAGGTTGTAGTGGTCAAAAAACTGACTGGAGAGGAAAGAGACCAAAAAATTGAAAATTAACTACTAGAAAGAATAGTCAAGTTGGAGAATGGACGAGACTTGTTTGCTGATTTGGCATAAAATGTGAACAAATCTGATGATTAGATCACTTCCATCAGTTTTTCTACTGAGGCTTTATTTAATAGTATGATGTAATATAGTGTATTACTTAAGGTAACATTTTTTATTTACCACCAATATAAAGATTTTGAATGGTGTGTTCTTGACACTGAAGTGTTTTATAGCTAGTATTGATGAGGATTGATTTTAAGACAGACGGTGGCCAGTTCGGCAGTTAAAAATGAGCCCGGGCGTTAAGGAAATTCATAAGACGGGGCAAGACTGACTATGCAGCTTCACATTTTAAACAATTAGAGCTCAGAACACATGTCCCATGGTAATGAGCTTTTAAGTTTTTAAACTATAAGTAGCTATTTTAAGAAGATTTAAGATTTTAATCGATTTTAAAAATATTTAAAAACCATAGATGTTAATCTTGTCTGTTTAAGACAAAACCGATTACCCCTTATCTCCCACACTCCACAAAATCTCCACCTCCTGGCCAAATTCCCTCTTCCCTCCCATCTCACTGTTCCAGGAAATCCCGCCTCTTCTCTGAGACATCATCGCCCGTGAATTAAATCTTTTGATGTTTATCATCATATTCATACTGATCTCTTGCTCCTTGATTCTTCCTACTTGTAGTTTACTCTCCAAACTATTGTTCCCAGCCTTGTCTAAAGGTAATTTTCGAGTTCTGTTCCTTTCCTCTCCATACTCTTTAAGTAGGGGCTCTCGTCTTCCTGGAATTTTTGGGTGGGTGTAGGTCTGTGAACTCTGCTGAAATTGAACTTAAACTTTTGTGCCCAAGGGCTTTTTTCTGTGTTTTTATTAGATCATAGAGACTACGGACCAACCTCCCTCCACCTTCTCCCCAACACCCTGAAAGATAGAGGCACCGCTCTGGGGAGTCGCGTCAGAAACTACCTGTGTCCGATTGTCTTTCTAAGCACCTGCCTCCGTCCCTTTGTGGTTTTGTCTCGAGGTCGGCGTCTCTCGCCAGCTGCTTTTGGACGTGGCTCCTTCGGCCGCGTTCTTTTCCGTTCCTGTGGTGCTGCCCGCCTTTATGTTTTATCCATACGAACATGGGATTGAACTCCCCTGCTTCAGGAGGAGGTCGTTGCCACAAACAGTGACGGCCCTCGATAGTCCGTTGAGCTAGATCAGACTCATCCGTTGAGGGACAGCTTGCGAGCTGAAACGCCTAGGAACAGTGCAGCTGGTGTGGCAGACACTGAACGAAGTTAAGTCGGCAGCACTGAGGGCAGCCAAGGGTAAATGCAGAATTTCTAAAGGACGCGGTCCTCTGGTTTCTTGACTTTGTTTACCCCCATTTCCCATCCCTAAGGAGAGAAAGCAGAAGGAAGGCGTTAACCTAGGTAGGTCGGCCTGACAGAAGGCTGAGGGGCAAGGAGCTAATGCTGGGAGAGCAGGAAGGGCCTCCTAACTGGCCGAGGCAGGGAGCCTGTCGAGACGTGTCGGGGACTCACTGTGGTCGTCAGCTCCCCTGACTCTGCCCTTTCCTCTTCCTAAGGAAGCGCCTCAAAGGAGAGGCACTCGAAGGCTCTTCTGTAGAACAACATAGGAGTTGGGGACAAGCCCCCCGAGCGTCTCCGGCCCCACATGGCTGCAGAACCGAGCCGCTTGTTGGCCGGGTCCCCAGCTGACCGGGCTCCCGAGGAGGACCTTGTCATTGTCAAGGTGGAGGAAGACCATGGCTGGAACCAGGACTCAAGTCTGCATGAAAAGCGTCCCGCCGGCCAAGAGCTGTTCCGCCTGCGCTTCCGGAAGCTCTGCTACCAGGAGACCCGCGGGCCCCGCGAGGCGCTGATCCAGCTGCGCGCGCTCTGCCACCAGTGGCTGCGGCCGGACCTGCACAGCAAGGAGCAGATTCTGGAGCTGCTGGTGTTGGAGCAGCTCCTGGCCATCCTGCCCGCGGAGCTGCGGGCCCTGGTCACGGAGCATCAGCTGGAGGACGGCGAGGAGGTGGTGACCCTGCTGGAGGACGTGGAGAGGCAGATCGATGAACTGGGACGACCAGTAAGTGGGCGGAGGCGTGCGTGCTGGGCCGGGGAGCCTGGGGAGCCGGGCGGGGTGCTGTGGGCTCCGCCGTGGGCAGTGAGCACTGAGCCCGAGTCTGTCGTGCTTGCAGGGTCGCAGGGCTCGTGTCTGTAGCGCTCTTTGCTTTTGGGGGACATAAATCCACTTTTATCCTCGTATGTCCCTGTGCCATATTATTATTCCTGTTTGCCAGATGGAAAACTGATTCTTAGGGGGTTCAGCTTACTTTCTCAGGGGCGCCCGGACCCGAGAGGCAGGTTTGAAACCACAGCTCAGGTTTCCTAGCTCCTGTCAGAAGTGCTGCCCCTGAATCGCACTGCTTCGTGCCCGCTGTCACTGTCCCTCGCCTGCCTGGGGACGCGAGCACTGGTGCGGGGCGCGGCGGAGCGGGGCGCGGCGGAGCGGGGCGCGGCGGAGCGGGGCGCGGCGGAGCGGGGCGCGGCGGAGCGGGGCGCGGCGGAGCGGGGCGCGGCGGAGCGGGGCGCGGCGGAGCGGGGTGCGGCGGAGCGGGGCCCGCAGCTCCCTCCTCCAGCCTCAGTGCAGCGCACAGCGCCCCTGGCCGCTCGAGGAAGTGACCGAGATGTGCCGCGCCCCTTCCTAGCGCGTGTCCCTGGCGGTGTGCCCCATACGCGCGTCGCTCACCGTAACGCAGCTGTCCTGTTTCCAGGTCCCAGCGCACGCACTTGGACACAGGGTCCTCTGGGAGGAGGGGCTGCCCTCAGAGCCCGCGCCGGAGCCTGCGGCCGCCCAGCACACACCCACGGTGCTCGCGGGGCCCGAGAGCGGTGAGGAGCCACGCAGCCCGGGGGTGGGGGTGGGGGCGGGGGCGGCGGGGGGAAGGGCAGTTCAGAGGTGGGGAGCTTCCCCCCCCCCCCCCGCCCCCCGCCCGCACCTGTCAGGCTCCTGGGGAAGCCGTCCTTACCCACCAGGCGTGAGGCCCGCTTTAAATGTCGATCTCGGACACAGACTGTCAGTCCCAGGGCTAACTCAGGAACAGGTCAGACTTTGGGGGGTTTCGTGTATTCACCCAATTTTGTTACCCCGGTGTATTTCCAACAAGGTGTTGTCTGAGGTTTTGCCGGGATCTTTGTGCCACACTATTTGTAAATGACTCGGCACGTGTTTCCGCAGACAAGGGCGTTTTCCAGCACGGTCAGAGGTGTCGCTGACGCGGCGCTGATCACGTCCACAGTCCGTGTCCATGTTTTGCCAGTTGTTCCAACAGTCCAGTCCAAGATGACACTTGGCCATCATTCGTCCTGTCCGTTTAGTCTTCTTTAATTTGGAATAATTCCTCAGCCTTTCTTTGCCTTCATGATCTTGATGTTTTTGAAGAGTGCAGGTCAGTTATTTTGTAAAGTGGCTGCAATTTGGGTTCTGCGATGTTTCCCCACATTTAGGTTCAAGCTATGTGTGTTTGACAGGGACCCCCGGAAGTGGTGGTGTGTCCTTCTCTGGGCTGTAGTGGGAATTTGTCCTGCTATTGGTGCTGGTATCTTTGATGACTTGGTTAAAGTTATTCTTGCTGGGTTAATTATTAAAAAGTTACTATTTTTTTCTTTGTAGTAAATAAGTAATTTGTGGGAGGGTTCTCCAGAGTCTGTGTAAATATCCTGGGCCTGATCAGACTAGTATTCACTGATGCTTTAGCCTGAATCAAGTGATTACCACGATAGTTACGAAATAAGTTTTCTAACTCTCTGTCATTCCTTCTACGTTTATTTGTTTATCGTGATGGAGAGGGGTCCTTTCTCCCCATCTTATTTTTTTATCGTATGGGCTCACGTGTTTTTATTTTATCCCATAAACATTCTGTTATCCTCTTCGTTTTGCTGCCTTGCCAGAGAGGCCCCTTCAGTCTGGCTCTCGTGTCCTTTTGACATTTTCCCATCATGTTTTAAGAACTCGCTTTCCTACAGAATAACATGTTCTAGTCTCATCTCTCACTTGCCCTGCATTTCTTATTTTTTTCATTTATGAGGTTTATAGTAGTTTAGGAGAAGTAAATTTTTAATAGTTCTAAAGACGCATAGAAACGTGTTCCATTATTAATACAGTTCTTTTCTAAAGTTCACAGACCCGTTGCCCGATTCTGGTGTTGCGCTGTCTGGTGTCTTAGGGAGGCGGATACTGGCCGTCCTGGGAGACATTTCAGAAAGTTTATAGAGTTAGTAGAGTTGGATTGAGTTAGGCCCTCATTCTCAGTTTCCCAGAGACCGCCACCTAAAGACACACTGTAACAAGCACGAGGATCGAATGCAACGTTGGTGGTAGAGAAGAGATTGTAAGACAGTTCCTGTCAGGAAATGAAGATACCTTGTCTTTTTGACGTGTAACTTCAGACTGAGTGGGACATCAAGGTGCAGGTGTTTTGTGTCGACCCAGAGCTCAGGATACCAGCCTTTCATATGTAAATCTCTGGCGTGCATACCTGCTAACGTACAGATCGGTCTGGAATGGGCTGCCATGGGCTACCGGGCTGCCGCTGGCTCCCCCGACCACAGGTCAAGGTCCATCTCATCCATGGTCAAGGCTGATCTCATTCACGGCTCCCTCTTCTCTCTCAGCCGGATCTGCTTCTCAGAGCCCCACCACTTCCCAGAAAGGAAGTCCCGGAGAGCCGGCAACAGCGACACTTCTAACAGCGGGCTTCCAGGTGAGCGGTGCTCTGTCCCACTGAACCCCGTGGCTATCCCAGAGAGTGTCTGTGGCGCTCAACCGAGAACTCGCCCCAGATCTTTCTGAATAGAGGTGGATCGGTCCTTGACTCCCCCTTCCCCCTCAGTGAACCTGGTGCATTTTCCTCCTCCTCCCAGCTCTCTAGAGCCCTCCACACAGCGCGGTCCCAGCTTTTGACCCTCTCTCAGTGGGTCTGTCTGACCACTCTGCGTTTGAGCTGTGTGACAGTCCCCGTCCGTCTCCAAATGGGGATCTTGTTTTGTTTCAGACTCTGGAGAAAATCGAAGACATGGCCGTGTCCCTGATTCGAGAGGAGTGGCTTCTCGATCCATCCCAGAAGGATCTGCGTAGAGGTAACAGGCCCGAGAATTACAGAAACACGTTCTCCCTGGGTAAGGAGAGCTCTGATTATTATCCGTTACGGGTTTTTGTTTGTTTTTATGTGCACTTGACTTTGAGCTTCCTGAAAGGCATAGTTGAATTTAAACTTAGGATCCAAGAAATACAGCATTGAGACTTCTTGAGGTCTGAAACGAAACTGATTTTCCAGTCTAGGACTCGCTCACCTACGTTCGTAACTGGGTCTTGGTTTGTGTGCCAGTCGGGTGTTGAAGCCTGTTAGTGTTTTCTGAGTTCACTCTGCCCCCAGGCCCCGGAAGGCCTTCGC
Organism: Rousettus aegyptiacus; assembly: GCF_014176215.1. Lineage (NCBI taxonomy): Eukaryota > Metazoa > Chordata > Mammalia > Chiroptera > Pteropodidae > Rousettus > Rousettus aegyptiacus. The sequence continues at coordinate 23,661,403 of NW_023416292.1, read as the reverse complement.
GTGGATTTCCCTCCCTCAGGGCTGCGGTGCCCCCTCCCTCTCAGTGACTGGGGCTTTTTTCCATTTCTGTCCCACTCGTGGGGTCTTAGACTAGTTCTTTGCTCCCTCCACTTCTCTCCGTTGATCCCTCCCCTAGCTTAGTTTCCCCTCCAAAAGCTTTGCCCCCGTTGGCCCGTGGCGTGAGTCTGACTCTGCTCCTGTCTCCCCATTTTCTGAGGGCATTTCGGAGATGGATGGAAGCTTTGCATTTACTCATAGCTGTTCCACGTGTATTTTCCTTTTATCTTCAATTCCTTTCTCCTAACATAAAGGATAGGAAGTGATGTTGGCTTAAAGTTCATTACCTTTTTATTTCAGGTGGTGAGACCAGGAATGAGAACAGGGAATCAGCTTCGAAGCAGGTGACGTCCGCTGGAGCGCCCCCACGTGGAGAGACGGCTGCCCAGTGCAACGGGGATGCTGTCGGGGGTCCTGAGCATGGAGAAGCTCGAGACCTTCTGGGCAGATTAGAGAGGCAGCGGGGAAATCCCACCCCAGAGAGACGACATAAGTGTGACGAATGTGGGAAGAGCTTTGCTCAGAGCTCAGGCCTCGTTCGCCATTGGAGAATCCACACCGGGGAGAAGCCGTACCAGTGTAACGCGTGTGGGAAAGCCTTCAGCTACAGGTCAGCCCTCCTCTCCCATCAGGACATCCACAACACAGTGAAGCGCTATCACTGTAAGGAGTGTGGCAAAGCCTTCAGCCAGAACACAGGCCTGATCCTGCACCAGAGGATCCACACTGGGGAGAAGCCGTACCAGTGCAGTCAGTGCGGGAAGGCCTTCAGCCAGAGCGCCGGCCTGATCCTGCACCAGAGGATCCACAGTGGGGAGAGACCTTACGAATGCAGTGAGTGTGGGAAGGCCTTCAGTCACAGCTCGCACCTCATCGGACATCAGAGAATCCACACTGGGGAGAAGCCCTACGAGTGTGATGAGTGTGGGAAAACCTTCAGGCGGAGCTCACATCTCATCGGCCATCAGAGAAGCCACACTGGGGAGAAACCCTACAAATGCACCGAGTGCGGGAGGGCCTTCAGTCAGAAGTCAGGCCTGATTGAACACCAGAGAATCCACACCGGAGAAAGGCCCTATAAATGCAAAGAGTGTGGGAAAGCGTTCAATGGCAACACGGGCCTCATTCAGCACCTGAGAATCCACACAGGGGAGAAGCCCTACCAGTGCAGCGAGTGCGGGAAGGCCTTCATTCAGCGGTCGAGTCTCATTCGGCATCAGAGAATCCACAGTGGAGAAAAGTCTGAATCCGTAGGAGTCTAGGGAGAAGCTTGAGTCGTAGTGTGGGCATTATCAGCATTGGGGAGACCACGTGTAGGCGAGAAGGCTTTCCGTGTAGTGAAGGGCAGGAAGTCGGTCCTCGTCGCAGCCCTCTGTAGGGTCAGAATCAGTGGTGGCAGAGTTAGGACGGCCCTTCAGTGTTAGCGCCAGTGCCTTGATGCAGGGGCTTAGCGAGACTGTCTTTGGAGAGCCTGACGGGTGGAGCTCCGGTGGCCTAGTGTCTCCTGTAGAAGCTCGAAGTAGCAGTAGAGCGGGTTGCTTGCTGTAGCGCGAGGCACTTAGCTTTGTCTTTTGGGCGAGTCGCTGTAGGTTTGGGAGACGCGGCTCCTGTGTCCCCTTCTCCATTTACTCCAACCCTGAAGTTGCGCTCGCGCGGCTGACCTGACCGAAGCAGCCTCTGTGTGAGATCGACGTTCGTGTGTAGCTCTCTGAGGTCCTAGTTCTACAGCAGTTTTCGCAGACACTTAATGTATTTATGCTTCAGTGTGCATTTTATTTTATTCTGAGGTTCCCAATACTGGAGAGCCATGTCCCCACGCAGACTTAGAATGCTACGTGTTTAACAGCATCTTTCTTCACGTGTCACTTTGGCCCAGGGAGTCATCGACACCCATAACGCGCCCGCCAGCACACCCGGCCCCGGTGCCCACGTTAGCAAAGGACACGACGCGTTGGTGATGGTCGTGGGGTGTGCGGAGGGAGAGGTGAGTGGAGGTGAGCCCGCCGCCCTTGGGCCTGCATGGCTGTCCCTCTCGGTGACTCTGGCTCTCCACCCTCTCGCTGTACCCCGTGGTGCAAGTAGGTGTTCACACTCTGCTGCGTGTGGCCTGAAGAAGAGTTAAGTCCCCACAGAGAACGTGCCCTTGTCCCTGTGGGCCCATCGCAGTGCTGCTCTCTGGTTCCGGACCCGGTGGTGTCGTTCCTGTCGTGACCCCGGCCCCCTTCTTCGGGGGCCTCTGCACCTCACTCGCCATTCTCTTTTGGGGTCACCATTAGCTCTGCATGTCTCCAGTGGCTCCCTCTCGAGCGCTTCAGCCCACGGTTCCTCGCTTCTGACTCCCGGAGCTGCCATCCGTAGTCCAGCAGAGACGACTTCCAGCCCACCGTCCCCGGGCGCTGTGATTCCTCTTAGAGGCTTCCGGCGTGCTACCAGGGGACTGCGTGTGGAGTAGTGAGGCTGGTCTAAAGTGACAGGAGAACTTAGCACCCGGATGGGGCTGGCCCTTCGATGGGGCAGTTGTGATCTAAAGGCCAGTAGACCTGTGGCTGCCCCAGATGTTCTGAACCCTCTCACAGTCCCCTTTTGGTAAACCGTGCAAGAAAACACGGTGTTCCTCTCGATTCACATCTCATTTTTGGCTCTTTGGTTACCCACTGATTCCCCCGATTTGGAGTTGAGTCACTTTTGGCGTATTACAAAGTCGTCTTTCACAACTGGCACCGATTCCATTGTACCTGTCCAGGAGAATAGGGTGTCCGTTCCAGTGGAAGCCCAGGAGCAGCATGTGACTGCTCAGTGACCGGTCCGAGCAGGGACAGCACTTACGCTCACGTTCCCTTAACAGCGTTCTTAAAAGTCAGTCAAGAAACCTTGCGCCATGAGGGCCCCTCCCCGTGACGCCCCTTCGCCCCCGCCGTCCTCGAGGCCGTCACCCCTGTCGCAGCGACTCGCCGGCACCCACTGCCGTCCACCGTCCCGGCTCCCTCGGTTCCCTTCAGATCAGTGCTTTTAGGGCCCCTCGTTCTCTCAGCCTTCCTTCTGCTTCTCCCCCCTCTGTGGCCTTTGGTTGGGTGTTACCATCCCTGATTCTCTCCCACTCGAAATGCCAAGTAACTGGGGAGTAAGAAGCCGGGTCGTCTGGACCCCTGCTCTGTGTCGGTCGTGCCTTTACCCGCCGTGAGATGCGGAGGCCGGTGCTGCTTGAGGTGGTACCTGGGATGGGCGCGTTGTCTGAGGGAGAATGCGTGCGTGTGCACGTGCGTGTGTGCACACACACGGTCCTATCTGGTTTAGACAGGCGTCTAATTACAGACTCCCGGAATTTGTTTTCTATCCCATTGAAAGCTCTCAGCAGAGCAACACATTGAAATGACGATAGGCGTCCCAGCTGACATCTCTTTACTCAGAGTAGCACATAGTCAGATCATTGTTGGACTTGGCGGAAGTGAAAAAGACTGACTTGAAAGGACCACCTGCGGCAATGGCCAGGTAGGGTGACGTGGTGGAGAAGGCTGTTGTTCCTTTGGGGGTGTGAGGAGAAGCCCATTTTTAGTCTCCAGTTCTCACTTTTAGCATTAGAATGTCATTGACCGGTCCGTGTGACCTGACTTTGAGCTAACGGTGACATGCACGAAGTTCCTTTACCCTGCAGATTCTACTTTTATGCTCTTAATTTGATGAACTGTTCACCAGTGCTGCCTTCTGCCATCCTCAGCTTCCTGTGTTGGGACCTGGAATGACAAAACAGTCCCGTAACTCCTGCCATCCAGCGTCGTCGCAGGAAAGGCCTCTTAGGTGTCAAAAGTTGTCTGCCTTGAGCAAGGCGGCCAGGCCAGAACATGGTGCTCGATTCCTATAGAGAGCAGTTAGCTCTGCTCGTGGTTCCGAGGCTCTAGATAATAATGGCTCATGTTTACTGAGCACTTGCTGCGTGCCAAACCCTGTATTAAGTCTTTCTCATGCTGTGATCAATATGATTATATCTCCCATTTTATAGATGAGAAAACTGAGGCGCAGGGGGTGGAATGTGTTAGCAAGATTACACAGCTGGTACATGATGGAGCAGAGATTCCGACCTACACATCCTGATCCTCCAGCCCAGGCTGCTGAGCACTGTGCTACCATGTCCCTGATGAACGCCCTAGCCCTGGCCAGCCGTTTAAAAGTGTGTCCCTAGTTACAGGAGGTACTGGGCGCAGGACCGTGCAGTATAGTGCAAGTCCATGACAATTACTACAGTTGGTTGAAAATGTCGTTTTGGTTTATAATTATATCTAAGTGTTGACACTTTCGATGCTTGGTGCGGCCAGAGAACTAAACTGTGTAAATGAAACACGTTCAGAAGATTAACGAGGAGGATAACGCAGCCACTTACATATGCAGATACATTTCTCTCTAGACTGCCCCAGGGAAAGCGGAATGATGGAGGGGAAGGAAATACCGGCGGGCCGGGCCAGGCGGGTGGACAGTGAGGGCGGCCGTAGTGCGCTAACCCCCAGCCCGAACCGGAAAGCCCGCGGCCGACCGCCCGTCTCCGTCCAGCGTTCTGCTTTCCCTCCCGTGTCCGTGACGTTTAGACGTCATCTGTTGTCCGAGCCTTTTCCTCAGTCTGCTTGTAAAACTTCCGAACGGGCTCCACCGAAATGCCCTTAGAGTCGCTGTGGGTGAATACTGATGCCTTTCTTAGTTCTGGACCTTCTCGATCTATATTTCATACTGGTGAATTTCCTCTATCTCAACAGTTCTCTCCTTTGACTCGTCCTTGGTCATTTTCCTCCCGTTCCCAGCGTTTCTTTCTGCACCGAGAACAGTTCCCGTGTCTTCATTTCATTCAGCACCTTTTCTGGTCTCCACTCTCCTGCGTTTTGATTGATAACACTTACCTCTTGTTTTTCAGAAACTCAGTATTTCCCACCCCGTGTGTGTGTCATCTCGACAGCTCCCCACACAGCTTGGTGACTGAGAACAGAAGTCAGCAGGCTTGGCCCCCAGCCCGCATTTCCCTTTAACAGGCACCGTTGCTCAGCGTCGGGACCCCGAGCGGACTCGCCGCCCATTGCATTTCTTGCTCGTCTCCGCTCCGCACGGCCAAAGTCTTGCTTTGTCGTTGCAGTGCTCAGTTTTCGTTTTGAGGCTGAGTCGTCCTGCATGTCTGCCATCCCTTCGCAGCCCTCTGCGCAGGTCCCAGGTCACCGCAGCCCTTCCCTTCCGGCTTCCTTCTCTCCAGATCCCCGTCGTTCGCAGAGGCGACCTGCGCAGGCTCCATTCCCACGCCCCGCAGGTGACTCCGGTCGGAGCCGTGAGGCCGCGGGTCCCGTGGCCTTGCCCTCCGCCTAGTCGGCCTCGGCCGCGTTCCCCAGCGAGCTCACTTCCAGCCGCGGCCCCGCACTCCTGTGGCTTTCCGCCGTCGTCTGAGCCCTCGCTCTGTGCCTTTCTCTCGCTGTGCTCTTCGCTTAGGTTTCTGTGTGGCCCTAGCTCACGGTCATCCCTCCTTTCAGGGCCTGGCGTCCTTTCCACCTTCTGAGGCCCCCCCCCCCGGGACTGGGCCCCCTGTGCCGACCCTCAGCGTGCGCCCTGGTCCGTGCACTCCCGACACGCGACGGCGTGGCCGCTCCCTGGCACCGGGTCGTGTGCTCGCACATCTACGTGTAGCTCCAAAGTTAAACTGTGAGCTCCTTGAGGGCAGGAGTCCTAATTCCACGTCTGTATCTCTGCGCCCCGTAGTGCCTACTGAGCACACAGTAGGTGTTTAATAAATGCTTCTTGAATTATTGTGTGGATAATGGTGTCGTCTATAGAAACTTTTACACTCTTTTAAGAATGGACGTCTCATCTTACCACTTTGCGCACGGACCTGTTTCAGTGCGTACCAGTAACTGCTTATAGCTGGGACTAAGGCCAAAAAAGTCCAATGTTAGGAGGGTGAGTGTGAAAAGTTGATGTGAAGCTCGCCGTTTGTTTGGCCAGACTTATTTTTTGGTTAAGAAAGAAAATAGGAAACACTAAAGATTACCGTGTTACTGTAAAAGTACTTGAGAATGAACTGTATCTGAGGTTAGACGGTGGCTACCGCTGAGGAATTCGGGGCAGTGTCTGGAGGCGCTTCTGGCTGAGCTGTCGGCGGATGGGGCCGGGGTGCTGCTGGCGTGTGGTGGATGGAGGCTCGCGAGCTGCTAAGCATCCCGCGTGCCCAGGACACGCACGATTAACCCGTCCGTGCGTTTGAGGGTGCCACGGTCGGGGAGCCCTGGGCTGGGGACGTTTAAGGTGTGAAGAAGAAACATGAGACACGCACTGCGGTGAGAAGAAGGGAAGCTCCCTTCCGTGGCCGTTTGCGTTTCCCGCCCCCTTCCGGCCTTTTCCTTCTGTTTAAAAGAGGGGGGCAGATGTTCGGCTCCATGATCGCTTTTCTTTGAAGTTAAAAATGTCAATTCAGGGGTATCTGACAGCAGCCCAGAGAGGTTTTTCACATGTATCTGTAGCCAGAGGTCAGGAACTCGTGCAGAAAGCGCCGTGGGTGTCCTTGGGAGCCGCCTGGAGTCCCCGGGAGTGCGCAGCAGCAGGTCGGGGCTGCGAGGGGCTGTGAGGCGGAGAGCTGCTGAGGCGAGGCCAGGACAGGGTGCTCCTCGCGTGAGCCTCGGGCCCGCAGGCGCGTGTTTCCCTAACAGGGCGGAGCAGCGGCGCCATGTTTCCGTGGTGACCGTGTGTCTGGACCCTGGGCAGGACTTCTGCTGCGCTGTGAGCCTTTCTCGGTGCTGCCGAGAGCGGCATCACGTAGACGGCCGTGGAGGGTCCAGCGTCCGAGTCGCCACAAACCTGTGGCTGGTGTGCGGGCCGCCTGCCTTCCGCCCGCCCTGCTGGAGCAAGGGAGGCAGAGGCGGGGGGCAGTCCACGAGGGTGTGGAGGGGCCGGGGAGACAGCGATGGCAGTGGCCGCCCGCACAGGGGGCCGACGGAGCGGGCCGGGCGCGCAGTGCGTCTCGCCACGCGCCTTCGTAGGGACTCGGCTTGCAGACAGTGTGCTACGAATCAAAAACTTGGATTTTTAAGTAAATTTTGAGAATAGTTTCTGGACACTCCTAGCATGTTAGATTCACAGAAAAACTGACAAGAGCCCAGCGCGTGGCCGCCGCCCTGCACTCCGCCTCCGCGTGGCCGGCACCCCGTCGGCGCGGGGCGCCTGTCCCGCCTGTCCCGCCTGTCCCGCCGGGCCACTGAGCCGCCCGCGGCCTCACTTCCCGTTTCCTTCGTTTCCGCCTAATGCCCTTTCTCTGCCCCAGCGTCCCCTCCAGGAAACCGCGTTACACTCAGTTGTCACGTCTCCATGGGCTCTGGCAGTTCCTCAGACTTCTTTGTGTTCTCGATGACCGTGACAGTTGTGACAGTACTCGGCAGGCTTTTTGCAGAATGCCACTCGGTTCGGGTCTGACTGATGCTCTTCTCATTACTCTGCTGAGGCGACAGGTTTCGGGGAGGACCGCAGAGGCGAAGTGCCGTCCTCACCGCAAGGGTGGCACCAACAGATCGACTTGTCACAACTATCTGTGAAATGGAAAAGGGGGAGAGGGGACAATTGGTGTAATTTGAGTTTGGAGTAACAATTTTATCACGTCCGGAGACACCTGGGTTTGTCCCCAGGGGGTAAGAGAGCGGGCGCCCTGGGTCGGAGGGGACGGGGCCGCCCCGTCCGCGGAGACGCGTCCCTTGGCCCAGGCGCTGTCACCGCGCCCGCCGCAGCCGTGGCCGCGCAGCAGGCTGCACTTCTGGCCCCCACGCCGGGACTCCGGCGCCGGCGAGGGCTCCGCGCCTCCCGCCCCCTTCCCCGGCCGCCTCCCGGCTGCGCTGCTGCGGCGCCCGCCCCCCGTGTCCGCGCGGGGCGTCTGAGTCCACAGTGTCCTCTCTGTTCCCGGGATGGAGCTCCGCAGACCGCCTTCCAGGTGGAGAGCAAACACCCTCTGGGAGCTGTGAGCCGTGAGTGGCGAGCGCCCTGAAGACGGAAGGAACGGGCGTTCTGGAGAAAGAACGTCTTACAGAAGGATTCGGCGTCCGGAGAGCGGGCCGCATGCAGCATGGCCATTCTTCGTGGGCTCAGGCGAAGGCGGCAGCGCTCGTCTGGTTTGGGCCTCGTGCCAGGTACTAGGAACCTAAAGGCAAATGCAGAGGCCCCTCCCGGGGCTGCCAGCCTGTTCGGGGCGGGAGTCCATCACAGCGGTAGAGCCGCTGGGTTTGCACTGAAGGTGTGACGTGCCCTCGAGGGGCTGGACAGGCTCCGGAGGGCAGAGAAGTCCTGGAGGGAGAGTGAGCTCTTGGCCATGTGGAGAAGGGGAGACGGCAAGAGCGTGTTTCCGAATCAGTGCGTCTGGGGGAGACGAGAGGGTCCCGGGGACCCAGCGGAACCCGTTCTGGGAGCAGCCCCGGGGGAGAAGGAAGCAGAGACTGCGTTCTCGCCTCGCGCCGTGTGCAGAAATTATGATCCAGACAAGAGAAACCTAAAACCGACATTTCTAAAAAACAAAACAAAAAAAAAAGAGAGAGAAAATATAAGTTCGAAGTAAATAATTAAAAAAAATAGGACACAGAGAACACAGACCATAAAAGAAAAATAGGTCATTTAACTTTAGCAAAATTGAAAACTTCTTTGAAAAGCAATGTTAATAAAAATAAAAGGAGAAGCCTCATACTGGGAGAAATACTTGCAGGGCACATATCTGATAATACAGCTTGTATCCAGAATTATGTAAAGAGCTCTCGCAGCTCAGCACTGGGGGGACAATCGCAGTCCCCCATTTAAAGATTTGAAATTTTGACCTCAGTAAAAATAAATAGGTGGCATGGAAAGACCTCAGCATCATTAGCCATGAGGGGAATTCAGGTAAAACTGTAACAAAGTACCACTGCACACCTATGGGAATGGCTGAAATTCTTTTAAAGAGAAGCTGACGTGTGACCGAGCCGCGCGGCCGCCGGGCGGCTCCTTGCGGAGTTCACCATCCCCGGGGCCGCGATCCTCGTCGCATGTCCTGGGGGGAATGAGCACCTGTCCTGGAAGTGGAGGTTCGGAGCAGTGCCATTCATAAGCTGGGAAGCAACCCACACGTCCGTCACCCGGGCGCAGCCGCCGCAGGCCCCGGGCCGCCGCGTGGTTCCGCGTGAGCGGCTCGCGCGGGGACGGGAAGGGGGGCTGACGAAGCGGGGAGCCGGACTTCGGGGTGCTGGACTTCACGGCACATCACAGACACCGCGACACAGCGGCCTGAGTGACTCAGTACCCGACGGTGAAGGGAGCACATTTTCCTGTGGAACCACAATATCATCAAACTCAACGGGAGAAAAATCAGAGGGAGATTTTTCAGTGTATGCGCATTTGTACTTTTTGTATTTTGAACCTGTGGCTCTATAACTTATTCAAAAGGTAACAAGTTTTTTAATTAAAAACAAACTGAATGGAATCTTTAATACAGAAAGCTGCGGGATCTGCCCAAAGTGTCATCGAAGGCTGGGAAGGGAGTCAGAAGAACCCCGTTAGAACGGCGGTTAGGGGGAAGTCACTCCATTCTGATGCCCCGCTGAGCTGGGGCTGGCGTGACCAGAGCTTCCATCAGGCGGGTGTGACAGAGGCCGCCGGCACGGAGAGCTGCACCAAGCCCCACACGGGCGCAGCTGGCCTCCGTCAGGGGGTCTCGTGGTCAGCCTGCCAGCAGGTGACGGTGGCTTCCGCCGGGTCACTTCGCCATATCTAAGGTTCAGGATTGGTGTGGACTCTTGCAAACTGGACCCTTAACGGTGGCAGTGTCGGGGTTCGTCTTAGTGAAAGAAAGCATTTTCTTTTTTTTTTGAGCCTGCCCACACCCTCCGCTCTGGTAGCAGTGATCACTGTGTTCAAAAACGAGCAAATGCCGAGAAAACAGTTGCTGACATCTGTCAGGCGGATCGGCCCGTCCATCGCTCACTGAAACCCTTGACGCTGGGTTAGTGGAGATTCAGATGGGACGCAGACGGTTTTGCCTTGGGTCCGTCCACATACGAGCTCGTTCCCGCAGGCTGTTTCCAAGCCTCTAAGTCTTTTTCTTTCTCCCCTTTGAGTCGACGACGTAGTCCACAACCACGTCAGCCTCCCGGCGCTTGTTTTCTCACCCAGGTAACCCTCCATCTTTCATTTGGTTTTGTAGGTAACATTTCTTCCTGTCTCTGTGCTGAGTGCCGAAAATATTTTCAGTAGAGTAGAATAAGTTTAAAATAATCCCTCTCCCCCAGGACACTCATCTAGGTGCTGCTGTATGTGAATCTTCCAAACAGACGAGTGGGAACCAGTCCTCCTCAGAGCTGTTCGACTACAGGGAAGCCCAGCAGGCTGTCCGCTTGACCCTGGGCTGGAGTGTGCACGAGTCTTGTGGTCGACGTACTTAATAAGCACACACAAACCAGGTGGAGGGCCTATTCAGCTGTCACACGTTGGAGTTTCATACAAATATGAGAGCCGTTTGCTTGATGCAGATGGGCCTCCAAAATGGGAGAGAATAACATATAAACAGTTCAATCAAGTCCAAGAAAAGCTGAGCATTTACCCCCATTATACAGTTTGTTAGAGAAGTTTGAACTGGAGGCTTCAATGAGGTATGCTGGAAAAAGTGACCAGGATTGTGAGCACATTTTCTTCATGCTAGTGCTTTTAATGACTACAGACTTACTGAATATTTGTAAGAAGTCGAAGTGGAAGATGAAGCTTTAGTCTAGTGCCCTCAGATGGCTAGGTTAAGGAAAACAGAAATTTACAGAACTAACAGTTTTGGAGTTAAAACATACCAGGGAACCTCATTAACACACAAGATAACGTTGCGATAAATGATGAGGTTCTGTTAAAACAGTTTAATCTATGCAATACCACCATTCTCGTTGGCATAATAAAATTGATGAATAACAGCACTTGTAATTGTTATTTTATAGCAGTAAAGCTAAGTTAATTATTTGGGGCTGGTTTTTAAAAAAATTTGAAAGAATGAAGAGAAAGAAAAGTCTATCAATATGTAGTGGCCTGGAAAATTGTATTTGATGCCACTAAATGAGATGGACCTATGTGACTCATAAACATGTCTAAGATATGAAGTGAAAATGTTAAGTGATGGAGAAAAAACTAAATGTAAAATAGCCTAATTCCTAACCCCCTTGCCCTTTGTCTTTGTCTCGCTAGAGAAACATCAGAATTATACATACAAATTCCAAGCTAACGGTGACAGTGGCTTCTACCTCAGGAAAATTAGATAAGACTAAGGAGGGACAGGGTGGAACTTCACCTTATACTTTATTAATTTTGGCATTGTCAGAAGGATTTTTTTTTAAACGTAGGTATTCTATTTTTCTAAAGTATTTTCAATAGGTAATGGTCTATGCTTCACCTGTGTTTTCAGTTTAAAATATGTACGAGTCCCACACGTTTAAAATTCTGATTACGTGATTCACTTCGAAAAAGAACTGAACGTCAAAGAAATGGGAGTTGACTCCAGGTGAGGCGGTGGGAAACGAGACGCGGAATCCTAGAACGGCCTTGACATGGGAAACGAGACGCAGAATCCTAGAACGGCCGATGGAAAACGAGACGCGGAGTCCTAGAACGGCCTGACACGGGAAACGAGATGCGGAATCCTAGAGCGACTGGCGATGGGAAACGAGACGCGGAATCCTAGAGCGACTGGCGATGGGAAACGAGACGCGGAATCCTAGAGCGACTGGCGATGGGAAACGAGACGGAGTCCTAGAACGGCCTGACGTGGGAAACGAGACGCGGTGTCCTAGAGCGGCCTTGGACTGGGAAACGAGCCGCGGAATCCTAGAGCGGCGTATGGAAAACGAGACGTGGAGTCCTAGAGCGACTGGCGAGGGAAAACGAGACGGAGTCCTAGAGCGGCATTGACCTGGGAAACGAGACGCAGAATCCTAGAGCGACTGGCGAGGGAAAACGAGACGGAGTCCTAGAACGGCCAGACATAGGAAACGAATCGCAGAATCCTAGAGCGGCTGATTGAAAACGAGACGGAATCCTAGAGCGACTGGCGAAGGGAAACGAGACGCGGAATCCTAGAGCGGCCGATGGAAAACGAGACGCGGAGTCCTAGAGCGACTGGCGAGGGAAAACGAGACGGAGTCCTAGAACGGCCTGACGTGGGAAACGAGACGCAGTGTCCTAGAGCGGCCTTCGCCTGGGAAACGAGCCGCGGAATCCTAGAGCGGCGTATGGAAAACGAGACGCGGAGTCCTAGAGCGACTGGCGAGGGAAAACGAGACGGAGTCCTAGAGCGGCCTTGACCTGGGAAACGAGACACAGAATCTTGGAGCGACTGGCGAGGGAAAACGAGACGGAGTCCTAGAAAGGCCTGACATGGGAAACGAGATGCGGAGTTCTAGAACGGCCAAAGAAAACGAGATGTGGAGTTCTAGAGCGGCCAACGATAGGAAACGAGGTTTGGAGGCCTAGAGCGGCCAGACTTGGAAACGAAATGCGTAACCCTAGAGCGGCCGCAAGTACCTTGCTCGGCCGCGGGCTGACTGGGTGTGTCGGCTGCCGCCGCCGCCACCACCACCACCACCACCACCACCACCACCACCACCACCATCGTGGGCCGTCGTTCAGTTTTACGCGCAGCTTCGGACTTGGTCTGAGTCCATATTTTCCTTCCTTGCCTTTTTCAGTCTCGAGAGTCGGTCTCTGGAACCCAGAATAGGGTGGATGTGTGAGAAAGGGCCTCGAGAGGTTGGGAGCAGAGAGGAGCATGGTCTCGGCCCCGCGCCCCCAGACCAGGGTAGGCATCCTGGCTGTGAGGGAATTGCTAGGGTGTGGGGTCACCTTAGTAAGTAACATGCATTAGGATTAAGACTCGGGGTAGGAAATGTCTGGTGACTGGGAAAATGTTTTCGCTGTCGAGGATGTTTTGAAATTGAAAGTTTTTCACCGTTTGGTTCTAACAGCAAGTTAAGGAGTGTTGAGTGGGCCGGTTTTAAGTGTAGAACGTGACGGTCCCCGATTCCTTTCCGTTAATTTATTGACTCTCAAATCTTGCAGTGGATTCACATCGTTGAGGAGCCTGTTAAAGATGCATATTCTGGGGCTTTCTATCCTTTCTTTCCTCCTCTCCAACCCCCAGATTCCGATCTCCTGATGTTGACCACGGGTCCGGTCAAGCTGGAATTCAGCTGCTGGCACTTCCTAACACTTTGGAGACACACAGGCCTGGTGTTCATGCACTGCCTGGGTATGAGCGGAGCGCTCTCTCGGCGGTCGGTCTGTGGATTCTTGGGACCGTGGTCTCACCCACACACAAATAGATCTTACACCTTCCCTTCGCCTCCATTTTTCTATCTAATGAAATAGTGATTGTAATCAAATTTCCGAGGGTGATTCTGAGGATTAACTGTGATCTTGGATCTGAAAGCATGCTATAGACTGTGTGAGTGTTCACTATTGTTCTCGGGAAGCAGCAGGGCAGTGTGGAAAGCTCAGTAGGGCTTCAGCCGAAGGCTTCAAATGGAAAATAAAACTGTTCGATGTTTGTATTCTGCTTGGTTCAGACTGTTCAATAAATCAGTAAAACATCTGCTCTTCACCTAACCCTCCTAACAGCTTGGCAGGGTGCACGTCAGTTGCCATTTAACAGGTAAAACAGCTTCAGAGAACGTGTATCATCTATTGATGAGGACCAAATTACCTCCGATTTTAGGTAATTTATTTTCTACTACCTTTTCTATGGGTTTTAGCCAAATATTTCTGGCCTGAAATCTCTTAGGTTGCAGCCAAGGTGTCGGTCGAGGAAGCTGTCATTTGAAGGCTTGACTGGGGCTGGAGTATCTGCATTTAATATGGTTCTCTTACATGGTACCCCCCAGACTGGCTTCTCAGCAGACTTCTGGAGTGTCTTCAGGCATGGTGGCCGTCTTCCTCAGGAGCGAGAGAGAGGAAAAAACTATCCTTCTCATGACTTGGCCTTGTAAATTGCATAGCATCACTATTGCCACATTTCCTTTGTCAGAAACCAGTCACATAGTCCGTGTATATTCAAGAGGAGGGGCATTGGAGTCCATCTTCTGAAAGAAGAATCGTGGAAGACTGCAGGTTCACTTTTTTTCTTGAGTTATAATTGACATACATTAGTTTTGGGTATGGAACATGATTCGATATTTGTGTAGGTTGAAAAATGGTCAGTAAGTCTAGTTGACATCTGTCACCGTATGTATTTACAGAATTTTTATTCTGGTGAGACCTTTTAAGATCTCTCAGCAACTTTTAAATACGCAGTGCAGTATTATTAACTATAGTCACCATGCTGGCACGTAAATGCTTTGGGTTCTAGCAGTACATGTCCAGGAATCATGATTTAATGCAAAATGATAAGTTGAGTTAATCAGTTTCTAGGCTCACGCATTTAATAGGAACTCTGCTAGCTGCTGTGGAGACACTGGTGAGCTGTTCGTTTACCCCGTGTCCTAGCCCCAAGCCAGCGCTTCTGTACCTTCTGCTGTAAGCAGTCTGGAAGGCTGCAGGTTCTATTTCCCAGAACTCCTGGGAGAACAGAGGGGAGAAAACGGTTAAAGTTTTAATGTATTAATACTCAAAACTTTAGTTATTTTCTGACAGCTTAGAAATAATGTAGTGTGTTACCTGTTTAAGAATTTACAAACCTGAAAAGGAATAAAAATTCAAAAAAAATCATGCAAAGGACTAAACAGCATAGTTTATTGTGTTTATACGAATAAGTGACATTAGTATTGTTTATACTGCTTTTTTTCATAAACCCTTGAAAATCTTGATGTACTTTAGAAATTGTAATAAAAAGTATTTGGAAAGGTGTGCAGAAGATTTATTCTTTTGCATGTGACCCAATTTCTAATAAAATACACGGAACAGGTAGGCATATGTCATAGTGTTCACCCATTAATTGGGAGAAGACACTAGGAACTCTTGCCGTTTTCACAATCCATGGTCTTACATTGACGATGTAAATACAGAGGTATTGCCAAGGCCAGAAACAAAGTGAGAAAAGTGAGTAGGTGCAGAATTGAAGGTATATTTTTGCAATAAAAGCAGTATGTCAACAAAAAAGTTGACAGGAAAAGTAGTCATCCCAAAATATATCTGTAGGAGCAACTCCATTTGAAAGTATACAAAGCTGATGAGAAAAAAAAGTTTTGTCAGTTGAATTCTTCAGACTTTATTTTGGCATATTATGAGGAAAAAGAGAGCGAATAAAAAGGATGATTAGAGAAAAGCTGATAAATTGAGTTTACTTAGTGGATAAAGTTCTCATGAATAATTGAGATGGGACCACACACATGATTTGGGGTGTTACAAGATAAGAGCAAGATTGCCAGTTACAGGACACGTTTTAAAAATGGTCTATTATTAAACAGTGGTCGCTCCAATATAAAGACGACTTTTACACAGCACTTGTTTGTATAAGCAGATCCTCACAACCCTGTGAAGTAAGTTGTCACTCCTTTTTTTTTTCCTCTAAAGGAGGAGGCAGAGAAACAATCTCTTTTGCAGGCTCATACGCATCTTTACCAAAGTTAAGAACACTTCTAGGACGCTACTCATGAAAACCTCTTTTCTTTATAACTACTTATTCTACCCACGTAGAAAAATTACCCTATAAATCAGTTGCCTATTCACAGAAGCAGAAAAAAAGGAAATGGATTCTGCGTTGCTTCAGTTGAGAAACGAAGTAGAATTGCTGACAACTAAAATTCCTAAAAGCATTTAAAAAGCATGAAAAGTGGCAATTTATTCCACTTTATATACTGCTTTATGTCAAGCAGCTTATTTTACTGGATCTAATTGCACCTGAAAATATATTTTTGGGCCATCCTTTTAGGCTATTTAATAGCCTAAAAATGAACCCATTTAATAATTCACTTACTAATAAACACACCTTTGTTTTATGCATGTGTCATATCTAAAAGACTATCAATGAATCAATTTTCTTTGAAATTACATAATACTGAGTTTCTTAGATATATTTTTACCATAAACTGAGTGGCTCCCTGGTGCTCACTGCATAAAATTTAAACTTGCTGTGGCATTGAAGCCTTCTGCAATGTATCTACCTCTTCAAACTTACCTTATTTACTAAATTTGATGAACTTTTAATCTTGTTAGCTAACACCTCACCCTGTCCGTGTAGTAATAGCACATGACCAGAAGTGACCTTTCCCTCCTCTGAACTTCTGCATTCAGTTTACCACTTATGAGTTGTTTATCACGGCACTGCCTTATTTTCTGTCCAGTTCTCACCAACATAATTATACTTGAACCTCAGCTCAAGAGTGTGTGCGTGTGTGCGTGTGTCTGTGTGTGTGTGTGTGTGTGTGTGTGTACTTTATCCCTTTATCACTGTCAAGAACATAGGTACTCAAAAGTATTCCCTCCTGTACAGAGAAGTCTTGGGCTCAGAAGAGCAGAAAAGAGTAAAAGGAGGCACAGTGGTCTTTTGTTATTCTTAGTAAGTTATATATATGTTTAAATAATCCTTTCTGGTTTGTAAAAGGCTTTCATATGTCTCTTCACATAATAGAAGAAACAAACTCCAAAGAAAAACGAACAGTGTTTAAAATTAGGGCTATTAGCAAATTTTTTTGAAAAATCAAGAGGAAATGACTAATTTGTGGAGGTAACTAAACTAAGGTTAATTTAAAAGGCTAGGGAAGAGTTAAGTGGAATGACTTAAAGCTAAAGTTTTAAGTCAGACTGTAATGGCGGGTAGTGAAGGCAATGAAAGATGCAGGGAAGGCCCTGTGGTCGTAAAGCCCCTTGGCCTGTGGTACTTCAGAGGAGGAATCCAGGAGGGTGCCAGCGGACAGATAAGAACAACACATGGTCAGGGGTTTCATCAGAAGCAGAGTCCACTCTTGGCACAGCATAGTAAACAGGAGCAAGTGTTCAGCACTCAGGCCTCTAGGAAGAAGATAGCAGTCTAAAGAACTGAGTAGAAGGTGATTTGGGTTCAGGAGATACCACAAAATCCTTATTATAACTCACAGCATAGCCTTGATTGCATATGTTGATACTGTGAATGTTGTGAAGTTTTTGTTGGACAGCTGAGATTCTCATTGTGCTTCTCTGCTCCAGTGGGTTCCTGTCCTCACTGGTTACCTCCAACCCCATCTTCCTATCCCCAAGAACATGGCAGTGTTGAAAACAAGAATGATACTTGTTATAAATATCTGATTTGACTCCTCTGACCTGGAGGAAGTTTAAGTTTAGCTAGCATAAGCCTGGTACACTGTTGGCTCAGTTGGAAGAGAGGGATACAGATGGTGCCTTGGCACTTGGTGAGGCCCAAGATAACTAAAAAGCGAGAAACAACCTGTTGAACATCATAGAATTTACATCAAAATCCATAATCATATTTATCTGACTTGAAAACTCGACATTTTTTTTTTACCTGAATGTGAATAATTTCCTCAAGGGTAGCAAATTTAATGGGAACGAACGTAATTCATGTTTATTAAAGAATGGAGTTGTATGGATGCAGTGGTCTCAAAATATCTTAATGATAAAGAAGCTGTTTAAGGCATTCTTATTGTAAGTGACAAAAATGCTGGTGAGGAAATAAGGGTTTTTCCACTCCCACTCTGCCAGTGCTATGTATTTGGCAATAAACACATTAGACAGACCCAGAATCTAGACCTCAAACAATAGACACAAAGAAAAATGGCCTCAGAAATTCCTGAGATATCTAGACACCAGATTTTCAGAGACAGAAAGGTCGAAGCACCAGTACATTTAATGTTCGTAGCACCTGCATGGGATCCACCCACTGGTGATGGATTCTGTATAGGCAAAAGCAGTCAGAGCAGCAGGCCCCAAGCCAGAGCTACTGACCCAGGACATATCATGAAGTGACTGCTGAGGGGTATGAGCCAGTCTGGAAGACTTTGAAGTCCAACAGGTGAGAGCAAACCATTTCAGGTCCTACCTCCCACAGACGACTCCCCACAGCATCCTTTCAAACAGTTTTTCCAGCTACCTTCTTGAATGTAGAAGATAATGCATCTCAGGCGCACTCAGTGCTTTCTCATGTGCCTGTTGCCGTGCGGTGGTCAGAACAGCCCCATCCCACAATTCCTGAACTCAAGAAGGACTTCTGGGTGGTGTCGGCTCAGTGAGGAATGAGCACCAATGCTGGCATGTAAGAGCTGCGTCACCGGGACAGAAATTTTTTCCCAACGTGGCTTCTCTGATGCTGAACAAGGTATGAAGTTCGGGCGAAGCCTTTTCCACACATGTCACACTGATAGGGTTTTTCTCCTGTGTGGATTTTTTGATGCTCGATAAGGCTTCTGCTCCTAGTGAAACTTCTCTCACACTCATCACATGTGTAAGACATGAGGACCTCAACACTCCCCTCGGACCTCTCCACCCTCCCCTGATTCTCACAGGTCCCTCCACGTTCCGGATCCTGAACATCCTTATCACCGTGGACCCTCCGATGCCTCAGGAGATGCGAATTCCGCCTAAAGGTCTTGCCGCATGTGTTGCACTGATATGGCTTTTCCCCCGTGTGGATTCTGTGATGTTCGAGGAGGCTGCAGCTCTGGCTGAAGGCCTTCCCGCAGTCCTCACACTCGTAGGGCTTCTCCCCAGTGTGAGTTCTCTGGTGCTTGATGAGGTTTGAGCTGTGACTGAAGACCTTCCCACATTCGTCACACTCATAGGGTTTCTCACCAGTGTGGACTCTCTGATGAATGATGAGGGCAGAGCTCCCGATGAAGGACTTGCCACACTCCTCACATTCGTAGGGTTTCTCGCCCGTGTGGATTCTCCTGTGCTTAGTCAGGCCTGAGCTCTGAGCAAAACTCTTTCCACATTCATGGCAAACGTGCCGCCTCTTCCCCGTGGTGATTTTCTGCTTCCTTTGTAAGCTGCCGTCCTGCTCTCCGGCTTCTGCACTGGTGCGTATCTGGGAGACGGCTTCGCCCAGGTGGCACGGTGTCTGCTCGGGCTCCTGTTCTGGGTGTTCCTCACCTAGAGGCAAGTCCCTGATTTCACCACCTGAAATGACAAATGGGCGGTCATGGTCAATTACACCCTGGCTTGGAGGAGAGTTGTCTGAGGAGTCCCGGGAGGCAAGATTTATAGAGGGTGATGAGGGTTTAGGCACGAGAGGAAGGACACAAAAAGGAGGGAGAATAAGGGTGCCGGCAAGAAGAAGGGTACAAACGAGAATGCACGAAGAGGAGCCAGATAGGGCTGGGCGCACAAAGGAGGAACTGGGTGTCTGCTTATATACAACTCCCTCGGCTTTGAGAGAACTTGAGGTTCTCCTCCGAGAGACGAACTCTTACCGAGTTCAGGCTAGAACCTCTGCTGAGAAACAAAATTGGCATCGACTGGCATGTCCCAGTGCGTGTGTGTTGGGAATCGCCCTCATGTCACAGCACAGGGGACGCAGGAGCGGAGGCCGGTTTCCCACTGAGTGGTTTCCCCCTGTTCTAGTCACCAGCCACAGGCTTAGCCAGCTGCCCTCTCCTCCCTGAGCAGCCCGCCAATCTCTGCGGTGCCCTGGCTGGCTTGGCAGATTCCGCCTTGTTTTCTTCACACCATTTAGCAATGTCTGAAATTGGACGGTTAGCCTATTTGCTGTCTTCCCCGACCAGAATGTAAGCTCCACCGCGTAGGGGGCTCCATTCACTCCTGTTAAACGGATGGAGATCACCGTCTTGTCAGAAAATCGATTCTTTCCGAACGTAAATGTCAATAAAGTCTTACTGTGTCCAGGTCGGGATAGGATAGCTGTCCCCACTGTTTGAAACTTCCCTCTTAATCTGTGTCACAGGGAAGAAGATCTGTGACGGGGACCCTGACGTGAAACTGGTTGGAGGCGACAGAATTCATACCGCTCGGGAGTTAATCCTCACCTCCGTCGGCGGAGGGCCGGGATCCCACAGACTCATGCTTGAGAGGCGCCTTCATCGGCCGGAACTGGGTACTTCGGGACCTCTGAGCCGGTGTCAACACTGCCATCTTGGAACACAGCCGTTGCCCCTGGTCACCACCTGAGACCTAGAAGTTTATGCATTCATCAGACCCTCCTATCGTGCTCTATTTGTGCTAGTACCTTCTCTTTTCCGGGCGCAATTTCCATGGGCTTTGTAACTAACTGTTAATTCACTTAATGCACACGACAACCCCATGAGCTTGGTTCTACTCCCGTCTCTGTGTCTGTCTGTAATGGTGAAACCGAGGTACAGAGTTTATGGAACTCGTCCAAGGTCACCCAGCCAATTGGTGACGACGCTGCCACGGGAGCTCTGACCATTACTCTCTGATCCCTCCTCGTTTACATGTGCACTTCTGTGAAAACCCTTTGGGAATTGGGGCTAAGTTCTCAGGGAATACTGCTATCTCTTCTTACCTGAAAAATGAGGATAATAATCTCTAGCTTACAGGCTTTGGGGGATGGGTAAATAAGGACCACGTATGGGAAAGCACCCAACACTGGGCCCTGCTCGTGGTATGTCCCCCTTCACACAGGCTCCCCTCCAGACGTTCACACCCAAGTTACGGTTTTCAAGTGACTTTCTCATCAGCGGCTCAGAAGTTCCCAAATCCCTATAAGGAATGAGGAGCCTGAAGATACATGACTGGAAATAACTTCTCAGTTACGGGCCAAGGGCGCAGGAGATCCCAGTTGAGAACCCTGGTCTCCCGGTCGCTGGCTAGGAGGCTCTGGCCACATGTCCCCCGAAGGAACGTTCGCGAGGACACGACATAAGGCCAAGAGAAAACAATCTCTAGAAACAGGCAAGAAGATGCAGGGAAAAACATGAACCCGCTTGATACCAAAAGTTTGACATCTGTGGTCCATGGGCTCCCTCCCAAGTGGCCTGTGAACCTAGCTAGAAAAAGTTATTCTTTTTTATCACTAGCCTCTAAGGGCAATCTCGCATTTCCTTATTTTCTTCCGTCATACGTGGAAGCGACAAAGCAAGCAAGTTGGCGTAAGGGTACCCAGGGCTCTGTCACCTACGGAAACTGCGGATGTTTTCACGTGACAGCACAACCGGGCAAATGTTGTCCAAGTCACTCGTGCTTGTGCTTGCCACGCTTCGACACGATCCGTTATTAGGCCCGTCCCTAGAGCTTACTATCCAGTGCTTTTGTTTTTAACAAGCACGTGTATAACTTTCTCACAAATCTGGCCAACGCTGGGCTACCTGTATTCGGATATTATTGAGATCTTTTGCAATCCTTTATGTTTTCATCCATATGTTTAAAGAGGTTATTACGAGAAGGGGTCCGGAGACTTCACCTGACTGCCAAGGGGGTTCACCGTGCACAGAGAGACTGAGCACACGTGGATCTTGGAGGAATGCCCCCCACTCCGTCCTCGAGAATTCGGGAGCACACAGAACACGGCTCTCGGACGCTAAGCTGCTTCTCTACCTGCCGCCTGGGCTCGTCCAGCTGCCGCTCCGGACCCTCCAGCAGCACCACGGCCTCCTCGCCGCTCTCCGGACACCGTCCCCGCACCCGGGCCCGCAGCTCCGCGGGCAGGACGGCCAGGAACTGCTCCAGCACCAGCAGCTCCACGATCTGCTCCTTGCTGCGCGTCTCGGGCCGCAGCCACAGCCGGCAGAGCTGCCGGAGCCGGCGCAGCGCGGCGCGGGGCCCCGCGGCCTCAGGGTAGCGGAAGCCGCGGAAGCGCAGGCGGCAGCGCTCGGGGCTCGAAGCGGCGCTGTGGCTCGAACCCGCCTCCTCGTCCTCCACCTTCACCGTCAGCATCCCGGCCCGGTCCTCCGCAGACGCGGCGCCCAGGGCGGCGCTCGGTCTCGACGGCCGCGCCATCCCGGGCCAGGGCGCTCCTCGCGCCCCCTCTGCGTGGCCAGGCGCCAGGACCCCGCTGCGGCAAACGGCACAGGCGTCTCCCTCGGCGGCGCCCCGCCCTGCACCCTGAAGGATGTCAGGTTCAGACGGAGCGCCCTCCCGACGCCGGAGGAAAGAGGCTGCGGCTCTGGAAGCGCGGGTGCGCGCCGCCACCGCCTCCTGGGCGCTCTAGGCAGCGCGTCTTGGTGGTCGTCCCCGCGTCCACCCGACCGCAGCCGCGTCCCCGTCTCCAGGGAGGCCGTCAGGGAAGAGAGATGAAGGGCTCTGTGTAAGAAATCCTCTTTGAGGTCCCCAACGCTCTGGTGTAAGCTTAACTGAAAAGCTGGCATAAAGTTGACAAATTCAGAAGAAAGCAGAGTTTCCTGAGAGCCCTTAGAGCTCCACCTGGGCCTTCCGTTTCTCTGGAAACATCAAAGAAGTCGACCACACAGCCATGTACTTCCTTGGAGGAGTAGTGGCCGCGCCCAGTCCTTTTCCCCTCCAGCTGCCGTTCTCTTTCTCCCCATCAAGCCGAACTACTTGAAAGGAAGCACTCCTGCTCAGACCCTAGTCCTCACCTTCCACTCATTCTTAACATACTGTAGGCGGCAAAACGTCAACAAAGTCATCGAGATTGGTCAAGTAGGTAAATAACATATTGGGAGCCTGGTTTCTCATGTCAAAGAAGGAGTTACAAACATGGAAAAAAGAAAGGCCAAGATGAATCATGTAGTATATTGGAAACGAGAGTGTCAGAGTGAACTCAAGGTCACAACATCCATAGTTACTTGTAGAAATACAGATGTAGGTATGTAGGTGTATAGATGTATAAATACTTGATAAGTCGTGCTGCAATATTTTGATATCTAAATGGGAAAAAATTGATACAAACACAAAAATTAATTCCTGGAGTTTAAACACTTAGAAGTCAACAACCAAGACTTTCATATTTTTAGAAGAAAATCAGGAGCATTTCTTTATGCTCGAGTAAAGCAAAATTTCTTTAAAAATACACAAACTGCACAAAATGTGAAGGAAAAATAGTAAATTCGGCAACACTAAAATTTAAAAGATACCAGAAACAATCGGAAACAACAAAAAACTGACAGAAGCTATATAGTCAACAAGGATCAATATCAAGAATATATAATGAGCTTCTACAAATAAGAGAAAAACAAACAAAAATTGACAAGGAATATGCACAGGCAATTTATAGATGAAGAATCTGGAATGCCAGCACCCCAATTAAGCAAATTGTAATTTCCTCAAAAATTTTTTCATTCTTCCCATTAGAAGACCTGTATTACAAAAAATCTTTCGAATAAAATAAATCTATTTCATTAATAAAAAGTGTGGAAATTTGTCTTTTCTCTTGTTATAGATGTACATAAAATCCTTGATTTTGCCTCTTAGCCCTCGAAATATAAAATATTTACTTTTGGCATTTTATAGAAAACATTTGCTGACTCCTATTTTAGGTCATAGCTTTCCTAAAGAACAAAAATATATTCTAAAATTTATTTTCCCATATGTTATCTGAAAGATATTCCATCAGTCAATATTTGAAATTCCCATCAGATACTAACTGGATTAATTTTATAGTTATCTCATGTAAAATTTATAGATTAATTGGCCTACCAAGTAGTTTACAATTCCAAAAGAAAAAAATTTACATAAAATATGACATTTTTAGAGAATTTTAGTTCTAACCTTATCCATTGTGACATTTTCACTATACATGTGACCATTCATTTATAATATTCCTAGTTGCCATTTCCTAACTCAGCGTAGTTTATGGCAGGGTACCATACCAGTCCTCATCTCTTTCAATCATTTTACTAAAATTCTACTTACATCAAATGATCGAATTAATTCGGTCCTATTCCATTTCCCCTTTTCATCGTTTAGAATCTTAGCACCAGAAAAACAAAGAAAGAAAGAAAGAAAGAAAGAAAGAAAGAAAGAAAGAAAGAAGGCAAGCAATATTCTTAAATTCCGACTTAGTTTTTCTGTCACTTTCCAAGAGTGACAACTATCTGAGAAGGTCAATTTAACTGTAGAGAATGCAGATGACGGTAATCCCTATGTACATTTTAAGATGGGGGAAAATGATCTTGTATGAAATGTTTGCCATTTCAGAGAATGAACAAAGTCAGTGCAGAAAATGTTTCTGAAATTAACTGGAAATGGAGACATCTAGAAGGCTGAGTTAGCTGCTTCCCTGTTTCTGAGGTAGAAGAGTGTCTGAATTTAAGAATGAAAAAGCATCACTCTGGCCCTCAGCTGGCTAAGGAGCTGAGCCCAAATTTTTATTCCAACAGTTCTGGTTCTCGCTTCCAGTAGGAACAAGTGGGGTTGGGAAGTCATTAATAAACGTATTTCCACCATGAAGATGGTGGACAAGATCATTTCTATGGGATAAACGGGAGGGGCATGGGAGATAGGAACCCTCCAACAACCCGTAAAGTTAAGGAGGGAGGAGGTGAGACTGGGAGGAGCGAAGGCTAAGTTACCAAGAGGGTTAAAGGCAAATATCCCGGTAGAGGGGAGCATTCGACAGCAGAGGGATTCATTGGTGCGAATTTTCTTTATGTTCCCTCGGGGGCTCGCGTTGGGAAATGTAGATCCTAACACAGGCGCAGCCAGGCCCCTAGACCCACTCCGGACAAAGAGCGTCCCAAACCCCAGCGCGGCCTCGCGACCCGCGCGCGGAGGGGGCGGTGCCTGGCAACCGGCCGGGAGCGGGAGCGCGCGCGGGGCCGCGGCCCGCGCGCTTGCGTGAGCGGGACTCGCCCGCCTGCCGCGCGCTCGGTGGTAACCGCCCGGCTTGGGCCGCTTGGGCACCTGTGACGGCGCGGCTCATGGCGCCGGTGTCCCGGTCCCGCTTCCCCGAGGACACCTCGGGCTCTCGGATACGGCGACGCAGCTCGTCCAGGGGCGGCCGTTCCCGCTCTCGCTCCCGCGGCCGCGAGGGCCTCGGGCCTCCGAGCGGCGGGGCGGGCGTCGGCGGGCCTCACCCCCTCAGTCGCGCCGGGCCTCGAGAGCCGCCCGGGCTCCGCAGCTGCGCGTCCGTGTCCTGTTCGAGCTACCGCGGCGGGTACCGCGACCTTCAACACGCTTGTGCGGCGGAAGAGCGCAGGAGGGAGGAGGAGAGCTACCGGCAGCGGCGGCTGAGGGAGAGGGCGAGGATCGCGGAGCTGGGCGCTCCCGAGGTGTGGGGGCTGTCGCCGAGGTTTCCGGAGCCGGATTCCGACGAGCACAGCCCCGTGGAAGGTGAAGAGGCGAAAACTCAGAAGACCAGCAGTTCAGATATCGGCTCCGAAGGAAGAAGGAAAAAGAAGACCAGTCGTTCAAAACACAGGAAAACAAAGAAAAAATCCAAAAGAAAGTATAGGGACTCTTCTGATAATAGTGACACTGATTCAGACTCTGACAGAAATACTAGCTCTGATGACGAGAAAAAGAGAGCAAAAAAAGCCAAGAAGAAAGAGAGGAAAAAGAGACGCGGAAGGAAAACCCCCAAGAAAAAGAGGACTAAAAAAGAGCCCAGTGACTCAAGCTTTAAGGATTCCGGAGAACTGCTGGAATATGTCTGGGCCGAGCGCTCAAAGGCCGCGGGTGCCATGGAGCTGATAGGTCCGGAAGCACCTCCGGTACCTGCCTCCCAGGACGAGAAACCCTTGAACTACGGCCACGCCCTGCTCCCAGGCGAAGGTGCAGCCATGGCTGAGTATGTAAAAGCTGGAAAGCGCATCCCACGAAGAGGTGAGATTGGGCTGACGAGTGAAGAGATCGCTTCGTTTGAATGCTCGGGTTATGTGATGAGTGGGAGCCGACATCGCAGAATGGAAGCAGTGCGGCTGCGGAAAGAGAACCAGATCTACAGTGCTGACGAGAAGAGAGCTCTGGCCTCCTTCAACCAGGAAGAAAGACGGAGGAGGGAGAGTAAGATTCTAGCCAGTTTCCGAGAGATGGTGCACAGAAAGACCAAAGGGAAAGATGACAAGTAAGGACTTTCGTTGTACTGCAGGACTGACCAACAATGTTCTGGTCAATGTTCAACCAAGCACTATTAAAAGGCTTTATGGTGCTACTGTATCTACTATTTTAGTAAGTCCTTCTAGAAAAAGCTGCTTTTTTAGATCTCGTTAGCAATATGTTTTTAATTTAAAAGTAACACATGCACAAGGTTTTAAAAATATTCAAACACTACAGGAGGAGAGTCCGTAAAATGTCGATCTTTTACACAAGTTCCTGATCTTTATCCCTAAAGAACTCCCTTTTTGGTGTCTTCTGTATATGTCCATGAGTTCTGTGTATATACAAGCATATTTGTTGCAGAGTAAAGGTCGATGCTATCAACCCGAAGGTACCCCACCACCATCACCACCGTTGCCTTGGCTTCATTGCCTCCTGGAACAATTAATTAGCCCCAGGGAAAACCAGAAGAATTCCAGAAAGAAAAAAGGATTCAATAGAGTGTATACTAATAGTTGTATTAAAAAGACAGTTAAAAAAATAGGGGATCTATACTGAGTTATGTAACTGAAAAGTCCGGCGGGAGGACGGGTTTCCTGGATGGCTTTAACAGGACTTTGGCTTCTTTCTTTATGGGTCATTTTCCTCTTAAGGCTGATTTCCCTCAAATAAAAAAAGGGCTGACAAAGCTCCTGAGTTTGGTTATATACTTCCCGATGACGTTTTTGTCTTGGCATGGCAAAGAAGAATCCTGAGGTTCTGCCTAATTGGATTAGCTTAGGTCACATGCCTACCTTCAAAAAAGATGTTGCCAAGGAACTAAATTGACCTATTCCTGGAGCTGTAGGTTTGGCCAGCTTATGGGCTACATGGAGGAAGGAAAAGGGTCCCTGAATGAAAGGAATCACACCACGCTGTACACATGGATCTATACCTTACTTTTTTCATTTTACACACCTTGGCGGTGTTTTATCAATGCATATAACTCTACCTCATTGTTTGTAATGACTTTATAGTGTTCTAGTGTATGAAAGGACCCTATTTTATTGGATGTTTAAGATGTTTTGTTTATTTTATGATTACAGAACACAAGTGAAAAATCTTTGTGGATATATGAATGTATTATCTGTAGCATATTCATCTAGAAATAGAATGATCAGGTTAAAAAGAATCCTTTGGGTATCTGAAAATGGCCACTTAGAAGTGGAATTATTGGATCAAAGGGAAGATATTAGATGCTTTCTGTGTGCTAGGCACTATGGCAGATATTATAAACCAAGGAACGACTTGAGCTTGGCCCCTGCCACCACTGAATTTCACGTTCTCCTGGAGAGACTTTAAAAAGCTACAGGTAAATAAATACAAATTGTAGTATGCTGTGAAGAAATAAGGGGCTAGAGACACTAATAGAAGAATGTTTTTGATGGTGTGGACAGGAAATTCTAAGAATGTCATGTTTAAGCTCCATGTGCTTCGAAACCATAATACATATTACAACATTGCTTTCCAAATAAGATGGCACCAGTTTACATACTTACATACCCGTATGGTACTTCTAAACTTTTTGTAGTCTTGTTTATTTTTTCTTTTGTTTCCCTTGCCTAAGGATCTCATTGTGGTTTTACTTTGCATTTCGGAAGATTAGTGAGGTGGAGCATCTTTTCATATGTCTATTGTCCTCTTTGGAGAAATGTCTGTTGAGGTCCTTTGCCCATTTTTTAATTGGATTGTTGTTAAGTAGTATGAATTTTTGATAAATTTTGTTTATTAATCCCTTATCAGATATATCATTGGCAAATATATTATCCCATTCAGTAGTTTGCCTTTTGGTTTTGTTGATGGTTTCCTTTGCTGTGCAAAATCTTTTTAGTTTGATGTAGAGCCATTTATTTATTTTTCCTTTTCTTTCCTTTTGCCTGAGGATCTCATGGTTTTAATTTGTATTTCTCTGACAATTAGTGATGTTGAGCATCTTTTTATGTGTCTGTTGGTGTACTTCTAAACCTTTCGATCTTTGCCAATCTGATAAGTGAAGGTGGCATTTCATGCTTTATCATTTATTTCTTTTTTTATCTTTATTTTATTTCTTTTTATCTTTTATTTCTTTAAGAGTATAATTGAGCATTTTTTCATATATATACGTGAGTCTTTTTTTAAAACAGATTGCAAGGATCTCTCAGCTTACAATCCCTTATTTATTTATTTTTATTTTTTTATGCCTACAGCACCTGGTCTTCCTAGGTAGTCTCCCATTCAAGTACTAACCAGGCCAACCCTGCTTAGCTTCTGAGATCAGACAGGATGGGGCTGTAGACTTGTAATTCTTTTTTGTGTACATGTGAGCTACCCACATTATAACCTTTGCTCATTTTCCTACTGGGTTGTTGATCTGTTTTCTTACTGAGCATAGAACTTTTCAAATAATAAATAAATTAGCTCTTTCATGTATCTTACAGATGTCTACCTTCTATTTTTACTTTTGAATTGCTTTTTCTGAGAAACACTTGATCATATTGCCCTTTAAGTCCTAAAAAGAGTCCCTAACACCAGTCGTACAACATCTTTGTCTTCCTTCCTTGGGAGAAAGATGTATCTAAGAAACTATAATTTCTAAGGAAACCAACATGAGATTTGTGGGTCTTTTTTTCAAAAAGACAGAATACACACAATGCAACAGATTGTCATTGTAATGCCTATAGCAGAGTTCTCATGACAGCATTTGGTGCTATCGTTATGCTTAACTTGCTTTTTTAAGTGTTGCTGTTAGGAGACTGGCCAGTTAATCAGTCCTAAACGAGATTTGAAAGTTGCAATTTGTGGGTCATTTGTCACAAGAGAGCAAATAATAGGAATTAGAACAAATTTTTTTAAAAGTAGTTTTTCCAGAGTATGTGGTTATAGGTTGTGGAATAGAAGAAGATGGCACATCAGAAATTTTGTGCCATATTTAGGTTTCCAGAAACCATTAGAATCATTTTATTATTAAACTATATTCAAAGAGGAAGTGAAACAGATCAAATAGCTGGTTTTAACCACCTGAGTTACACTGAATTTTAGTCAGCGCTGAGAAACAGCCCGAGAAAGCAAACTAGTGAGGCTACTGCTGATTAATTTACAGTTGATGAATTTTATAAGACATCATTAAGTTTCTCCTTTGATGACTTTATAGCATTATCTAAAATAGCATTTCACAAAATATAAAACTCACCCACTGGCGTAAGGGGTCCAGTGGGTATTTCATGGTACATTTGTTTTTAAATTGTGTAATGCAAGAGAAAATATTTCTTACCCATAACTACCAGCAGCTTAGGGAGTGAGAAATTACAGATCTGGCAAAATTGCTGTTTGTTTGTTTTTTTCTTAACAAATTCAGCTGGATTTTTATGAGAATAAAATGTAAGATTTCACTATCAAGCATGAGGGAGTTTTTTGGTTTGAGATGTATTTATTTTTGCCATGTTAAGGGAGTATCCATTCATTCCTAATTTATTGGGAAATTTCCCATTTAATCAGAAATGCATGTTGAATTTTGTTAAGTGACTTTCTAGCATTTATGGAGATAATGTGATTTTTCTTTCTTAGCCAATGATTAGAATGATGTAAAGTTCTAGATTTTCCATTACGAAACTGTGGGTTAAGTTTTTTAGATTCATTCATAGGGTTTCGATTGTTCAGAACAATCCCTGGTCACATAATTTTCTATTTCGAAATTTAGAATAATGTATAAGATCTTGCTGTGTGAATGGAAGTGGGGAGAAGAGCAGAAAGCAGCATTACAAAAGGGTTACTAACTTCATGTTACTATATGGTAGCATGACTTGCATTATAGTAGTGCCTCTACTTATCATACAGAAAATGAAAACTTCATATTGAATATCTTATGAATGGACCTAATAGAAACGTATCGACAAAGAATTTAGTTTTAAAAAATGAGGATAATCCTGGAAAATGAAAATCTCAAATTCGAAAATTGATTTGTATTAGGGATGTGTAGTCTGCCCTGGTAAAAATGGTATTTTGACTTATTCTCACGTTATCTACCTCTATCCCTTCCAAAAGATACATACCACTTGAATTAAAATTAGACGACTTGAGTTTTTTTAAAAAAGCTCTTCTTTGTTAAGCTTCATTAAAGGGTTTTGATTTTCATGAGATAGCCAGTGGAATACCAATAATCAAAGCTTTGATAATATGAGTGACATTCAAGACACCAGTCACTTTAGGGAGTTTGAAAGTTGAGAGTATGTGAATTCTGATATATTTACTTCCTTTTTGAATTAAATTTCATGTTTATCCTTCATATTTTTTTTGGAAAAAGCCCTTTTTTAGAAATAGATGTTTTTCATTATATGTTTTTCATTCAAGACAGAATACTAACTTCTAATTATTAAAATATTTGCATTGACTGGATTTTAGAAAATGTTTTAAAGTAATTTTTTCTTTTGCTTTTAAAATATATTTTTAAGCTTCAAACATTCAAGAAGAAAAAGATAACTGCGATCATGCAATTCGTTTTTTTTTCTTTCCTGTTAAGATAATTTCAATACTTGAAATAGTAAATTACATGACATAAAAATGGTTAGTATGATATTTAATGGTGTTTCAAGACTATTAACTGGTTAAACCAGTTTGTATAGATTTTAAAATAGGTGTTGGAATGTAGTTCGAGGCTGGCAAGAGAGAATATTTCTCTGTTCTTCCGTAGAGTTTATTTTGGTAAAGTACAATCCCACGCTTACCCCACCCCCAGCACCTCGTCCCAGCACCTACATTCATTGCAAAGTACGGATGATTATTCTCTCCTGCAGTAACAGACTTAATTTTTTATTACCTTAAACTTTTCAACCCAAATATATGTTCATTGTTCAATGTAATCCTCAGACTACTTCGACCCTTATTTTTGCCACTGTGTTTGAAGATTTTTTAAATTGGGGAGAAATGGTAAAGTATGTGTCTTTTTGTAATTAAATGAGTGAGCAAAGGGAAATGCCGGCTGCTTGTGATAACAGTAAACTGAGCTGGGTGGTTTTTATATGAATAAAATAAATTTTGACTTAAAAATGAAAATCCTCCTAAGGTCTCATCCACAGGCCTGTCCCAGCCGCGGGCGCCGGAACGCGCGGCGGGCGCAGGACACCATCGAGCTGCGGTCTCGGTCCTCCGGATTTCCTAGAGCGGAGAGCGCGTGCGCAAGGTGGGAGCGGGCCCCCGGGGAGCCCAGAAGGTGCTGGGGGGCGTTCGGCTCTTGCTGCGGGTCCCTAGCGGGCGAGCGGTGACTGCTGCGAGCTGCCGAGGAACTGCGGCGCAGGGTGGGGAAGCATTTCGTCCCCTTTGGGCGCCGAGAAGCCTTTTCGCGACAGAGGGCCGCTCAGACTGGGTGTCCAGGGCAGGAGGCGTCACTGCCGGGCCTGTGAGCCGGCAGAGCCGTGGAATTCGGACACCCTGCACCGCCTTTTGCTGCTTTCCATCCGTAGAGCACAATTTTAATAGGCATTCAAGGTAAGCCGTAGAAGGTGCTATTTGAGCAGAACCTGAAGGAGGTAGATTCTGCTTTCTAGGCAGCAAGAACAGCAAATGCAAAGGCCCTAAAGCGGGAGGGTGCTGGACATATTCGGGAAACAGCAGCGCAACCAGAGTGTCGGAGCACCGTGGACAGCGTGGAGATTGATCTCGCAAAAATCGGGGGGAGGGGAGGCCGAAGATAAGTGGGCATTGTATTTTGTAAGTAATTTTGTCATTTCTTGTGAAAGGTTTGTGGAGGATTTTGAGCAGGCGAATAACGTCTGATTTACGTTTTAAAGCGTTTATAGCTGGGAACTCGAGAATAAACTGTAGAGGGGCAACTATGAAATCATAGAAATGTCAAAGTTAGGAGACGATTGCTAGCAATTCAGGTAGGAGATAAGTGGTCTACCATGAAGGTGGAGCCAAAGGATTTGCTGTTGGATCAGATGTAGGTTTTGAGAGTAAGAGAAACGACAAAGGTCGATTTAAGGTTTTTGGCCTGTGACTATTGAGATATTGGAAGGAAGATCTGAGGTTAGCTTCGAGACCTCAAGTAAGTTATTTAACTCTCTATGTCTGTTTCCTTCTCTGTTCAGTGACCTTAGTAATAGTATCCTTCTTGATAGGGTTGCACTAGTAATGCCAGCTTGTTTTATTATGCAGAGACATGGTTATGCTAGCTTGTTTTATTATGCTGAGACATGAAGAGCGAATGGGCATTCATGAGAAAATTGGAACGTTGAAGATGTTCCAGGCAAAGGGGTAAGATGTGGAAGGGCCCAGGATCAGGAAAGAGTATTGCAAGTTTGAGGGACTGAAAGTTCATTAGATCATGAGAAAATTTTAAGCTGTATTAAATATTTTGAACCTGACCCTAAGGGTAATGATGAGCCATTAAATGCAATATTCATAGCAAAAACATAGAAGCAGTCTTATTTATTTTTTATCTTTTCCCCCTCAACATTTTGAGGATTTTCACATCAACAGAACAATTGAAAGAATAGTGCATGGAATACTCTATACCCCTAATGTAGCAGCACTGGTTAACTTCCTGGTGTTTGTACATTCTCTTTCCACATGCCCCCCCCCTCCCACACACACACACAATTCTTTCTCCTGACACATTTGAAAATAACTTTTAGCACTGCCTCTTAAGAATAAGGATATTCTATTACATGATCACAAAACCATTCCCCACCTAAGAAAGTTCCCTATTGGGATCTACAGACTTCTGTAAAGGGTCAAGTTGGGCATGTTTTCAGCTTTGCGGGTGGGATGCAGGCGGCAGTTGATCCTGCCAGGGTGGTTAGTGCAAAGCAAGTGTGACGAGACCTAAGCCGGGGGTGTAGCCGCGTCCGGCAAAGCCTTGTCTACAGAGAAAGGCCCTGGGCTCTGTTTGGTCTGTTGGGCCATATCATTCATACTTAGATTTCTGAATGCTTCAAAACATATTATTTGTACCTTTTTTTTTTAACTAAAGCCAATTTTACATTGCATTTTGCTGTGTTTCTTTCATCTAGAATGGTATCTTCCCCATACCTTTTTATTTTTATGGATCTGATTGTTTTGAACACCTCATGCCTGCTGTACATGAGCTGCATTCTGGATTTATCTGGAAGTTTCCTCATTGTTCGATTTACGTTAAACATTTTTAGTAAAAATACTAGACAGATGGGAGGGCACAAGGTCAGTTGTTTTACTGTTGGGGCTTCTAGGTTTGGTCACTGGATTAGGTTTGTGATATTTTCATTTTTCCATTTGTAGTCAACAAGCAATGTGTACGGATTCATCAAAATGGTGAGAAAGTGCTTTTCCCAGTGGTTCTACCCATTTGTGGCCTTTGAATCCATCATTTTACCTAGGGCTACAGTAATAGATTTTTTAAATCTATTATTCCTGCTATGTTAGCTGTCAAGCTTATGTAAAACACTTTTCTCATTTTGTACATATGTTCCTTTTTTAGGAGTGGTTGTCTTGGACAGAAAAGAATCACTATTAATTATGGGAAATGTACACACTCACTGAAGGGATATCGCTGTTTTTATTGTTACCATTGCTACTACTGCTGCTTCTCTGGTTCTTGTTCAGGTGTTCCCAGGAGCACTCTGAGGACGCGGCCCAACGAGAGCTCTTCAGAGCGGAGCTGGCTGAGGCAGGATGGCGACGGCATGGGGCAGTGCCCCTTCCCTGGCCACCCCAAATCTGAAGAAGGAGGCTCGGCACTCTGCCTGGGGACAGGGATTCCAGCTGCAGGGAAGCAGCACGGGCCTTGGGCAGGAGCCGTGGGGCAAACAATTCAGGCAGCTGCGCTACGAGGAGACCACAGGGCCCCGTGAGGCTCTGGCCCGGCTCCGGCAGCTCTGCCGGCTGTGGCTGCGGCCCGAGACACACAGCAAGGAGCAGATCCTGGAGCTGCTGGTGCTGGAGCAGTTCCTGGCCATCCTGCCCGCGGAGCTGCGGGCCCGGGTGCGGGGACGGTGTCTGGAGAGTGGTGAGGAGGTGGTGGTGGTGCTGGAGGACGTGGAGAAGGACATTGGAGTCACAGCACAGCAGGTGGGAGAGTCAGGTGCACTCTGCGGGAACTGAGCGGTGCACAGAGCTCCGCCGGGGCTGGGGCGCTCAGCTCTGGGTCCATCTCCTTTCAGTTCACTCTTCGTTGCTGTGGGTCTCATCTTCCCTCTGCCAGGAGGGAGCTGTGTGCTCCCTGGTTCCTTAGCCTTTTTCCTCCTCAAAGGTGTCTCTTCACTCTCTTTCCTAATGAGGAAGTGTTTTTATGAACAGCAGTTCTCTCCTGAGCCCACATGTACCTACTTGTCCCTAGGACCCAGACCAGGCAAAGAAACAGGACATGCTGGTGGCGGAGACAGCCCCTCCAGAAGCAGGGTCTGCGCAGCAGGTGCCACCCGTGTGTGAGCTGCCAAAGCCTGGCCCGGAGAAGGGTAAGAACGACCCGTGTCATGTCTTTCTTCCTGCGAGGAGCCCTACTCCGTGTCTTAGGCACTTTGTTTTGGTTTTTCTTTCGAGTCATGTTCACTGAGGTATAGTTTACATTCTGTTAATTTATTCTTCGTAAGTGTCAGGTCAGTGAACTTTTACAAACAGGAAGTAACTGCAGTCCTCGAATTGCCACCACAATCCAGATACCAGAGATTTCTATCACCCCAAACTTTTCCCTTGTGCCCCTCTGTATTTTTTTGTTTTTAAATTACAACTGAAGGCTTTTCTTGTGTGGCACTTCACCTCATTACTGTAGGTGAATAGAGAGTGCTGGTTCCTCACCCAAGGGAACAAATTCGAGCCATATGCTTCATCACTCATTTATTCTTTCTGCCTCCAAGTTATTGTAAATGGCTGCTTTTCTTTCCAAATGTCACCTGTATTATTATTTCCTTTGACACCGAAATACCGCCTTTTAATTTCTGTCCCTGTCATTTTTCTTTCTCTTTCCAGTCCGATATAAGCCACGCTCCCTTTTTTTGTTGTTTTAATGTCTGTCATCTTGGTGCTTCTGTTGAAGTCAAGTTACTGCCTGTTCATTCCCCATCATTTAAACACAGACTCATTAATGTTGCTCTCTCCTTAAAACCCTTCAGTGAGCTGAGTAATTAGTCTTTCAACCTTTTGTTTTGATATTTGAAAAATTCTATAATAAAAAGTAAAAACTAAAAATAAGGAAAAAAGCACTGCTTTCAGAGACTCCCAGTAACTGTTAACAAAGGCCTCACAGGTCGTCTTTTGGCATCTGCTGACCTCGCAGCCTCATGTCCACTAATATAACCAATTGGTTCTGATTTGCTTGAGCCTTTTAGCATTGACAGTTCCATGTCTGCGGGGGAAGCCCCCTATTCCCAGACAAATCGGGACGGTTACCCTTTGTCCCACCTGCTCACCCTGTCTTCCCATCATGCCCGTCTGCATTCCCTTTCATGTTTGCTCCTTGCGGTCTCTCTCTCCGAGCCTCTCCTGCCTTGCTTCTTCCATCTGGGATACTTCTTCCTCACTCTTCCTGAGTAATTCCTGCTAATCACGCAAGTCCTTCCCCAAGTCCCCCAAGTCTGGGTCAGGTCTCCCGCTTATGTTCCTAGCGGGTGTTCTCCTGTCACAGAACCAATCACATTATACTACAGTCACTGGTTACTTTCTCTTTTTCTGCCAGACAGAAAGGCAGGGCCTTTGTTCTATTTTCTGGGTCCATTATAGCCCTTGGCCTAGAGTAGACCTTCAATAAATGTCTATTTGTGGAATGGCCAATTTTGATTCTAAAGCCTTCTTTTACCAATGACCTACTTCCCGGTTTTGGATTCCACTTTAAACCCCTTTTCTGGAGGTTTAAGGTTCAATTTACTTTCCTACAGTCACACAGCTAGTCATTGATAAAATCGGCACCATATCTGCATTTTATTATTTTCCATTAAAGTGGCATCCCTTTCTTATTGGCCTCATGGTTCTCAATTGACCTAGCTTTTTAATTTTGCATGTGACAAACCATTTTTAAGACTATATAGCCATTTCCTTTAAGACAGTTTGCTAGCTTCTGTGTGTGTCATGTGATAAAGTTCAAACCATGTAAATAAGTCACCTCCCACCACAATCCCCACACGCCCCAAAGGCAGCCAGCGTTAGTTTCTTGCGTATCATTCCATATGTATTCTATACAAGCACAAGCATCCACAACATTTCCTCTTTGCATAAAAGGGTTCATTTAAAAATTTTCCTTCTAATTGCAGATTTCTTTCCCCAAGCACCAAAAACCAAGTAATTGGTGACATATATTTCATGTTTCAGGAGAGGAGACAGAGATTGAGAAGGGGAAGCCGGTTGCAGGGACAGACTGCTGCAGAGGAGTGGGATCGTCTGGGAATAGATCTGAGTCCACAGAGGCTCATGATGAGGGCTCGAACTTGGAAAGGCAGCAGGCCAAGGCCGAGGAGAAGACTGACTCCAAATACTCCGAATGTGAGGAGGGATTCGTCCAGCACTCGCACCCGATTAAACATGAAAGTGCATACAAGGGAGAAAAGCTCTGTGAATCTGAAGTGTGTCAGAGCCCCAGTCATACAGGACGCCACACAGTCCACTCTAGAGAGAAGGGTCATCGGTGTCAAGAGTGTGGGAAAGCTTTTCAGAGAAGTTCACACCTTGTCAGACATCAGAAAACCCATCTCGGTGAGAAGCCTTATCAGTGCAAGGAGTGCGAAAAAGTTTTTAGCCAGAATGCCGGCCTCTTGGAACATCTCAGAATTCACACTGGAGAGAGGCCTTTTCTGTGCATCCACTGCGGAAAGAACTTTAGGCGCAGCTCTCACCTAAATCGTCACCAGAGAATTCACAGTCAGGAGGAGCCCTGCCAGTGCGAGGAGTGTGGAAAAACCTTTAGTCAGGCTCTGCTCCTCACCCACCACCAGAGAACCCACAGCCACTCCAGAAGCCACCAGTGTAACGAGTGTGGGAAAGCCTTCACTTTGACCTCAGACCTTATTCGACATCACAGGATTCACACTGGAGAAAAACCCTTCAAGTGTGATGTATGCCAGAAAGCCTTCCGACTAAACTCACACCTCACTCAGCATGTTCGAACCCACAACGAAGAAAAACCCTATGAGTGTAAGGAGTGTGGGGAAGCCTTCAGGCAGAGGTCAGGTCTTTTTCAACATCAAAGATATCACCACAAAGACAGACCACCTTGCTGAGCTGCCCCCTTCTTATATGACATCAGAAATAGCACATTAACAAGCAAACAGCACTTTAGGAAAAGTCACTCTAGCCAACTCTAGCATCAGAGAATTTTGGGGGGCCAACTGGAGACCATCTCTCCTCATTCTCTCTGCTTTGTTTTTCTTGAAGTCAATTTTGGGCCACAATAATTTGACCCTTGATGACACTGTGGGTTCTTTACTGTAGGACTTTTCAGAGCCTTTAACATGGTGAACACACAGTGATGCATCTCCAGTTGGCAGAGCCTCGTGATTGAGTGAGGGCACTGAAGTCAGCAGTGAATTAAGTGTCCATAGATTTACAAGCTTAAGCAGAACAGGAGCAGTTTGATATCTTTGTTGATGCTATAGCAACGGATGCCTATAAAATAAAACTAATTGGTGTTTGAAAGCATGCCATACTCAAAGGTATCTCCAAGTGCGGGTCAATGGTGACCATTTCCCCTCACTGGCTTTACCAACTCCCACATTCCCCCACCCACAACCAGCAGAAGCATTGGGGAGGCAAAGATAATCCAGGTTTACATTTGCCATCCCCCTCCCTGCCACGGCACCTCATTGATTCAAGGTAGAAATTAAGGTTTCATTTATACTAGAGAAGAGATAAGTCATTTGAATGAACCATGCTGAATTAATCCAAGTAGCAGCTGTCTTAGGTGACAACTCCAGTGCTGGTCGAGTGACTGCTGCATAGACATGATTCAATAAATGTCTGGGGAAAGGAATTGGACTTTTTAAATTTGATACTGGTGATGTGATTTTTAAAATGTTGCTGGTTCTAAAATTCTTGGAAAGTCAAACAAGTCAGCTTGGAGGAGATCATGATCTTTGTATTATGAATACCAAAGGTCACCGTAATGACGAAGAGCAGTAAGCTTAGGGGAGGCCACTTCCAAACCTGTCACCAGGGAGTTGACCACCCCTTGCTGGTTGGTGGTAGCTGCTTGGCGTTGTGCTATCTGGAGAAGGCTCCACAGTTTGTTGTGGGAGTGGGAAGATGGTGAACCAGCATGGATCGCTAAGAGTTTGATTCAACTGCCTGTGGTTTAAAAACAAAAAGAGCAAGTATGGCTTTATAACAGTTTGTTTTTCTTAAATAGAAAAGGCTGGAGACAAGCAGTCCAGGACTGGCAAGTGCTTCATTGACATCGCTAGGCCCCCTGGCCTCTGCTTTTCTGCTCCACCATCCTAGTGCACACCTTCAGTCCTTAAGGTCACCATGTGATTCTCCACAGCTCCTCAGTCTCCAGCCATCGCATGCAAAATGTGGACAAAACACAGAGGGACAAAAGGAAGCTCCTCCCGATTCAGTCAGCTTCCTTGGGGCAGTCTTCCCCAGATGGCTTCAGCACTGTGTCATAGACCTAAAGTCAGGGGAGGGAGGTCGGGAGGTGTGTCTCATTCTGGGCTGCAGAGTACCTGGCTGGAAACAGACTTTGTCACTAAAAAGAAGGGGGAGAATGAATGCCGAAAGAGGCACTCACCAGTCTTTGACCCATTTCCTATTCCTTCTCACTCTGACCTTACTGGGTGCAAGCTGATCAGAAGAACAGTTAGTACCATTTTCTTGAGGAGAAACCAGATCTGTATATGAAGCAGCAGTAACTTCTTTAGAAATTAAAGAACTTCATGGAATGTCAGTCATATTCCACTGCTTAGGAAGCCATAAAGCTATCTTTTATTCTGCCTTTTTTAATAAAATTAAGTTGATATCAGGGATTTCCGCCCCGCTGTTTTGAGGGCTCTACCAATGTCAGTATCTAAATGCTTAGCTCCATATCATAGTTTAAACCTATCTATTTCTGTTTAGTTTAAGAAGGAAAGAACATAAATATTTTTATTCTCATTAAAAAGCAATGACAGATTCCAAGCACGAAGAATTATATATTTATGTATATATGTGTGGGTATATATGTGTGCCTGTACATATACACACTCTAAATTCTAATCAGTTGGTATTGATAATTTGTTTTCTGCTCAATTTTTAACAATTTCCATGTTTTAATATCTTCATACATTCTTACTAAATTAATTTATGCTTATGATAGTTCAATACATTGTGAAGTCATTGAAAAATATAAGGAAAATCATTGTCTCATTCCAAATATAACCTTTAATATATTTTAAAATACTGATCTTTGTTATGCATAGAAACACTACTTTCTCACTGGTTATATCATGAACAATTTTCATTTGTAACAGGACAATTTCCCTATCTGCCTACTCTATTCTAGTCCAGTTCTGCCATAATCCCAAGTGGACAGCCGTGCGATCCTTCTCTGACCACTGAAGATGGCACCAGGAGGGGCCCGTCTCTTAGGCGTTTATGCCAGGAATAGTACAGAGCCAGAACCATTTTTGTGGTTACATAAAAACCACATAGAGACAAACCACTGCAGTGATAGGCAAAAGAATGAAACCAATTCCTGAAGCAGGGATCCCATGAAGGCCCAGATTGCCCCAGAAGAAGTGACTCAGCCCCCTGCTTCTGTGGTCTACCTACAAACTGGTCTTGGGAGTCCATGGAATAACCTTATGTCCTTTAATAAAGGTTTCCTTTAAATTAGTTTGGGTGGGTTTCCGAACATTATCAGCAAATAAAAAATGCCCCTGATGAAGACACTTTGATCACTAAAAGTCTTCATGAAAGAGAATTTTCAAAATGTTATACGATATTCGATGGTACACAACTCCATTGTTGGTCATCTAGGTTATCCATAGTTTTTTCACTGTCAACTATTTCAGTGAACATCCTTGTACATACAATTTAGCTCTGTTATAGAATTATTTCCCTTCATTCAGTTCCCCTAACTGGAATCAATGAGTCAAAGGGTAGGCGCATTTTCTAATGCTTTTGATGTGTTTGCCAGATCGCCCTCCCCAAAGGTCATACTAATCTGTACATCCTATTAGTCTGCGAAAATGCCCATTTTTCTAAACCCGCATCAACTCTGGAAATTCTTCTTTTGAATGTTTCACAGTCTAGTGCATACAAAATTGCTCTGCTTTTAAAAGAGTTTTTAAAGAATATTTTTACATCAAAAGTGAACATACTTTCATGTTCGGTCATTTATAATTCAGTTTTGTGAACAGCCATGTTCTTTGCCGAATTTTTCTATTAGAGGCTTTTACTTTTAAACAGCAGTGTCCTTAAACATGAAATAGGGGAGCCGTATGTGAAAATTTTAAATGTGCATGCCTTCTGCCAAATCAATTCGAATCCGCAATTTTTACCCTAGAATTATAAGAGAATATAAAGCTATTCAGTGGTGTTCTCTGAAGCACTACTTTCTAAGGAAAAAATGGAACCTAAGTATACATCACTAGAGATAGTAATCCAAATTATGGCGCACACGTACAATGGAGTACTATTTCGCTGTTATAAAGTGAGCTGGTACATAAGATTTCTGAAAAAACTAAAGTGCCAAATTATCTTATAATCCTATACGTGGTTTAAAATATATAGATACTTACTAAACGTTTATTGAGTGTAGCTATGTGGCACGTGCGGTCCTGGGAAGACCTACACAAAACATGAACAATGGTTAATCCTGGGGAGTGGGAACACTTCATATTGTAGTCAACGCGACTCGAGGTTTTCTTGTGCCTAAGTATATTTAAATTTTAAAAAATTGTGTGGCTTGCTGTATTGTAATTGTTTATTCACCTGCTCTGTCCCTCTTCCTCCATCTTTCCCCCGCAGCAGGATGTGAGGACCCCAGAGACAGACTCAGTTCTGCTTTTACCATCCTGTTGGGTTTTTACTGCAACGATTTGCATCAATGAGGGCGGTGCTTGGGTCGTCGGCTAGGCAGCGGCGGGGCTGCGGGTCCGCCCCGCGCACCAGAGAGACGCGGGGCCGTGTCCTAGAAAGGTCGGACGCTGCGCCGCCGGGGCGCGCTGCGGCCGGAGCGGCCGCGGCCACTCGGCGCGCGGGGTCCTTCCGCGAGGGCGTCTTTCCCGGGCACGTTTGCTCTGCTTGATCACGAGGCCGGCCAGTCTTCGTTGTGCACTGTCGCTCCGCCAGCCAGCATTAGACGCGCGTTTATCGGGTGCCCACTGTGAGTCCAGCGCTGGGTGCTGGGGACGACCTCAGGAAGGGACTGTCCTGGCCCGCCGCGTCCTGGCCCCCAGCCGCTTTGTCCCTCCGCGTGACGCCCTCCAGGTGTTGGTTGGAGACCAGGTACGAGCC
Organism: Rousettus aegyptiacus; assembly: GCF_014176215.1. Taxonomy (NCBI): domain Eukaryota; kingdom Metazoa; phylum Chordata; class Mammalia; order Chiroptera; family Pteropodidae; genus Rousettus; species Rousettus aegyptiacus. Next base: position 23,620,105 of record NW_023416292.1, on the reverse strand, counting down.
TGCGCTGTCCTCGCGGAGCTGGGGCGGTGGCGCTTGGGGTGTAACCTGTAGACGCCACGACGAGACACCCCGCCTCCTTGTGGGCTTACAGGACAGAAGAGTTTTCAGTCTGTAGATTAGGGGTGCTCTCTCTTGTCCAAAAGAAGGTGCTCTGCCAGCGTTGGTGCTCATTCCTCACTGAGCCATCACCGCCCAGGAGCCCTTCCTGAGTTGTGTGCTGGGGCTGTCCTAACTAGCAAATGTCACCAGGCCTGTGAGAAAGCACCGAAATGTTTGTCATCACAAATAATAATTTTCTGCTGCGATCTGGTGCGCAATTTGGTAATATCATAGTTCAGGTCATGAAAAGTTATTTCTGCTGCCATCTTCTGTTTTTTTTTTTTTTTTTTTTTGAGTAACGTGCATGTGTATTATATCATAAAAGTTTATTTTCCGCTGCCATCTGGTTTGCATTTTAGGAATAACGGCCGTTTATGCGATCACGACGATTTATTACCTGTCCTAATGTGCATCTTGCAAGTAACACCAGTGTAATAAAATATATCCTTTTTCTGCGATCTAGTGGACATTTTGGGAATAACAGCACAGTGCATGTCATTAAAAATGTTTTCATGAAGCTTTCCTGTGCATTTTGAAATCAGGACTTATGGGTGTGGGGTTATGAAGTTTTTCTGTGCTGCCATTTCAGGTGAATCTTGGGTTGAACACAGCAGTGTATGTCATGAAAAATTATTTTTCCATGTCGTTGGCATTTAAAAAATAACACCCCAGTGTAAGTCATCATGAATACTCATCGTTTGCTACTCTCCTGTACACTTTTTTGAGAATAACACGCGAGTGTATGCCATCATTTTTATGTGCCCTCGTCTACTGAGCGTCTTATAATAACGTCAGAATGTAAGTAATAAAAAGATATCTGACGCAATCTGTGTGGATTTTAGAAATAAAGCCAGAGTGTAAGAAATAAAAAGTTATTCTGTGCTGCCATCTTGTAGGCTTTTTGAGAGTAACATAGTGTATGTAATAAAAATTTATTTCCTGCTGTCATCCGGTGGCATCACGGCGGTCTCCTGAACTAACCAAGGCCCGCGGTGCCTTAGTGTGACTCGCGCTGGCTGGCCGCCGTTTCTCCAGCGAAAGCCCCGCAGACCCCCGGGTAGTCGCGCCGCAGGCGCGGGCGTCTCGGGCGCCGGGAAGGCCGAGCTCGAGCTCTTGGGGCGGCGGACGACAGCGCCTCGCGTCTACGGCCATACCACCCTGAACGCGCCCGATCTCGTCTGATCTCGGAAGCTAAGCAGGGTCGGGCCTGGTTAGTACTTGGATGGGAGACCGCCTGGGAATACCGGGTGCTGTAGGCTTTTGCCGCGCCCTCCTTTTGCCGCCCTCCAGCCAGGGTGCCCCTGGACGCCCCGGAGCATTGCTCCTTCGCTCGCTGTCTCGGGGATCCCCGGCCGCCGGAGCGCAGGGGCTGCCCGCTGGGCCGCGCGTTCCGCGCCATAGCCCGCCTTCAGCTGCGTGGCCGGGGTCTGTACAGTCCCAGGATGCTAGAGCGCCGACCTAGACCTTCGGCACCGCTGGGAGCCGGCCAAGGCCATGGATGAAGGGGCGGAGCGGGCGCGCGCTCCCCCGGCCCCCCAAAGCTCTGTGTGCAGCGCTCGTGGGCTCAGTGCGCGGGGATCCTCTGCCGCGTGCGGGGTCTGCGCCGCCCGCCGCTGGGGCCGCCCTCCCGCCAGCGCGGCGGCGCGGCGGGGGTGACGCCGCCCGACTGCGGCGCGGGCCGCTGCCGGTGCCGGCCCCGCTGCGACTCTGGCCGGTGTCACCGAGGCCGGCTGGTAGTCAAGGCGGGTCGGGGACAGGGGAAGGGAGAGGGGCAGGGCGGGGAGGGACAGTAGGAGGGGACAAGGGAGGGGGGAAGCGAGGAGCGCAGTGAGCGCAGTGGGGTCGGCAGGACTCAGGGATGGCACCCTTCTCTCCGCGTTTCCCGGACGCGTCGCAGGAAAAGGTCCCGAGCCGCCCGTCGTCCGGGGAGGGACATGCGCGGCCCTGGGCTCGGCGACCGCGCGAGGAGGCCCCTCGCTGACCACTTCGCAGCGATTGCCAGACGGCGCTCTCTGGGCACCAGCATTCTTTCTTGAAGTCTTCTTTACTTAGGACAACTTCCAACATATTTTGTCAGAGGAAGTAAATAGTCTTTAATTTTCTGTTAATTTTTTAAATGCCTGTTTGGCACTGTAGTGACGGCGTCCTACTGAAACGATGTGTTCTGGTTTACGTTTCGTTTCACAAAACAGGTTACAGTTTTAGTTTTGTTTTTGGATTATACTGTCCCTGACACATAAACAATAATGAAGTTCATAAATAATAGAAGACAATTAGAAACTGTTTTCTTGAGGTCTTTAACATGTAAAAGAGTAAAAAAAAAAAAAAACAGGTTCAGTTGTAGTCCCACTCTGTGTTAATTTTTTTTCTTTTCATTGTTCTTCTTTATTAGAAGTTTGCTAAAGGGATTTAAAATTCAAAGTTTTAAACATGCTCACATAAAAACACTATAGGAAAATAGTCATGGTCTCAAAAGGTAATTTTCCCACAATGTTTCTCTGAGTTATTCAACATTTATTATGTGTTTACAGTGTCTACACAGATAAATAAGGCACGCCTTGATCTTCAGATGCCTGTGAGGCAGCAAAGTCAAAAACAACCAAAAGTGAGGCTGGGAGTCCCTGCCATACATTTAAAGGGACATGAGGAAAAGCAGGCTTTAGATATTTGAATCTCCCCATATGACGGTAAGAAGAGTCTTCCTTTTGCTCTCTGAAAATACTCTTCCAAAAGTGCATTTAGGCCAGAGATGGAAATCCTAATGAAAAATTAAAGAATTATGTCTTCTGACGTGCATCGTCTTTTGTGGGTCAATAGTATAAGGACACAATAAAATGTAAGGGTCCCCTAAGGTATGATGCGAGGGCATTCACAGTTCGACTGGAACCTGGAAAGTGAAAGGTCAAGATGTAGTGCTCCCCACAAAACAGAACAATTTACAAAATGAGCTGCGTTATTTTTATAGTTGCAATCTGGAAGGTACTGAGCTAAAAAAAAAAAGAAAAAAAGAAAAAGAATTAATAAAATTCTATTACTATCATGTCCTATCCTGTCACAACAGCCATACAGTGTGTTCACATTTTGATTATCCATCAGACTCTAACCCCTAGCTGACTTTGTGCGACCGGAAGCCATACCTGCCTCACTTGCTAGGACAACTCTATCATGTAACACAGTGCCTGGCATATTAATAACTACTTACCGCATGAATAAAGGAATACATGAACGAGTACTATACAGCCCTACAACCTTACCAAAACAGTCATCCAGAAAGAGCATTTCTTGACTTTTTGATGAAGATAACAGTTTTGCCCTCTGACTGACTAATGTTCTTATTGTTCTCTTACATCTCTATATCTAGGGTGTCTTTACGGTCCAGGTAATAATGATCTCTATAAAAATTTTTCCTTTCTTCTTATATGAGTTTTATATTCACTTTGTAACTCATCTGAGGGTATTGCAGCTAATGGCAATTACTCTTCCTATGCTGCCATCTCGTGTGCATTTTGGATAATACATCAGAGTGTAGGTCATGAAAGGTTATTCCTTATCCTCTGCTGCCATCTCGTGGGATTTTTTGGAATAGCACCAGAATTTAGGTCATGAAATGGTATTCGTTGTCTTCTGCAGCCATTTCGTGTACATTTTAGGAATAGCACCAGAGTTTAGGTATTACAATGTTATTCGTTATCCTCTGCTACCATCTCGTGGGCGTTTTGAGAATAGCACCAGAGTTTAGGTCATGAAATGTTATTCCTTATCCTCTGCTGCCATCTCGTGTGCAATTTTTGGAATAACACCTGAATATAGGTCATCAAGTGTAGGTCATTATGAATAGTCATTCTCTGCTGCCGTCAGGTGGGAAATGTGGGAATAACATGACAGGGCTGCTCATAAAGTTATTTCCTCTGCTTCTTCATGTTTATTTTGAAAATGACACCCAAGGCATGTCATTATGAAATGTTTTTCTCTGCTGCCATCTCGTGAGTATTTAGAAAAATAACATCCAAGTGTATGTCATCATTGAAATTTTTTTTCTGCTGCCATTTGGTGGGCATTATGGAAATAACACCGGATTGCATGAAATAAAAAAGTTACTCTTTGCTGCCATCTTGTGGAGATTTCGGGAATAAAACCTGGTGTAGATTGCCGTAAATATTGTCTGCCTTCATCTATTGTGCATCTTGAGATTGACATGAGTGTAATAAAATTCATTCTTGCTGCTATCTTGTGGGCATTCTGGGAATAACAACACAGCGTAGACCATAACATGTTATTTCAGCCTCTGTGTAAGGTTCATTCAGAGGAAACCCAAAGGAATGTCATTATAATCACCTTTTGTCTACTGCCATTTCGTTTGCATCTGTGTAAAGACACAGAAACATGAAGTTATTCTGTACTGCCATTTCGTGGTCATTTTGAAAATAATATCCAGGTATACGTCAGCACAAAATTATTTTCTGATGCCATCTGGTGGTTATTTAGAAATAACACCACAGTAATGTCATGAAAGAAAATAAAACTTCTGCTATCGCATGTGCATTTAAAAAATAACACCCCCAGGGTATGTCGTTATAATTTTTTTCTCTGGTGCCTTTTCAGGTTAAAAGAGAATAACAGGACTGCAAATAATGAAAAATTGTTCTCTGTTGCCATCTCGTGGAAATTTTGATAATAACACTCAGGTGTATGTGAGCGTAAAAATTTATTTTCTGCTGCTGCCTGGTGAGCATTTTTGGAATAACGCCACAGTGCATCCCATGAAAAGTTATTGCTGCTGCCGTCGCGCGCCTTTAAAAAACACCACCCCACTGTGTGTCTCTATAATTTTTTCTCTGGTGCCGTTTCGTGGGAATCGTGGGAAAAACAAAAGTGTGTATGTCCTGAAATTTGTTCGCTGCTACCGTCTGGAGGGCATTTCAGAACTAATACCTGAGTGTTTGTTATGAATACTAATCTGCCGCCGCACGGTGAACATTTTCGGAATAAATTGCAGCATATGTCATAAAATGTAATGTTGCTATCTCATGTGCATTCTGAAAATGAACTCTGTGGAATGTCATTATGAAAAGTTTTCTGATGCCATTTTGTGTGCATCTTGTGAAAAACTCAGGAGTGCTTGTCATGACATAATTCTATGCCGTAGTCTTGTGGGCAATTTGGAAATGATATCCTACTGTAGATCATCTTGAATACTCATTCTGTGCTTCCATCTGGTTGTCATATTGGGAATTACACCATAGCACATATCATAAACAGTTATTTCTTTCGTTACCTCATACAGTTAGAAGATGACAGCTAAGGATGTTTGGTTAAATAAAGTTCTTGTACATAGACCTCTCGTGTGTATCAGGATAAACAAAAATAGTACATGTCATGAGATATTATTCTGTGCTGCTGTCTGATGGGCATTTGAAAATAACAGGCAAGCGTATGTTAAAGTTAAAAGTTATTTGCTGTTGCCATAGGCTCAGCATTTTGGGGATAACACAGGAGTGCACGTCTTGAAAAGTTATTTCTGCTACTGTCTCATGTGCATTTAAAAAATGACTCCCCAGGGTATGTTGTTAGAATTTTTTTTCTGCTGCCCTTTAGTGTGAATCTTGGGAATAACACAGCAGCGCATGTCTTGAATAATTTGTTCTCTGCTGCCACCTCGTGGACATTGCGAAAATACCAATGTATTCATAACTTTTGTATTCTGTGGCAATCCTTTGGCCATTTTGAGAATAACAGAGTGTATACCATACTAAAAATTAATTTTCTGATGCCATCAGGCGTATATTTCATTATAAACACCTGAGCGATCATGAATATTCATTCTCCACTGCCATGCGGCGTCCAGAAACGATCAAAGTCATCATAAAACTTTACACTCTGCTGCCATCTGGTGGGCTTTTGGGGAATAACACAGCGGCGCATCTCCCGAACACTCATTTCTGCTGCTATCATATGCATTTCAAATCAGCGTCCATGTGTATGTCATAAAATTTATTTTCTGCTGCGGTGCAGGCGCAGGCGTCTCCGGGGGCCGGGAGGCCAGGCTCGAACTTTTGGGAATGCAGGTGACAGTATTTCCTGTTTACGGCTGTAGCACGCGGAACGTGCCTGATCCCGTCTGATCTCAGAAGCTAAGCAGGTTTGGGCCTGGTTAGTACTTGGACGGGAGACCGCCGGTGAGTACTGGGTGTTGTAGGCTCTTGCCGCCCCCTCCTTTTATCCCTCAGCCAGGGTACCCCTGGATGCCCCGGGGCCCTGCTCACTTGCTCACTTGGTCGCTTGCTGTTCCAGGGGTCCCGGGTAGACGACCGAGTTTAAGGGCTGCACCAAAGTCCATGCGCCCCGCGACATCACCCGCCTCCACCTGCTCTCCTGCAGCCAGACCCCGGGTGATTTCCCTCCGCTCCGGACCCTTCGCTTCCTGGGCTCCACGGAGCCGAGCCTCGATGGCGGACGGCGCTGGGCGGAAGGTGAGATTTCGGGGCGAAGCGTTGCCTGGTGGTGTGGCCAGTGTCTCCGCGTGGTTTTGGCCAGGTCAGGCTCGGCCCCGCCGGGGAGCACAGAGGTGGGGGTGGATCTGGTTCAGGGCCGGGTCGAGACTTATCAGGGCTGCACATTCCTTGTTGCCCAGGTGGCCGAGAGATTGGCGAGGCGCACCCGGGCCGTGGTCCTGCCGAATGGCCAAGACGGGGAAGGCAAGTGGTCTGGGGCCTGGGCAGGTCTGGGATGCGAGAGCGCCCACCCAGTCCCTCCGCTCAGTCCCTCAAGGGCTGTGGTGCCTTAGCGCGGCTGGCTCTCGCTCCAGCCACCTCTCTAGCGGAACCCCCAGCGCTCCCCCCAAGGAGGAGGTACGGTGTAGTCGTGGGCGTCTCCAGCGGCCAGGAGGCCAGGCTCGGTCTCTTGGGGCGGCAGACGACAGGCTCTCCCGTCTAAGTCCCTACCACTCTGAATGCGCCTGAACGTGTCTGTTCTTGGAAGCTAAGCAGGGTCGGGCCTGGTTATTCTATTACTTGGGTGGGAGACCATCTGGGAAGGCCGGGTGCCGTAGGCTTTTGCCGCCCCCTCCTTTTGCCGCCCTCTAGCCAGGTTGCCCCTGGATGCCCCTGGGCTCTGCTCACTCACTTGCTCGCTGTCTCTGTGGTCCGCCGCGGGCGGCCGAGCCCAAGGGCGTCTCCAATGGCCGCGGGCCCGCGCCCTCACCCGCCCTCACCTGCTCTCCTGCAGCCAGTCCCGGGCTGTTTCCTCTCACCGCTCCAGGCCCTTTCCTTCCTGGGCTCCGTAGGACCGAGCCCCGAGGACCGCCGTCTCTAACACACGTTGGGAGTGTGCTCGCATTCCCGGGACGCGGGACCAGCCACCCCCACCCGCCACGCCGCGTCCCGCCCAGCCCCGCCCCGCCCCGCCAGAGGCCTCAAACCTCCTCCGACACGCTTCTCCCCGCCCTTCTCACCCGACAGCCAGGTGCCCTCAGCCCAAGCGCGAGGCCGGCCCAAGCGCGAGGCCGGCCCGCACACCCGGGACGAGAAGCAGGACTGACCAGCTGCGTCAGAAAGGCCGAGACACACGAGAGCGCGCACGCGTGTGCGGCGAGAGCCTTCTTGCTCGCACAGGCTGCAGCAAACAGCCACACACACACACACACGCTCACTCAAACAGGCCCGCGCGCGCGCGCGCGCATGCGCACACACACATACTCCAGGGAGCCTGTGCGTCTTGCCTTTCTGCGGTGCTACCTTGGCAGGACTCAAAGGACAACGAGACTCCCTGAGCCCCGACCTGTATCGGGGCACGGGATACAGGTGTGCCAAGGTTCCGGGAGTTCCGGGAGCGCCGGGGTTCCGGGGATAAAAGGGTTCTGGGGTTCCGGGGTTCCGGGGGTTCCAAGGGTTCCGCGGTTCCGGGGTTCCGGGGGTTCCAGGGGTTCTGCGGTTCCGGGGAACCAGGGGTTCCCAGGGGTTCCGAGGTTCCGCGGACCAAGGGGTTCCCAGGGGTTCCGCGGACCAAGGGGTTCCCAGGGGTTCCGCGGACGAAGGGGTTCCCAGGGGGTTCCGCGGACCCGGGGTTCCCAGGGGTTCCGCGGAGTAAGGGGTTCTCAGGGGTTCCGCGGACCAAGGGGTTCCCAGGGGTTCCGCGGACGAAAGGGTTCCCAGGGGTTCCGCGGACCCGGGGTTCCCAGGGGTTCCGTCGACGAAGGGGTTCCCAGGGGTTCCGCGGAGCCGGGGTTCCCAGGGGTTCCGCGGACCCAGGGGTTCCCAGGGGTTCCGCGGACCCAGGGGTTCCCAGGGGTTCCGCGGACCCGGGGTTCCCAGGGCTTCCGCGGACCCGGGTTCCCAGGGGTTCCGCGGATCCGGGTTTCCGCTTCTTGGGAATAGCACCAGAGTTTAGGGATTGAAATATTATTCCGAAGCCTCTGGTGCCGTCCCGTGGGCTTTTGGGGGAATAGCACCAGAGTTTAGGGATTGAAATATTATTCCTCAGCCTCTGCTGCCGTCTCGTGGCCTTTTTGGGGAATAGCACCGAAGTTGAGGTATTGAAATATTATTCCGAAGCCTCTGCTGCCATCTCGTGGGCTCTCTGGGGAATAGCACCAGTGTTTAGGGATTGAAATATTATTTCAAAGCCTCTGCTGCCATCTCGTGGTCTTTTTGGGGAATAGCACCAGAGTTTAGGGATTGAAATATTATTCGTAAGCCTCTGCTGCCATCTCGTGGAATTTTTGAGAATAGCACCAGAGTTTAGGCATTGAGCTATTCTTCCTAATCCTCTGCTGCCATCTCGTGGACTCCTCGGGAATAGCACCAGAGTTTAGGGATTGAACTATTATTCCGAAGCCTCTGCTGCCATCCCGTGGGCTTTTGGGGGAATAGCACCGAGTTTAAGTATTGAAATATCATTCCGAAGCCTCTGCTGTCATCCCGTGGGATTTTTGGGAATAGCAGCAGTGTGTCGACCATGAAATGTTTTTCCCCATCTTCTGCTGCCATCTCGTGGGCTTTTTGGGAATAGCACCAGAGTTTAGGTATTGCAATATTATTCCTTATCGTCTGGTGCCATCTCGTGGAATTTCTGGGAATAGCACCCGAGCGATGGCCATGAAATGTTATTCCCTATCCTCTGCTGCCATCTCGTGGACATTGTGAAAGTACTAGCGTATTCATAAATTTTGTTTTCCGCAGCAATCCTGTGTGCAGTTTGAGAATGACAGAGTGTAGACCACAATAAAAATAAATTTTCTGATGCCATCGGGTGTGTGTTTTATTATAAACACCTGAGCGATCATGAATATTCATTCTCTACTGCCATACGGTGTCCAGAAACGATCGATGTCATCATAAAACTTTACACTCTGCCGCCATGTGGTGGGATTTGGGGGAATAACACAGCGGCGCATCTCGTGAACAGTTCTCTCTGCTGCTATCACATGCATTTCAAATTAGCGCCCACGTGTATGTCATAAAATGTATTTTCTGCTGTGGTGCAGGCGCGGGCGTCTCCGGGGGCCGGGAGGCCAGGCTCGAAGTTTTGGGAATGCAGGCGACAGTGTTCCTGGTTACGGCTGTACCCCGCGGAACGTGCCCCTGATCCCGTCTGATCTTGGAAGCTAAGCAGGGTTGAGCCTGGTTAGTACTTAGATGGGAGACCGCGAATACCGGGTGCCGTAGGCCTTTGCCGCCCCCTCCTTTTGTCGCCCTCCAGCCGGGGTGCCCCTGGATGCCCCGGGCCCTCGCTCACTTGCTCACTTGGTCGCTTGCTGTTCCGGGGGTCCCGGGGAGGCGACCGAGCGTAAGGGCTGCACCAAAGTCCATGCGCCCGGCGACATCGCCCGCCCCCACCTGCTCTCCTGCAGCCAGACCTGGGCTGTTTTCTCTCCACTCTGGACCCTTCGCTTTCTGGACTCCACGGGGGGAGGGGCGAGCCTCAAGGGCGGAGGGCACTGGGCGGTAGGTGAGGTTTCGGGGCGAAGCGTTGCCTGGTGGTGTGGCCGGTGTCTCCGCGTGGTTCTGGCCAGGTCACGCTCAGCCCCCGCCGGGGAGCGCAGAGGAGGGGTGGATCTGGTTCAGGGCCAGGTCGAAACTTATCAGGGCCGCCCCTTCCTTGTTGCCCAGGTGGCCGAGAGATGGGCGAGGCACGCCTGGGCCGTGGTCCTGCCGAACGGCCAAGACGGGGAAGGCAAGTGGTCTGCGGCCTGGGCAGGTCCGGGATGCGAGAGCGCCCACCCAGTCCCTCCGCTCAGTCCCTCAAGGGCTGTGGTGGTGCCTTAGCGCGGCTGGCTCTCGCTCCAGCCACCTCTCTAGCGGAACCCCCAGCGCTCCCCCCAAGGAGGAGGTACGGTGTAGTCGTGGGCGTCTCCAGCGGCCAGGAGGCCAGGCTCGGTCTCTTGGGGCGGCAGACGACAGGCTCTCCCGTCTAAGTCCCTACCACCCTGAATGCGCCCGAACTTGTCTGATCTTGGAAGCTAAGCAGGGTCGGGCCTGGTTATTCTATTACTTGGGTGGGAGACCATCTGGGAAGGCCGGGTGCCGTAGGCTTTTGCCGCCCCCTCCTTTTGCCGCCCTCAAGCCAGGTTGCCCCTGGATGCCCCTGGGCTCTGCTCACTCACTTGCTGGCTGTCTCTGTGGTCCGCCGCGGGCGGCCGAGCCCAAGGGCGTCTCCAATGGCCGCGGGCCCGCGCCCTCACCCGCCCTCACCTGCTCTCCTGCAGCCAGTCCCGGGCTGTTTCCTCTCACCGCTCCTGACCCTTTCCTTCCTGGGCTCCGTAGGACCGAGCCCCGAGGACCGCCGTCTCTAACACACGTTGGGAGTGTGCTCGCATTCCCGGGACGCGGGACCAGCCACCCCCACCCGCCACGCCGCGTCCCGCCCAGCCCCGCCCCGCCAGAGGCCTCAAACCTCCTCCGACACGCTTCTCCCCGCCCTTCTCACCCGACAGCCAGGTGCCCTCGGCCCAAGCGCGAGGCCGGCCCAAGCGCGAGGCCGGCCCGCACACCCGGGACGAGAAGCAGGACTGACCAGCTGCGTCAGAAAGGCCGAGACACACGAGAGCGCGCACGCTTGTGCGGCGAGAGCCTTCTTGCTCGCACAGGCTGCAGCAAACAGCCACACACACACACTCACTCACACACACACACACACACACACACGCGCGCGTGCGCGCGCGCATGCGCACACACACATACTCCAGGGAGCCTGTGCGTCTTGCCTTTCTGCGGTAGTACCTCGGCAGGACTCAAAGGACAACGAGACTCCCTGAGCCCCGACCTGTATCGGGGCACGGGATACAGGGGTGCCAAGGTTCCGGGAGTTCCGGGAGCGCCGGGGTTCCGGGGATAAAAGGGTTCTGGGGTTCCGGGCTTACGGGGGTTCCAGGGGTTCCGCGGTTCCGGGATTCCGGGGTGTTCCAGGAGTTCTGCGGTTCCGGGGAACCAGGGGTTCCCAGGGGTTCCGGTTCCGCGGACCAAGGTGTTCCCAGGGGTTCCGCGGACCAAGGGGTTCCCAGGGGTTCCGTCGACGTAGGGGTTCCCAGGGGTTCCGTCGACGAAGAGGTTCTCAGGGGTTCCGCGGACGAAGGGGTTCTCAGGGGTTCCGCGGACCCAGGGGTTCCCAGGGGTTCCGCGGACCCAGGGGTTCCCAGGGGTTCCGTCGACGAAGGGGTTCTCAGGGGTTCCGCCGAGCCAGGGGTTCCCAGGGGTTCCGCGGAGCCAGGGGTTCCCAGGGGTTCCGCGGACCAAGGGGTTCCCAGGGGTTCCGCGGACCAAGGGGTTCCCAGGGGTTCCGCGGACCCGGGGTTCCCAGGGCTTCCGCGGACCCGGGTTCCCAGGGGTTCCGCGGATCCGGGTTTCCGCTTCTTGGGAATAGCACCAGAGTTTAGGGATTGAAATATTATTCCGAAGCCTCTGGTGCCGTCCCGTGGGCTTTTGGGGGAATAGCACCGAGTTTAAGTATTGAAATATCATTCCGAAGCCTCTGCTGTCATCCCGTGGGATTTTTGGGAATAGCAGCAGTGTGTGGAACATGAAATGTTTTTCCCCATCTTCTGCTGCCATCTCGTGGGCTTTTTGGGAATAGCACCAGAGTTTATTATTCCGAAGCCTCTGGTGCCGTCTCGTGGCCTTTTTGGGGAATAGCACCGAAGTTTAGGTATTGAAATATTTTTCCGAAGCCTCTGCTGCCATCTCGTGGGCTTTTTGGGAATAGCACCAGAGTGTAGGTATTGAAATATTATTCCTCAGCCTCTGCTGCCGTCTCGTGGCCTTTTTGGGGAATAGCACCGAAGTTTAGGTATTGAAATATTATTCCGAAGCCTCTGCTGCCATCTCGTGGGCTCTCTGGGGAATAGCACCAGTGTTTAGGGATTGAAATATTATTCGTAAGTCTCTGCTGCCATCTCGTGGAATTTTTGAGAATAGCACCAGAGTTTAGGCATTGAGCTATTCTTCCTAATCCTCTGCTGCCATCTCGTGGACTCCTCGGGAATAGCACCAGAGTTTAGGTATTGAAATATTATTCCTAAGCCTCTGCTGCCATCCCGTGGGCTTTTGGGGGAACAGCACCGAGTTTAAGTATTGAAATATCATTCCGAAGCCTCTGCTGTCATGCCGTGGGATTTTGGGGAATAGCAGCAGTGTGTCGACCATGAAATGTTTTTCCCCATCTTCTGCTGCCATCTCGTGGGCTTTTTGGGAATAGCACCAGAGTTTAGGTATTGCAATATTATTCCTTATCGTCTGGTGCCATCTCGTGGAATTTCTGGGACTAGCACCCGAGCGATGGCCATGAAATGTTATTCCCTATCCTCTGCTGCCATCTCGTGGACATTGTGAAAGTACTAGCGTATTCATAAATTTTGTTTTCCGCAGCAATCCTGTGTGCAGTTTGAGAATAACAGAGTGTAGACCACAATAAAAATAAATTTTCTGATGCCATCGGGTGTGTATTTTATTATAAACACCTGAGCGCTCATGAATAGTCATTCTCTGCTGCCATACGGTGTCCAGAAACGATCGATGTCATCATAAAACTTTACACTCTGCCGCCATGTGGTGGGATTTGGGGGAATAACACAGCGGCGCATCTCGTGAACAGTTCTCTCTGCTGCTCTCACATGCATTTCAAATTAGCGCCCACGTGTATGTCATAAAATTTATTTTCTGCTGTGGTGCAGGCGCGGGCGTCTCCGGGGGCCGGGAGGCCAGGCTCGAAGTTTTGGGAATGCAGGCGACAGTGTTCCTGGTTACGGCTGTACCCCGCGGAACGTGCCTGATCCCGTCTGATCTTGGAAGCTAAGCAGGGTTGAGCCTGGTTAGTACTTAGATGGGAGACCGCGAATACCGGGTGCCGTAGGCCTTTGCCGCCCCCTCCTTTTGTCGCCCTCCAGCCGGGGTGCCCCTGGATGCCCCGGGCCCTCGCTCACTTGCTCACTTGGTCGCTTGCTGTTCCGGGGGTCCCGGGGAGGCGACCGAGCGTAAGGGCTGCACCAAAGTCCATGCGCCCCGCGACATCGCCCGCCCCCACCTGCTCTCCTGCAGCCAGACCTGGGCTGTTTTCTCTCCACTCTGGACCCTTCGCTTTCTGGACTCCACGGGGGGAGGGGCGAGCCTCAAGGGCGGAGGGCACTGGGCGGAAGGTGAGGTTTCGGGGCGAAGCGTTGCCTGGTGGTGTGGCCGGTGTCTCCGCGTGGTTCTGGCCAGGTCACGCTCAGCCCCGCCGGGGAGCGCAGAGGAGGGGTGGATCTGGTTCGGGGCCAGGTCGAAACTTATCAGGGCTGCACCTTCCTTGTTGCCCAGGTGGCCGAGAGATGGGCGAGGCACGCCTGGGCCGTGGTCCTGCCAAACGGCCAAGACGGGGAAGGCAAGTGGTCTGCGGCCTGGGCAGGTCCGGGATGCGAGAGCGCCCACCCAGTCCCTCCGCTCAGTCCCTCAAGGGCTGTGGTGGTGCCTTAGCGCGGCTGGCTCTCGCTCCAGCCACCTCTCTAGCGGAACCCCCAGCGCTCCCCCCAAGGAGGAGGTACGGTGTAGTCGTGGGCGTCTCCAGCGGCCGGGAGGCCAGGCTCGGTCTCTTGGGGCGGCAGACGACAGGCTCTCCCGTCTAAGTCCCTACCACTCTGAATGCGCCTGAACTTGTCTGATCTTGGAAGCTAAGCAGGGTCGGGCCTGGTTATTCTATTGCTTGGGTGGGAGACCATCTGGGAAGGCCGGGTGCCGTAGGCTTTGGCCGCCCCCTCCTTTTGCCGCCCTCTAGCCAGGTTGCCCCTGGATGCCCCTGGGCTCTGCTCACTCACTCGCTCGCTGTCTCTGCGGTCCGCCGCGGGCGGCCGAGCCCAAGGGCGTCTCCAATGGCCGCGGGCCCGCGCCCTCACCCGCCCTCACCTGCTCTCCTGCAGCCAGTCCCGGGCTGTTTCCTCTCACCGCTCCTGACCCTCTCCTTCCTGGGCTCCGTAGGACCGAGCCCCGAGGACCGCCGTCTCTAACACACGTTGGGAGTGTGCTCGCATTCCCGGGACGCGGGACCAGCCACCCCCACCCGCCACGCCGCGTCCCGCCCAGCCCCGCCCCGCCAGAGGCCTCAAACCTCCTCCGACACGCTTCTCCCCGCCCTTCTCACCCGACAGCCAGGTGCCCTCGGCCCAAGCGCGAGGCCGGCCCAAGCGCGAGGCCGGCCCGCACACCCGGGACGAGAAGCAGGACTGACCAGCTGCGTCAGAAAGGCCGAGACACACGAGAGCGCGCACGCGTGTGCGGCGAGAGCCTTCTTGCTCGCACAGGCTGCAGCAAACAGCCACACACACACACACACACGCTCACTCAAACAGGCCCGCGCGCGCGCGCGCGCGCGCATGCGCACACACACATACTCCAGGGAGCCTGTGCGTCTTGCCTTTCTGCGGTGGTACCTTGGCAGGACTCAAAGGACAACGAGACTCCCTGAGCCCCGACCTGTATCGGGGCACGGGATACAGGGGTGCCAAGGTTCCGGGAGTTCCGGGAGCGCCGGGGTTCCGGGGATAAAAGGGTTCTGGGGTTCCGGGCTTACGGGGGTTCCAGGGGTTCCGCGGTTCCGGGATTCCGGGTGTTCCAGGGGTTCTGCGGTTCCGGGGAACCAGGGGTTCCGAGGTTCCGCGGACCAAGGGGTTCCCAGGGGTTCCGCGGACCAAGGGGTTCCCAGGGGTTCCGTCGACGTAGGGGTTCCCAGGGGTTCCGTCGACGAAGAGGTTCTCAGGGGTTCCGTGGACGAAGGGGTTCTCAGGGGTTCCGCGGACCCAGGGGTTCCCAGGGGTTCCGCGGACCCAGGGGTTCCCAGGGGTTCCGTCGACGAAGGGGTTCTCAGGGGTTCCGCCGAGCCAGGGGTTCCCAGGGGTTCCGCGGAGCCAGGGGTTCCCAGGGGTTCCGCGGACCAAGGGGTTCCCAGGGGTTCCGCGGACCAAGGGGTTCCCAGGGGTTCCGCGGACCCGGGGTTCCCAGGGCTTCCGCGGACCCGGGTTTCCGCTTCTTGGGAATAGCACCAGAGTTTAGGGATTGAAATATTATTCCGAAGCCTCTGGTGCCGTCCCGTGGGCTTTTGGGGGAATAGCACCGAGTTTAAGTATTGAAATATCATTCCGAAGCCTCTGCTGTCATCCCGTGGGAGTTTTGGGAATAGCAGCAGTGTGTGGAACATGAAATGCTTTTCCCCATCTTCTGCTGCCATCTCGTGGGCTTTTTGGGAATAGCACCAGAGTTTAGGTATTGAAATATTATTCCGAAGCCTCTGGTGCCGTCTCGTGGCCTTTTTGGGGAATAGCACCGAAGTTTAGGTATTGAAATATTTTTCCGAAGCCTCTGCTGCCATCTCGTGGGCTTTTTGGGAATAGCACCAGAGTGTAGGTATTGAAATATTATTCCTCAGCCTCTGCTGCCGTCTCGTGGCCTTTTTGGGGAATAGCACCGAAGTTTAGGTATTGAAATATTATTCCGAAGCCTCTGCTGCCATCTCGTGGTCTTTTTGGGGAATAGCACCAGAGTTTAGGGATTGAAATATTATTCGTAAGTCTCTGCTGCCATCTCGTGGAATTTTTGAGAATAGCACCAGAGTTTAGGCATTGAGCTATTCTTCCTAATCCTCTGCTGCCATCTCGTGGACTCCTCGGGAATAGCACCAGAGTTTAGGGATTGAACTATTATTCCGAAGCCTCTGCTGCCATCCCGTGGGCTTTTGGGGGAATAGCACCGAGTTTAAGTATTGAAATATCATTCCGAAGCCTCTGCTGTCATCCCGTGGGATTTTTGGGAATAGCAGCAGTGTGTCGACCATGAAATGTTTTTCCCCATCTTCTGCTGCCATCTCGTGGGCTTTTTGGGAATAGCACCAGAGTTTAGGTATTGCAATATTATTCCTTATCGTCTGGTGCCATCTCGTGGAATTTCTGGGACTAGCACCCGAGCGATGGCCATGAAATGTTATTCCCTATCCTCTGCTGCCATCTCGTGGACATTGTGAAAGTACTAGCGTATTCATAAATTTTGTTTTCCGCAGCAATCCTGTGTGCATTTTGAGAATAACAGAGTGTAGACCACAATAAAAATAAATTTTCTGATGCCATCGGGTGTGTATTTTATTATAAACACCTGAGCGCTCATGAATAGTCATTCTCTGCTGCCATACGGTGTCCAGAAACGATGGATGTCATCGTAAAACTTTACACTCTGCTGCCATCTGGTGGGATTTGGGGGGAATAACACAGCGGCGCATCTCGTGAACAGTTCTCTCTGCTGCTCTCACATGCATTTCAAATTAGCGCCCACGTGTATGTCATAAAATTTATTTTCTGCTGTGGTGCAGGCGCGGGCGTCTCCGGGGGCCGGGAGGCCAGGCTCGAAGTTTTGGGAATGCAGGCGACAGTGTTCCCGGTTACGGCTGTACCCCGCGGAACGTGCCTGATCCCGTCTGATCTTGGAAGCTAAGCAGGGTTGAGCCTGGTTAGTACTTAGATGGGAGACCGCGAATACCGGGTGCCGTAGGCCTTTGCCGCCCCCTCCTTTTGTCGCCCTCCAGCCGGGGTGCCCCTGGATGCCCCGGGCCCTCGCTCACTTGCTCACGTGGTCGCTTGCTGTTCCGGGGGTCCCGGGGAGGCGACCGAGCTTAAGGGCTGCACCAAAGTCCATGCGCCCCGCGACATCGCCCGCCCCCACCTGCTCTCCTGCAGCCAGACCTGGGCTGTTTTCTCTCCACTCTGGACCCTTCGCTTTCTGGACTCCACGGGGGGAGGGGCGAGCCTCAAGGGCGGAGGGCACTGGGCGGTAGGTGAGGTTTCGGGGCGAAGCGTTGCCTGGTGGTGTGGCCGGTGTCTCCGCGTGGTTCTGGCCAGGTCACGCTCAGCCCCGCCGGGGAGCGCAGAGGAGGGGTGGATCTGGTTCGGGGCCAGGTCGAAACTTATCAGGGCTGCACCTTCCTTGTTGCCCAGGTGGCCGAGAGATGGGCGAGGCACGCCTGGGCCGTGGTCCTGCCGAACGGCCAAGACGGGGAAGGCAAGTGGTCTGCGGCCTGGGCAGGTCCGGGATGCGAGAGCGCCCACCCAGTCCCTCCGCTCAGTCCCTCAAGGGCTGTGGTGGTGCCTTAGCGCGGCTGGCTCTCGCTCCAGCCACCTCTCTAGCGGAACCCCCAGCGCTCCCCCCAAGGAGGAGGTACGGTGTAGTCGTGGGCGTCTCCAGCGGCCAGGAGGCCAGGCTCGGTCTCTTGGGGCGGCAGACGACAGGCTCTCCCGTCTAAGTCCCTACCACCCTGAATGCGCCTGAACTTGTCTGATCTTGGAAGCTAAGCGGGGTCGGGCCTGGTTATTCTATTACTTGGGTGGGAGACCATCTGGGAAGGCCGGGTGCCGTAGGCTTTTGCCGCCCCCTCCTTTTGCCGCCCTCTAGCCAGGTGGCCCCTGGATGTCCCTGGGCTCTGCTCACTCACTCGCTCGCTGTCTCTGTGGTC